>NC_056731.1:1042286028-1042506084 GCF_019279795.1 Protopterus annectens
TTAAATCATGTAGACCAGCAATATCTACATAAACCCTGTTAAACCAGCATTACTTTAAATGCAGAACAGCAAAACTTACATTCTGTAGTCATGTCTGGAACATCCCATTCCTGTTTGTTGGCCTGTCTCCACAGTGTATGTTGTTAGAGGTATATTCCACTATCATCTGTAATACTGTTTGCCAACCACCAACATGAAGTCCTGCTCACAGTGAATGAAAAGGGCCAACACCCACATGATGTTCCTAGTTATAGGAGTGTGTTTCCATGCAGTTGGCTATGAGAATGTTACCACAGCTTTTCCAAATGAAATCAGCAAGTGGGGGACTGCAATTCATGCACAGGACATCAGCTGATCATGAGCATCACTTACAAAACACAAGCTGCTACCTTAGCAAAGCAGGTGTACTTCTCCACATCCACCAGAGAAGAAGTGAGAGAGACATACAGAGACAAAGTAAGACAGAGAAGGGGTAGGTGAGTAAAACCTAAGGATGTTTGCATCACACACTTACCAGTACAGAGTTTCAAACCCCTGCCTGACTATGTATTGCTATTACATTTTTATGCAGTTATTGTATACACCATGAGCTTACATGTTGAGAAGCTGTCCAGAGGTATATTTGAAGGTGAGTGACATCAGCAACAGTGATAAAGGAGGGATAAGAAGGGGTGTCAAGGACGACACAGCCACCCTCTCTCAGGGACTGAAACACATTATCACAGCTGGCAGGGTCAGGATTAGAATTCCTAACTAACTAGTTTGCCACATTACAGTAATACGCAGGTATCACATGCACCACAGAGGTTATCAGGCTGATATATGGGCAAAGGGTATGTCAAGGTATCTGACATCAGAAGGCATGCTTCAGTAGGACAATGGGAGATGCAGTGAATTTGAATGGCATCCAAATCATTATACTCCACACACACACACACACACACACACACACACACACACACACACACACACACACACACACACACACACACACACACACACACACACACACATGCAGGTTTGCCAGTAGTGATATGCATGGGTGCATTGCTTCACATGTGTGTAAATGTTGACTGTGCCAGAAGGCTGTACAAGGCTAGGTAAAAGCTTGGCATCAGGTTACATGAGAATGGTCTGCAGTGTGGCTTAGGGGTGTAGTCTCTGGATTGGCCCACACAGGTGGATATTGTATTCACCATCCACTCATTTGGGTTACTATTGTGGGTGGCCAGTGCTGTGCAATACTTACCATGTATGTGTTCTATATTTCATAACATGGATGGTGTCTGGGATGTGCACACATCCCACTTGCATGTTCTGTGACATGTGGAAGTGTACCTGGGGTGTCTGGGGCATGTTGTGTAGGCAGATTGTTATCCTCTGATGTGCCATTCCTGACTTCATGTAGTGAGAACTGGCAATGGAAACCAGGTTGATCCTGCACCTACACTGACAGCATGATACAGGTATTCACTTGTGTCAGTGGCATCTGTCCACACAGCTCATGTGTATAAGGCATGGTATTTCCTTTGTGGGTTACATTTGCTGACTCTACAGTTGTTGCAGGCATCCAGTGGGGAACATAGCAAAGGACCACTGTATGCAATTATTTGCCTATTGTAGAGATGGAACAAGGTGCCATATCCTCTGTAGTTTACTGCAATCACACAATTGTTACTATCTGTGGGCAATATGCAGGGAACTACCAACATAGTTGTTTTTGCTGAGCCAACTGTGTTTCTGTATGAGACATGTGTGGAGAGTGTTCTCTGTGTAACACAAGGGTTGCCTATATTGTTCCCTAATCCATGATGTCACATGTAGGGGTATGGATTGTCTACACCTGCCTCTCTGCTGTTTGACATCTGTTGTCCTTGTAAGATGGACATTGTGACATATAATAGGCCCACCACGTAAGACATTTGCAAAACCCACTCCACAATGGAGCCTGTTATTACACACTCACAGATACCTCCATACATGATACTAATGAAAAACACACACCCAGAATCTCACAGTTGCCATGTCTGAAATTAGAACTCTTACTTAATTAGTATACCACACTACAGCATTACGCAGTTATAGCACGTGCCATGGAGCTTACAATGTTATTCTTTCTGCAAAGGTGTATTTCAAAGTGAACAACATCAGCAAGCTTGCAAAAGTAGGGCAATGGAAGTTGTAGTGACTGTGAATGGCCTCAAAAGCACTGATCTCTACACAGACAAACACACACAAAGTCTTATAGTTGCCATGTCTGGGATTAGACCTCCTACATGACTAGTACATTACACTATAGCATTATGCAGTTATAGCATGCACCATGGACCTTACTGGGCTATTCATGCCCCAAAGGTGTATTTCAAAGTGAATGACATCAGCATCTCTGCCAAAGTAGGGCAATAGAAATTGTACTGACTGTGAATGTCTTCAAAATCAGTGATCCCTACAGAGACAAAAAACACACAAAGTTTTAGAGTTGCCATGTCTGGAATTAGAACTCCTACCTAAAGAGTGCATCACACTACAGCATTACACAGTTGTAGGCTGTGCCAAAGAGCTTATTGGGTTACTTCTTCCCCAAAGGTGCATTTCAAAGTGAATGGCATCAGCAGCCCTGAAAGTAGGGCAATGGAAATTGCAGTGACTGTGAATAGCCTCAAAAGAATTGATCTCTACACAGACACACACACACAAAGCTTTATAGTGTCCATGTGTGGGATTAGAATTCCTACATAACTAGTCCATCACACTACGTCATTATGCAGTTATAGGATGCACCACAGCACTTACTGAGCTACTCTTTTCCCAAAGGGGTATTTCAAAGGGAATGACATCAGCAGCCCTGCCAAAGTAGGGCAATGGAAATTGTAGTGAGTGTAAATGGCCTCAAAAGCATTGATCCCTACACAGACAGACACACAAAGTTTTAAAGTTGCCATGTCTGCAGGCTTGCCAAGTAGGGTAATGGGGAGTGTAGTGACTATGAATGGCCACAAACAGACTGAACACTACACACACACAAGCAAACATACACAGTCGCCATGTCTGGGATTAGAACTCATATCTAACTAGTTTGTCGCACTACAGCATTACGCAGTTACAGCATGCACCATGGAGCTTATAGGGCTACTCTTTCACAAAGGTGTATTTCATGGTGAATGACATCAGCAGGCTTGCCAAAGTAGAGCAATAGGGAGTGCAGTGTGTGTGCATGGGCCATAAACCATTCATCTGGAAGCAGACACACAACACTTAGGTACTCACAGGTTTAAATTTAACAGGTATGTGTATAAAACTGCTAAATGAATAATGACTTGTACAGTCATGTTACACATTTATCACAAGCGCCACAGACACTATAGTGCTGAGGGATACCAGAGGCAAATGTCTACATTGATTGACATGTGCACATCATGTGGTTTTAGCCAATTGGATGTGTGATGGGTGGGACAGGCCTCATGACAGGACGCTCTTTGTCACTGTCACTCTCTTCCACACATCTATGTATGTGTACATTTGGCCTATTATAGTGTGTTGTCCTTGGATATATGTGTGCATTCCTATCCAATGTGTGTGCAAAGCATGACTGGTGTGCAATGTGGAGTGTGTGCAGAAACACCTGTGACTGCCAGATATGTATAGTCCACTGTTGTTGCCAGACATGGGCGGAGCATGCCCAGTATGACCTTTCATTATTTTGTTGTCAGACATGGGCTTTGTTAACATGCCCAGTATGACCTTCTGACCTGGAATGTGTGAATCCATTCCAGGTAGGTTGTACTCCAGTGCAGACTTTTGTGTTCTACACCTACAGCTAGCAACCTGTTTCTGCAGGCTATCTGTAGATTGGTTAACAATATGGGGTAACAATGGGCAAAGTATAGTAGGTTACTGTAGGTAATCGTGTCTGTGTTGCTTCTGCTACACGGTTTTGGTGTTAGCAGAGATATTCAGACATATGTACTGTTTTACATTGTGATGTTTTATGTCATCAACTACTGTCAGGTATGCATATTTGCTTGCAGTAATTTCCTGGGGAACACAAGGTGAATGAAGCTGTGTCCAGTATTGTGGTCTGCAGCCTACATATTCTTGCACAATCATGGCATTCTGGAGGGGAAGCTGCAGACACTTGCTGATGGGTCTGTGTAAATGGTTCAGAACCTTGGTACAGTGGTGGCTGAGGATCCCATGCTTGTACATCCATCGATGTGACAGTATGGCCATATCCTGCTGTGGCCATACTTCACAGCTGTACAGATTCACACAGGTTACCCAGAGGCAGAGGTCATATTTCTGGTCATTACCCCTTCACATTGTGGTTCACAAGCAGGTTTGTAGCCACCCATTCCTGTGTTAGCAGGCAGGGATAGTATGTGTACACGGCTGAGTTTCAGACTTCACACACTCCATGGCATCCATGCTCCTATCCCCCCCCCCATTATTCTACCCTCTTGCAAACATTATATAAACATTATCTGATAAGTTCCCTATAGTTATCACTTCATCCCAGCAGTATTTTGGGGTTGGTCCACAGTTCATGAAGTAGGACGTGATGGAGATGTTACTGGGATTTGTCAACATGGCCTTGCATTTGGGTTCTGTGGACTGTGTTATGTTGTTATTTGGGTGTCCATGACATAACATACATTGGCAGTACAGGTGAGATACAGGCCTTTGAGAGAGGATTGTAGGGCATTTGGTAGTGATGTAGGCTGTCTGTAGCAGGCCATTGTATTGTGTCACTACTACAGTCCCAGTCTGCTAGCCACTATATTCCCCTGGGGTGAAAGGCTCGGTGTGCAAAGTGTTAATGTCAATAGTTTCTGTCATTATTGATCCAGTGATGTGGATGCTGGCAGGGTGCTGCTTACAGCCAGGGACACACCTGCATGGGACACCTCTTCAGCATGCTGCATTTTGTGGCTATTTCCATACAAAGGTGGGGGGTCATATTGTACTCATTGCCAACAGCAGGGATAAGACCCCTGAGGTACCTGTGGGTGATAGTGGGGTGAGCTGGGTTCATGTGTGCTATGAAAGCTACTTGCAGCTGACTCACAGATATATGTGTGACATTCCACTTATGCTTGTGCAGGGACATCAGCAGTTTCTCAATACTTCATACCTGTGACTTTTGTGGTCTGCCAGTGTTTGGCCAGATGACATTGGTATTCCATGCTACAAACCAAACTAATGTGCTGCTAACCTGTATGTACAATTCCAAAGTTGTGTCCATTTGACAGTAACATTTTATACACTGTCTAGGGTACTTCCACCTGTGTACTGTTTGTATGTCTGGGCCCACATTCATGTCACATCCATCTTTCAGATGGTGATAGATATTACATCCAATACTATGGCTTACAGCTGGAATGTGTCTTGCTGGGATGCATTGTGTTTGGCACTGCAGTTGTGAGAACTTGGCCCTGTAATTGACAGTACTGGCCAATGGCCACAGGAAAAAAAAACACTATGCCTACATGCTTACCACTCTCACTCAATATACAACACACACCAACCTAACACATAAAGCCCTGCATATTGCACGTGTGCTACAATCTATCCTGCTACTTTGGATGGCTCAGGTAATCTGTGCTCCACTGTTATTATACCTACACATATATGTTACTACATTTCTACATAGGATTGTGGGGGGGGGCAGGCCTGACAACTGTACACATTTTCTATTGTACGGGTATTTCAGGTACTCCATTTCATTCTGTATTCTGAACTATCATGCAGATTAGAGGCATATCAGTGTACTACAGTTCTTAGGTTTTATTGACCTACATTTCAGTTTCAGACTTCTTACCCTTCAGAACTAACATCCCACTGCCTGACTTGTTGTAGTCTGTATGTGTAGGTCTGGAGGTGGGCTGTTCTTCATAGCCATCAATCAGAGGCCTTAGCACAGACTTTCTTTGTGTTTGTGTATGCCTGTCCTGTTGGCTGAGACTGTTGTTGGGTATGTGAGCCTCCCTGACTTGCATGTGTGTGTCCTATGGATACACATTTGGCCCACCACATTTCCTGCAGTGGGTTTTGTCACCTTGTCTAGTACTGGCTACTATGGTGACACCAGTATTTGTTACGGATTTCATACTGTCACTATAGTTGTCTACTATCGGCTGGCATCCCATTCAGCCACCCAGTTCCCTTACATATTCACATCCATACCATAGATACAAGTAACTAAACATACTACTCCATTCGACAGTTGATAGGGAGAGTGACTTACCTTGTGGCTGTGCCAGTATTGAAGGTGGTGCTGGAGGGCTGACTATGTCAGATGCACATAGTACACTCCCTATACATGGTTAAGCACAGGTAGTGTCATGTTTGGCATCCCTTTTACTGTATGTGCGAGTCAGAGAGAGGTGTCATTCCCTGGGTTCCTACCGTGTCAGTGTATGTGCTGTGCATTGCCTCTTTGCCAAGGCCTCGGCATACTGGACATGCCTCCTTCTGCCTACTGGGGCAGACTCAGGTTGTTCCTCCTCTGAGTCACTCTTTGCCAGTGCAGGCCTTGGCAATGGCGGGGGGCTGTGTGGTCCTGCCCATGCTGTTCCTACTGCAGTTGTTTCTGCAGAATCATATTGTGTAGCATGGCACATACAATGACAATTTGGGTACATGTAGCTGATGAGTACCACAAGGCTCCACCAGATATGTCCAGGCACTGGAACCATTACTTGAGCATCCCAAACACAATCTCTGTTAAGATTCTGGTCTGTGCGTGTGCCTCATTATGGAGTTCTTGTTTGGGTGTGTGTACATTTCTGATGGGTGTCATCAGCCACGGCTAAGGTGTGTAACCAACATCCCCCACTTGGTGGCCATAATGGATAACCTCATTGGCAAATCTCTGGTACAGCTGCATCATATGCCAGATGTGTGAGTCATGATAGCTTCCAGGGCAGCCAGCACACAAATTCATTATTATGTCCTGGGCATCGGACGTGACCTGGGAGTTGATGGAGGGTAAGCCCTTACGGTTGATGTAGACCCTACCCCGCTCACTGGGTGGTGCTTTGATGTGTATGTGCTTGCAGTCTATAGCACCCACTACCTCAGGGTATTCTGCTATTTGGTGAAAGAGACACATATTGCTGGTCAATGCCTCACGGGTGTTGTGGAAATATATATGCTCACAGGCATGTCCTGGCATGGCATCCAGGAACTGGTGTAGTACCCTGGATGCTGATGCCTGTGAGATCCCCATGATATCCCCAGTTGGCATTTGGAAGGTACCTGTGGCTAGTATTCTTAGGCCTACACATACTTTGGTATCCACTGGGATGGGTTCCCCTCTGTTGGTTCTGTGTGTGAGGTGTGGCTGGCACAGCTCAACAATTTGCTGTAGGAGATCCCTGTCCACCCTATAGTGCTCCACTATCTCCAACTCTTGTAGACCCTGGTGGCTTACCCTGGGTGTGTACACTCTTCTCCTTCTCCTCACTGTGGGTTGGTCATCAGCATTATCATCCTCACCACCCTCAGCCTCTTCCACATGTTGATTTATGAGAGTTAATGCAGCCCCTATCATTTTGTTACTTTTGTTAGGTAAAATTTCCCCGTTGTGCACACCGGTGGTGTAGAGTTTGCGGGGATAAAACAGAGGGAAAGGTGTTTGCATAGTTTATAGTAATGTGCTGGGCTGCTGCCTGTGTAATTGGCTGATTCTGATACATTTCACTTGCAAGCTATGCTAGTTCTCCTTGATTACCTTCCTACTGCTGTTTTCCCTTCCCATTGCCTTCCTGTTTAAGCCACGAGGCGTGACACACAAACACAGTGCTCAGATGTGCAAGGAGCTGCTATTTCCTAGTTTACTTTTTTTTAATTATTTTAAAACATGGTGCGTGGCGCGCACACTGGTTTAGGCAATGTAAAGAGTGCTTGGCAGCTTCAGACACTACCCCTTCTTAGCTCTGCTAAGCTAAGGGCAAACCCAAACTACAGGGCTCCAGTAAGCTTACGATATGCCTGACACACCCCTCTGTGATGCCAGCTAACTCTTAGGCTTGCACCATGGTCTTTCTGCACCTACACGGTTGGGTGCAGGCTAGCCATGAGTGGAAATCTGAGATTCAGTATCATTCCCCTCATTTGCATAGGATTGCCAGCTAATGCCTAGTTACAAGTCCCACACTGAGCCTTCCCGCTTAGCAACTACTATTCACTGGCCTTGTTGTCTTCTGCCTGACATTGACTTTAATGATAAAATAGTGATTTTGCAAGGAAAGCTTTTTTCAGGGTTTTTCTGTCATTTTCTGGCCTATCTCATTTGCACGCCACTGCTCTATGCTTAAACAGCTGAAATTGGCCAAAAAAAATAAATAAATAAAAGTTTTTTTTTTTTCAACTGTTTTCTATGCCAATGGCCATATATTTGGCCACTGGCATGCTTTTCATGTTATAGACACCCTTTATTTAGAGCTGTCTGTTTTCTATTTTTATTTTTATTTTTATTTGGATTTTTGTTTTGTTTTCCGTTTTGTAGTTTGCAGAAATGTACTCGGTTACTAACCAAGTACATTTCTACAGGTTACACTTGTCCTGCACGGATGGCTGCCAGCTTCCTGGATCACAAATTCACTTCATTTCTATGGTTTTCACCTGCAAATGGGGTAATTTGCATACAGGAGCTGTGTCCATGCAGGAATAGTGCAGGAGCGCTCATGCAAGTTCCAGGAGCTTGTTGCTGTAGCTCTCGGCAGCCATATTGCCTCCAGCAGCTTCTGCACTATCTCTGCATGCAGTGCAGAGCTTGCTGAATCCTGGGGTACATTGCAATATTGATGAAAACTTGACAGTATTGTATATGTGAGAAGTGTGTTTTTTGAACCAACAACCTTCGATTACTATCTGATGCTGAACTGTTGTTTTGTCCTACAGACTAATGCATACATACCTTCCTTTTACAGTTGAGTGATGAATTCTCAATTTGATATAACTGGATAATAAACCAAAAATGTGTCTTTACTTATAATTGTACAATAATAGTACTGTTCAGATGGATGCATACCACATTCTTCTCACATCCGTGCTAGCGACATGGGTTCACACATTCAGCTCTCAATCTGTGACTGTGGAAAAATCAAAACAGAACAGAATGCCATTATGAATACCAGTCCTGACTATATCCAGCTTTTAACTCTTAGAATTAGCATCTGTAAGTGATACTTACACATCCGTTTGGAGCCCGCAGTCCTACATTCCAAATCCAACATTTGAGGGTATCCTTCTTCCTCATCCTGAGGTCTCTGTAGTCATTCGTACGTTGCTCACCAAAACAAGGGATTCCAGTAGAACTGGTCAAAGCCCAGGTAAGACTATTCCATTCCTCTGACTTGTAATCTGAGCCACAACAGTCTGCAATAGCCTATGTTCATGTTTACTCACTAGGAGTCCAACAAACACTTTGGAAGCCTGGACACCCCATTTTTGAGTGCAGAATCTCAAAACCTCTCCACAAATGCCTGCTATGTGTACCACAGATCAAGACCAACTTAGAATGATGATTTCCTGCCAATTGCAGGTATCGTGCTTACTGAGTGCATGCTTTTTGATTTTGCAACATTTGAAAAAGTTGTGCATTGCTTACCATAATGCAAACATGGTACTCAAAGGTGTGCACTGGTGGGCAATGTGTTTGTGCAATGGCCAATTGTATTAATTGAATGCATCTGGTTTATGTTTGTGGCTGTCTGGGTCCTGTCTGCTACATAGGTGGTCCATTCATCCAGTTTGTGCACTGTCACTCTATGCACCAACCAGATGAACACAGGCAAACCTGTTTGTGTTAAGCAGTGCCTCCCCCCCCCATAAAAGAGAGAGAGAGAAATAGTTCAAATGAGGAAAATCAGTCTATGACATACACAGTAGAAAATGTTAGTACACACGAGATATGTCTACCTAGGTCTGAATTTCAACTCTCACTCCAGTGCACCTTCAGAAAAAAGGATGCATGCCTTATCCATCTTTGCCACACAAACAGCTTTGCAGCAAAGACATGAAGTATTTCCTCACACAGCCAGGTGCAACTGAATGCACACTGATACCACGGCATAAATGCTACTTGTGCATTTATTATATTTAATACATTTGGATATAGTGCACTTAGTGATGACACAACCTGTTACGATTATTGCTTGCAAATATATCTCTTACCTTTCTGTGTTTCTTGGTCATTCATCAGTTATCTGACCAGTACCCAGAGACATGCATTGTGTAAGCCACTCTATATCATTTACCTTAAAATGTGTGAGGATATTAACTGGGAATAGAATGACATGCAGTTGCCATCAAATGAAGGTCAGGTTGGATGGCACAAACAAGCATAGACTGCTCTTTGGGGGGGAAGCAAAGGTGAGTTCCTGTTATGGCACATACAAGAATATGGTGTTCTTTTGGGGAGGACCAGATTCAGCTACTGTTATAGCACAAACAAGGATATGCTGCTCTTGTTATGCTCCCTGTTTTGCATCATGCCTGTTTGATCCAGGGTTTTGAAGTCAGAAACTCCAATGTGCCTCATTACTTTCTAACTCCTCTCTGTAATGATTTCTCATTACGAATGCATGGTGCTAAACTGAGGGCATGCAGTGATCATCAGTACTTTGGAGAGGTATTAATTATTATTATTATTATCATTTATCATACATTTGTTTACCAGGAAAGTCTGAGTTGGAAGAAAGCCAATTTTCAGGGGAGGCCCGGGGAGAATTGCTCCAGATGTATGTCTTTGTTACATGGGAGGAAACTGGAGCACCTGGTAGAAACCCATACAAATGCAGGGAGGGCATGCAGACTCCACACAAAAGGCACTCCAGGTGAGAATCGAACCAGAAAACCTCTTGCTGTGAGGTGACAACATAATGACTGCAGCACTGTGCAGTCCAAATTAATATGTGAATCTTTGATGCCTGAGGCCTATTACTTGCTACTGTACACATACAAATCAAGTAACTCTCTGCTTTACATATTACGTTAATTTTTGTATAAATCTCCTACCTTTTACTTGCTTACTGTACCAAGTGATGAAATATAAGGACATGCCATAATATTATTATACAAAACAGTACATGTTCAGGACTTACCTTGTAAATGCAACAGTTGCTAGAGTGTTAGCTCAGGCCTGACTGTAATGCAAGCATTACACAACCAATATATGGGGGTGGTAAAGGCTGTCTTTCTCTGAGCTGAGGCTGGCAGAGGTTGCAGAGTTCTTGTAGTGTGTCTCTAGCCACCCTGTAGCACTCTACAATGTCCATGTTGTGTATGTTGTAATAAGTTAAATGTGGCCTGAAAACTCTTCTTCATCTCAGTCTAGGCCTTTTGGCAGCAGCATTGCTTGCAGCCTCTAGCACATACAAATGGATTAAAGCAGCAGCAGCTCCTAACATTCTGTCTGTGTAGACTTTCTGTGTTTGTACTCCACAACTTTTGAAATCTACAGGACAAAATAGCATGGAGTCTAAATGGATGTTTTATAACTAACTCATTGAATACCTCCTCCAGATTAGTTATAATTCAGTTGCTTATAGTGTAATTAGCATCTCTGAAACACAGGCTAAGACAGATGTAGTCCATTAATAATCTACTCTACTATAAAAAGTCAAATGTGTAGCTAGCCAAACTGTTGGTGAGAACACTTGCTACAAGTTTGCAGGACTTCTCAGAACCATATTTCTTCACAAGATATCTTTACAGAACAGTATTGAACTCCAGCAGCTATAGTCCCATTTTGTTATCTACATAATACATATGCTGAAATATATTAATGAATAATGTGAAACAAAGGCTTTTATACCTTTATCTGTATGCATTAGTTAGAAGTGTACCAATGGCATGGTCTTGTATCAAGCCATTTCAGAGGTACACATGATTGACAATACATGAACATATAATTCTGTGTGATAAATATGTACAAATATTTCAGGGACATGTCCTTTGAAAGCACTTTTAGCATGTTTTATAAGCAAAATGCTTCATTTGCCTGGTCTTTTGTGAGTGAGGGGAGCAAAGAAGAGTTTCTACCAGGTCACAGACTAGAATGGACTTTTCTTTTAGAGGAGAGCATAGTTGAGTTACAGCTACGGCACATACAAGGATATGTTGCTCTTGCTACTCTCCTTGTTTTGCATTCTGCTTGTTGTTAGTATTTCACATCCATAGACGGTTTTATGTTTTTTCAGTGGGTAATACTGACTGGCTACCTTTACTGTTTTATCTGGAAACACTTACTTTGTAGTTATGTGATACTTATGTGTATTATCATTGTGTTGACTTTTAGGACACAAACAACATCAGTGAGGCAGAGACCCCATTCAGCAATACGGAAAACATCATTTTTGATGCTGTCTGCAAGGATGGGGCATTTCTGCTGGGAAGGGGTCGGCCCAATATGGTACACAGGCTACAATTATGGCAGCAGTTTGTTGACATCAATTCTGTGGATGGCCACAACCTATGAAGAGATGTGCCACAAGGCCACTGACAAAATTACACGGCATGGAGGCAAGCAGCTGCAGTTACCTGAGACCAAATGGTAACCAGGAGAGAGCAGCTCACAGCAGAGTGGATCACGGTATGTGCTTCATGTGTGTGCCACTCCTTCTGAGACCCAAGAGTTTCCAGGTAGGGTTTGTTATATGACCAGTTGAATACTGCTGTATGGCAAAACAATTGACATAAATGTTACTTCTGTGTCATGTGTCTTTTTTTGGGAGGGGGGACTGAAGATTGTTACAGTTATAAGCTTAGTTTGTAGTTGTCAGCCATGTTTTTGTTGAAAGTAGAGTTAATGCAGATATAGAGGAGTACATGTATTACCCCTGTCATTTCTTTCAGGACCATCAGGAATGCACCAAGATATGCTTCCTGCAGATGGTAAGCCAAATACATTTATGTCAGTACTGCAGACCAATTTAAATAAATTTCATCATGTGTCATTTTAGGCCTGTTGTGTATATTGCTGTACTGTCTGTAATAGTGGCAGCACTCTTAGTTGTTTAGCATATGTGCACCATAGTGGTACAGGTATTAATGTATTCATGTGTTTCTTCCTTTTTATCACAGGTGATCATGACAGTGGGAGTGTGTTTCCTGTGACATCTGATGTCAGTGTCTCAGCAGACACTGATGATGATGGTGGCCAAATTGAGGCATAGTCAGGTGGGGTGCAGAGGTAGAATCTGACACAGAGTTTGACATCTTGCCATCCCCTTCATTTTCCCTGGACACAGCCAGTAGGCCTACACCTACTCAGTCCATTAAACACACAGATATAGGACAGGAGGAGGATGAGGACATTGATCTGGGAAGTGTGGCTATTGCAGTTTCAGTGCCTCTTGACTCTAGCCTTAGCCAAACTTTTGGTGAGGTGCTACACAGGAGAGTTGATAGGGGTGCTCAGAGGGGGCATGCTGTCCCTTGTCCAACTGGTCCAGGTGTCTCATCCCGTGTCACTCAATGTACATTTGTGGCCATCATGGAGGCACAGGTGCATTCCGAAAGGTACTCCAGACAAAATGTAAGGATTGTAGATATGGCACAGCCTGACATGATTGACTACCTCCACCATGTTACTGATGCAATGGATTGGATGAATGACAAGTTGGAATGAGCAGTGTCTGTGATCGAACATCTGCTGGGAGGGGAATGGCATCCTCATGTGTGTAGGTCAGCCAAGACATTTGCTGATAGCCAATGTGGCCATGCCTGGTCATGCTACCATAATGGCAGTATTTCCACTGCTCTATCAGTGAGTGTGCTATCCACAACCAAATATGGCAGGCCATGGCGTCATGGTACTGGGTATTCCCATGAAGGGAGCACATCCAGCAGACATCATTCATGTTTAGGTAGCAACACTGCATCTGACCTTGGGTGTGGAGTTGCCAGTGCAAATTCTGGCAGGGAGTTCTCATGGTCAGTGGTGTCAGTAATGAACTGCCAACTCTACCATGCATGGCTTACACTTATCTGACATACCAAGATGTAGCGCTAGCATTGAGCTTGGCTGTGTTCATGCAGAGTCTCACACAGCACTTTCATTGAAGACCCCTACAGACAGACACACACACACACACACACACACACACACACACACACACACACACACACACACACACACACACACACACACACACACACACAACAGTTACATGGTTCATTCTGCCTCCTTTCCTTTCTTACCCACACACACACAATGTCCTTTTGTGTCAGCCTAGGCCTCCCACCCCACCATATACACAGCACCCTGTGCAAATGATGATAACTGTGCCATATCTCTGTTTTCTTTCTTTTGGATTTAGGGATACAAAAGCTTTGTGTCTGATGCACAGAGTGCATAGTTACATTAGTGCTTAGTATATCTACATTTCTGTTGTTGAACTGATAATTGTACCCGTCACTTTTATTTGCCTTGCCAAGTTATACAGTGGATAGCATCATCATTTCACCACTTTGTACTGTATTCTCTTGTGAGGGTTGTGAAGTCAGAAACTGCAATGTGTCTCATTACTTTCTAACTTTTTATTGAATGACATTCCAGTACAAATGAATGGTGTACATCATACATCACACCATCAAAATCAATCTCAGGATTGCATGGAAGCACTGTAGTCAAATCTCATCAGAACAGTAATACAGTATAATGCTCTCTTTTGTGTGTACCTTACCAGACAGATGCAGCAGCTGGACAGACCACTGGGCTTTCTGATCAAGATAACACAGGACCTATGAACCATGCCATGATGCATGTGTATAGATTAAAATAAATGTCACTGTAATCTGTCTGGTATCAAATGAGATGACATCTGCCTGCCCTCCAGGTGAGTGTCTGCTCATGCCCTGATGGGATGCCTGCATATGCAATAATCTGATATAGTAAATGACATCAGCATTTTCTGTTGAGCATATGGTAATAACAGTGTCCCACATGATGGTGTGAAATGCTTTCTGTAATGTCAAATAACAGCTCACACACACACACACACACACACACACACACACACACACACACACACACACACACACATACACACACACACATACATACAGCCACTTGATTGCAATGAGAATAGAACCTTACCTAAGTACACAGACTACAGAACACAGTACTTTATGCAAGCACCACAGCACAAGTCTGAATTTTACATGGCTGCAGGTCAACTTATAGTGGATAATATCAGCAGTCCATGTGGGAGACAAGAGGTTGCAAGGGCTGCATAAAATTTATGTTTAGGCTTGTGAAAGTATCAAAATATTGGCAAGCCATGCCATTGGAGAAGTAACTTCAAAATAGCATGTTTACTCTGCTGACTACAGACACACACACCAAGTTGGCTGCAGTGAAAACAATACCCTTACCTATCTAAGTTGACAGACTACAGTACTTTATGCATGTTCCACTGCACAAGTCTGACTTTTATATGGTTGCAGGTCAACTTATGATGACATCAACAATGCATATTGAAGAGAAGAAGTTGGGAGGCCTGCCTAAAATGGATCTGTAGAAAGGTACAACTATAAAAATACTGTCAAATTATGGGATTGAGGTGGTAACTGCAGGACACACACTTGTGTTTCTGGCTAGGTACACATGCACAGTTAACTGCAGTGAGAACAGAACCCCTACCTATCTAAGTGCACATACTACAAAACACCGTACTTTACACAAGCACCATGGCACAAGTCTGACATTTACATGGCTGCAGGTCAACTTATAGTGCATGACATCAGTAGTGCATGTTGGACAGAAGAAGGTGGAGGCCTAACTAACATAGATGTGTAGGCAGTTGTAAGTATCAAAATACTATCGATTTATGGGATTGTGGCAGTAACTGCAGGATTACACACTTGTTCTTCTGGCTAGACAGACACACACACACACACACACACACACACACACACACACACACACACACACACACACACACACACACACACACACACACACACACACACTCACAATCAGTGGCAGTGAAAACAAACCCCCTACTTATCTAAGTACACAGACTACAGGACTCATTACTTTATGTAAGCCCCACTGCAGAAGTCTGATTTATACAAGACTGCAGGTGAAATTATAGTAGATGACATCAACAGACCATGTGGGGGACAACAGGCTGGGAGGCCTGCATAGGCACATAGATTCATAGGTTCATATGATTTCAGTAGCCTAACAGTACTAGTGTGCAGAAGCCTAGGTGTGTAAAACACAAGTACTCTTACTGAGCATAGTTGGATATTTAAGCTTAACAGAGTGATGTGTGAGCACCATGCCAGTTCATGATGGAGCACACAACATTATATATTACACTTTGTAGTGTGGTTGATATACTGCAGTGGTGGTGCTGCGGTAGCATTGTCGCCTCAAAGTTAGACGTTGCCCGTTCGATTCTCAGTTAGAGCATCTTCTGTGTGGTGACATGCGTGAATGGGCATTCCTTCATTGAAAGTTGTGCGTTAGGCCCGGCAAGCCAACACATACAATTCTACTGCCAATCATTAGCGGACCGGAGTTCCACTGTGGCGACCCCTAACCGGAAAAAGCTGAAAGACACAAACAAACAAGTGTGGTTGATATATGTGTGGAAACAATACTGAGACCCCAGGGTTGTAGTGCTTGGTGGTGGGGGGGTCAACTCATGGCTGTATTGTAAATATATGTCATATAGTTAGATTGTGCCCTTAGTTTTCAATATTTCCACATGTAGTTTTATGTCACAGAGGAAATTAACAATAAACACCAATGAGAAAGCATCATATATACAGTTCTATTGCACAGTGAGCAGCACATTTGTGCAATGTTTAACAAAGTGTACAAGCATGCAAGTTATATCTGTTTGTGCATAGGTATGCAATGTGCAAATGTGAGCCACATTGCTAACATCAGACAACTATAATGCAACAGTGGCTGCAAAGGGCCCAAATTTATAGTATACATTATATTTTGGGAAGAAAATAAACAAACTATTTAGGAGTTGTGTACCCCCCCCCCCCCCCCCCCCCCCCCCCCCCCCCCCCCCCCCCCCCCCCCCCCCCCGCCCCCCCCCCCCCCCAAAAAAAAAAAAAAAAAAAAAAAAAAAAAAAAAAAAAAAAAAAAAAAAAAAAAAAAAAAAAAGAAAAAAAAAAAAAAAAAAAAAAAAAAAAAAAAAAAAAACTTCATTTAGATTTTTGGCAGTAGCAGCAATTTGGCTTTTAACAAAACCCCCCCAAAAAAAAAAAAAACAAAAAAACCAAAAAACAAAAAAAACAAAAATTCCAAATTCATTTGGATTTTTAAAAAAAAAAACCATCTGGTCCAAAGATCAGGAATTAAATTACAGGTAAGCCCACTGCAGAAATCAATCAATGGTAATAATGAAAAATACAAAAATTTAAAAACTGGGAAAAGAAAAATGGGTAATGTTCATCCTAAATACTGTTTTTTAAAAAAAGAAATTGAAAAATTTTTTATCATTTATTTTAAACGAATTTTAACTGCAGTAAAAAAAATTAAAAAACCAAAATTTTTGTTCTCAGTGGTTGTTTTTAAAAAGGGGTTTTTTCAGTTCTTTTTTGGGTGCTGCCCAAGGGGGCTTCCTATTGAAATTGGGAAAAACCCCAAAAAAGCCAAATTAAATTTATGTCATTGGGTTATGTGGGACCCCAACAAAAATTATAAAAAAAAGTGTGGGAAAATTGGAAACAAAAAGAAAAAGTTTGGTTTTTGTAAAATATTTTTTATATTAAATTTATACAAGGAAATTAAATAAAAAAAAAAACTTTTCTTTTTTCTATTTGCAAGTTGAAAAATTTTAATTTAAACAAATGTCCATGCAGGGATTCGTTTTTGAAGGTTTACAAGGAAAGGGGGGTTTTTGAAATTAATGAAAATTGCCAATTGAGGGTTTGGAATAATTTTTTGAAAATAGGGCAGGGGGCCCGAAGGGAACCCCAAAAGTAAATGCCCAAAAAAAACCCCCGGGTTTCATGGGTGGAATAAACCCCCCCAAGGGGGCCCCCACAACTTTGACAAAATTTAGGAAAAGTTTTTTTTTAAAACGTAAAGATGCCGGGTCCCCTTTGCCCCAGACAGCCCACGGGCGTAAAAGGGAAAACCCATTAAAGAATTTTTTCCCTCAAAGGGTTGAAAAAAAAGAAAAAAACAGAAACTTTTTTTGGGGGGCCCGTCTGTTGACCCCCACAAAGTTAATTTTAAAAAATTTTAGAAAAAAAAAAAAAAGGGCACTTGTAAAAAAAATTTTTTTATTAAAATTTGAAAATGGAAATTAAAAATTGGTTAACAAAATATTAAATTTTTTGAAAATTTTAAAAATTTAATTTAAATCCCCAAATTAAAAATTTTACGGGGCAAAAGGGGCCTGGGCTTTTAACCCTTGAAAGTTCCCAAGTTTTTGGGGCCTTTTAATTCGTCCCTTTCACCAAATAGGGTGTCCCCAGGTCATTTGGGCGAGCTGGGGGGGCCCAAGCCCCCAAAAGGGAGCCCAAAAGAAACCCCAAACTGTTTAAAACCAACACAAACCCAGCCCCAGCAGCAAAAAAAAAAAACAGGGATTTTTAAAAGGATTGCCCTAGTCCTTTGAACCATAACCAGACTGATTAGAAAGCATAAAAACATAAAAGGGAATAATGAAAGTAAGAAAACAAAAGAGGTTTTTACTGCAATCATGGAAACAAATAAGGGGGAAAAAGAAAAGCCCGGGGAAAAAACACATAAAAATTTAAAATTTATTAAAATTAAAATAATATTTTTAAAATTTAAAAATTAATAATTATTTTTTTAAATTGGGGCCCCCTCATCGGGGAAAAGGGGGGGGGGAAAAATGGCTAAACGGGACTGGGGCTAATTTACACCAAGGGTTCCAAAGAACCGGTGGGGCCCCAAACCAACCCCCTTTTAAGAGTGAACAAAATGCCACCAGACCCCAAAGCCGTCTAGAATTTTAAAGAGGGATTAAACAGGAAAATAATTGTATACCAAATCATTCTTTTGCCATTGCAAAAAAGGGGGGGTGGCCCAAAAAAAACAGGTAAGAAACCCCTAAGTAATGAAAAATATAAAGGGGGCGACAAAAAATTGTAGAAAAAAAAATGTAAGAAAATTTAAAGTTTTAAATGTTGAACCCAAAATGGTTGGTCTTTTCCAAACGGGGAAAATGAAAATTTGGGGAAAAAAGGGGTGAAAAAATGACTGTTTAAATGACCACCTGCCACGGGGAAAAGGCGTGAGAGGTGGCACCCTGGTGAAAAAACCCTTTTAAAAATTTGGGGAAACGCCCAAAAACCCCCTGGGGTTTAATTAGAAAAATTTAAAAAAGCCTGAAAAGAATTGAAAATTTAAAATTTTTAAAACAGTGAAGGATTTGGAAAGGTTTGAACCCCACCAATAAATGTAATTTAAAAAATAAAAGTTACTTGAAAAGGGTCAGTTTTCAAAGAAATAAATGTGAAAGAACCAGGTTTTTAAAAGGGCGGGGATGGATCCCAAAAGGGGGGTTGTTGCAGCCCCAATACGGAAAATGTGTCAAATAAAAATAAGTTTGCCCCTTAATTTTAAAAGCAAAGGGCCCAGGTGAAAGTGCTGAAAAGGAGAAATCCCTTTTGGAAAAAAAAATAAAATAAAATTTTGAAGAAAACTTTAAAATTGAATTTTTCGGAAACGTATAAACAGAGTGGGTTAATTATTTAAAAAAAAACAAGTGGGGAAAAAATTTTATAACCCCAAAATTAAAACCCAATAAATTTTTGAAATTTTTGTCAAAAAAAACGGGAAAAGGCCTTTGGGTAATTTTAAAACTTGATTTTGGCCTTTTTTAAAAAATGATTGTTGAAATCCCCCCAGTTGTTTGGGGGTATTTTCAAATTAAAATTTGTTTGCTCGGTTAATTTGAATACTTGTTTGGGTTTTAAGGGAAATCCTAACAGGGGGTTTTTTCACTTTTGTGGAAGGGTATTATGACTAAAAATGTCAACAAAATTTAAAAATTTGGTTTTAAGGGAAATTTTTCCAAACCCATTCCCCCGTGAAAAGGGGGGTTGGCATCCATTCCCCTCTTGGGTCCCTTTTGAAATTTGCGGGTAGGTGAAATTTGGGGCCCGTTCTAAAAATTGGGGGGCCAAAAACACCCTCTTGGGGGGTAATTTTCCCAGGAATCTGTTTTGGGGTTTTTTTGGGGGGGAAATTGCATCCTGTTCCCGGAAGGGAGAACACCCCGCTGAAAATGAAAAAAAGGGCCCGGGGGGGGTTACCCCATTTTCCCCCTCGGGGAGGGCCCTGGATTCCCATTGGGCCCTTGGGGGGCCCCCCCGGGGTAACCCGGGGGATGGCCCCTTTTCCCTTGGGCGGGCCCCCCCAACCCCCCCCGTTTTAAAAAATCCTTTTTGGGGCCCACCCCCAGGACTCCCAAAAAAACCCTCCCCTTTAACCCCACACAGCCCGCGGGGCTGAAAATAAATTTCATTGGGAACAGTTTTATTGTTGCCAACTTCCAGGGTTGGATTTCCAAATGCCCCAAATTTTAACAAACTTTTATCACAGTTTTTTTCCCCTTTGAAAAATCCCCATTTTTTCCCCCTTTACCACACCCTCCCCTGAAAAAAAAAAAGTTTTTTAAAAAAATTTTACCCTCTGTGCCCCTTTTAACTTTCGGGGCTCCCCATTCATTTCTTAAAAGTGGTCCCCCCCCAGGTAAGGCCTGTAACATTTGGCAGGTGTTGCGGGTGGGGGGCCATGGGTTTTCCTTCCCAAACCCCCCCGCAAACCCCTTCCCCTTTTCTTTAAAAGTGCCTAAGTCACTCTGGTTGACAGGTCCTGTAGTCAGTTCAAAAGCAAAATAAAATCCCACTGTCAGTCCCGAACCCAGGACCTTGGAAACAGTAGTCTGCATGACTTACCACTAAGCCATAACTGTTATACAAGAACATTGTGCTACAATAAATATATAATGTAATAGCAGCAATGAATGTAAAGGGAATATAGGATGTGTAGTACACAAAGCATGTCGTATATTTACTGTCAAATCTAGTGGATTTCTATAATAGTAGTGTGTGAACAGAAACAGCCATGCTAGTTGGTAGCTAGTAGGTAATAATGTCAGTTATTATACATATATAAATGTATGTATATATATATATATATATATATATATATATATATATATATATATATATATATATAGTTGTAGGTGTCAGTGTACATACACACTTAGTACAGGAAACAGGAGAGATGAATGGAGAAATGTGAGTCTACAACACAGCCTGAATCATGAGAGAGATACTAACCTTTACACTCACAGAACAGTGTCCACAGCATACCAGCATGGTCCCGCCCTTACAATCTGAAAGGGCAATGCCTATCTCACATACCCTTTTATAGCACTGTCCTGAAATCACAGTGAGAACTGCAATCAGTACACAACTGACTGCATGCAATTAGCAAATGCTGGCTTACAATTGGTGCAGAGGCCATCACATGGACTTATGTAGATACCTACAAAAGCATCCTGTACTCCCTCCACACATGCAATACTTTCATTGCACCATCTGGAGAGCAGAGAGAGAGAGAGAGAGAGAGAAAGAAAGAAAAAGAAAATAAGAACACAAACAAGAACACACGTAAGACAAACTAAGTTGAAGCTGTCATCAGTGTCAGTATCAAGCTGGGCTAGCAGCAGCAGGAAGCTATAGTAACGGTAACGCAACCAGCTGCGATAAACACAGGTAATGTAAAGTAACAAGTTAATAGTCTACATACTGTGAACCCTCCATATGTGTTATTGGTCTGTATCTATATGTATGTCTATGTGACAAGTTGTGTGCACATAGTTTCATCCAAAGGAGATGAGTATACTCAGAGCATATCTGAGGCTTTTGGTCCATATGTCTAACAAAACTGAAGAAGGCCTTGTGGTTATCTATAGTGTCCGTGGCCTTTTCCCTCTCAGAGTTGGCCGGGGATGTTGTTATGAGAGACCTTAGCTTATTACCAGTGCCGACCACAGATGCCTTCCCTTTATGTGAATCTGCTCTGTCCTGCAGTAGCCTCCTTCTATCGTTATACAATTTGCCTTTGGCTGGGGTCCACCAGACAGGATGCTTAACCTTTGTGCATAGGGTCTGGGTTAGACATGTGTGTGCATGTTCCATGCATTCTTTGGGATGTCCATGGGAAGCATTCGCAAAGGGGTCAGCATTGTGGGTTGTGGCTTCCACTGGCCCAGTGGGCTGCATGGATACCATGTCAGTCCTAACAAGTGAAAATCTGTCTATTCACATATATATCAAAGTAGTCTACTGTGCTGGTGGTGGGATATGTATATCCAGGCCGATTAATTTGTGTCCAGATCTCACTAGTGGATGGCGTTCCACATACTGTACCTTGGTATGAACCCCCAGAGTGAGGTTGTGCATTGGACCTGTCTCAGCGTGCTGACCGATGGGGCTTGGTACTATGTTGTATGGAATGTGGCAGGTGTTGCACAGGTGTTGGCTGAGCACTGATATCTGGCCATGTACATGTGTATCCACCAAGAGACACACACGTGCTACATATGGGAGTAGTAGTATATCACTACAGTTGAGTATCATGTATAGTATGTATGCCATATATTGCTGACATAGTTTGGTGATATCCTGTTTGTGTTCTCTTTCAGGGACATGGCTCGTCAGCGAAATCCTGCCTACTCTGCTGCAGAAGATGAAGAGATACACCAGAGCCTGGTGTGGGATTATGACATACTGTTTTCCCGCACCAGCCAGAATGAGCAGGAGAGGGCTGCACTGTGGCAAGACCTTGTCCGTAGGGTAAATGACATTGGCACGCATAATAGGACATATGAGCAGGTACGACATCACTGCAGTGATTTAATCAGAAATGTCCGTCAGCGTGCGTCGGATATCCACAGGCAACAGGTCGCCACAGGAGGTGGGGTGGCCACACATCCCCCCCCACCAGATTGGAGGGGCTACTCCTAAGTGTTGTGGCTCCAGCTCAGGAACATCAACAGCAACACACCTGCATTATGATGGAGGCTGGATCCACACAGCAACACGACATGGAGCGTGCAGGTAATATGCCATATGTACACTTGACTGTTCTGTACACTGTTAGTTTATACATGTGTAAGGTGTGTCCTTGGTATGTAGCTGTCAACATAGTATGTAATTGTGCAGATGTGATATTGCCAATATCAGCAGCTGACATGTGAAAGGCAACTGGTGCACTACTGAACTGTATCATACGCATTATCAATGGCACAGTTGTGCCCACTGACATTAATCCCCTCATTTCTGCAGGTCCCTCCAGTGTTACAGCAAGGCAGCCCATCCATGCTGGTGAGTGTGTTTTAACAATACCTATAATAGTCCTGATAGTGCTAGTAATAATAGTGTAACTCAATAGTGCTCTGTGTGTATACTGCGGGGTGTGCATGTGTGCATGTGTGCGTGTGTCCACGTGTGCATGTGTGCATGTGTGCCTGTGTCCACGTGTGCATGTGTGCATGTGTCCATGTGTGCACGTGTCCACGTGTGCATGTGTGCATGTGTCCATGTGTGCATATGTGCATGTGTGCATGTGTGCATGTGTCCACATGTGCATGTGTGCATGTGTGCATTTGTGCATCACTGGTAACATTGTGTAGACATTGTAAACTGTGTTTCCTGTCTTCCTCCCACAGGTTCTGGTGCTGCTCTGGTGTCCTGCAGCAGGGAACCTGAATCTGGTGCCACAGGTACTGATAATGATGATATCTGTGTAATGGCACAGGAAGGTGTTTCAGGGTCCGTCATTGGTCAGCCAATTGACAGTACACATCTGTCAACCTCATCATTGTGCACAGTCATCCTGCCAGTACATCCTATGTCACCATTGTCCCTAGGTGATGGACAGGATACAGTGGGCATTGACCAGGGTAATGTGGTATCTGTGGCACATGCTTCCCCACACAGCAGCCATGGGCAGGGTCCTGAGATGGTACCTCACAGACAGTTGCCCATGGGTTCTCGTGGGAGCATCCTTGGGCGTACTGCCTCTGGCAGACATGCCCAAAGAGGTCTGTCAACCTCAGCTATGTTTTGGGCTGTCATGCAGGCACAGTCACGTATGGAAAGGTACACCAGACAGGGTCTGAGGGAGCTGAGAGCATGTCGCACATCCATGACTGACAGTATGCGTGACATCCTGGATGCTATCCGTAATTTCACCAATGTCATAGACAGACGTTGTGGGGACATATTACAGCAGTTCCACAACCACATGTCCATGAGCCAGGGTAATGGTGGACGGTTGCGGCGTCGATGTGGCCGTGTGCCAGCAACAGCAGCAGCTGGCAGTTGGCGCAGATGACAACAGGCCCGTGGACACCCCCATAGTGCCAGCAGCAGCCCCAGCAATGCTGGGTCTGTGCTGTCATCAGACCGCCCCAGGAGACCACGTGCACGTGGCTCTGGACAGTCCCAACAGGGAGCTGTGTCCAGTCAACAAACTCCCACTTCTGATGACAGTACCCAGTCTGGCTTAGTACCGGATATGGTCCGTAGCACCCCTGACAGGCACAGGTACCGTGTCCGTGCCCACAGGCACTGATCTGTATGACCTGCCAGGTGCAGTCTGTGGCTGTCCACAAACTCCAGTATATGGCAGCCATGAGGTGGAACTGTGCGCATGCATACACATGCGAAATGTTAACACCTAGGGCTACCACATACACGCACACACTGCACCAACAGTGCCCCACCCTGTACTGCTGTCCCTCACCAACACACATACACATACATGTCAATTGGTGGTATCAGTGGCAGACTCAGGCATACCTAATTCACACCCTGTGCATATGATGAAACTGTGCCACCTCCTGCAATCTCCAACATCAGTGCAGGAACAGGTAAACATGTTGCTGATGCACAGGGTGACTACATAGAAGTGTATTACTAGTATCATGTTGGTAACAGTACAGTGTGCTGATATGATTGTGTGTATATCCCAGCATGCCTGATGCAGTAACTGTATGACTGTCCTGAATTGTTATCTACACCCATAGTAAGTACCATAGTGTAACAGCTGCACATTATTGCATACCGGTGGTAAAGATGTCAACAGGGGAGAAGCTAATGCAAGTAGTGATATGCAATGATGGACATGTACACTAATGGTGGCATGTTGCCCACAATGACTATGCAATGTGGATGTTTGCACATGTTGATATGTGTGCAGTACCAATTTAATTCAAATTACAATTAAATATGACATAATATCAGTTCTACCATGGACATCTGAGCTGTGCATTCCTGGGTACATGTTGATAGTGCCTGCATATTTGCACTGTTACCTACTGGAAGTGTTACCCCTTCATTGTTGTACAATGGACTACTTCCAGCCCTGCTTACTGTAGCTTTGTTTGCATGCATGTTTGCTTGAGGTTCCCTGGAACACTGATTCCACCTGCAATGCAGATTTACAGAGCTTCTGTGGATTCCTAGTGACATCTGCATAGCGCATTACTATTATGTCAATTTTCCACCTGACAGAACGTCACTGTCTGTCCTGTTCACATGTACGTTGCCTGTGACACATTGCATATGACTTACCTGGCATTTACCCACGTGTGCAGTCATATATGCCAGTGCTATGAAATCAGTAGCAGTACACCCACACATACTCACCTGCAGTATGTTGTTCCCCATTGGCCCTATGTGTTGGTAATCACCATGGCAATCACACTACTATGGTAGCATGTGCAAAGGTAACCTGTGAATCACCTCTATGGTCCAGTTGTGGATTATGTGAGTCATGTGGCAATGTCACAGCTGCCACATGTATGCAGTCAACCCTCTCCCCTGGCCAGGAATGTACAACACATGTGTGAGATACCACCACATAGCCAATCTGGGGACTGAGCACTTTGAACCCAGTACTGCCATACCCTGTCAGGTGGCATGACATACTACATTGACTAAAATACCAGTCTGACATAGACCTGCACTGACAGCAATCCGAACACACTGGGGCATACTTGGAGACTCAGAATAGCATCCTGCCTGAGCATCACACACCTCCGCAGCTGGCACACAGGCATATGTTAAGTCGGAACAGAGCACATGCCACACATGGCACACACATCCCATGTGCCACACACTCACAGCCTGTAGGGCTACACAACACACCTGCTACAGATGTGTCAGGTACCTCTCTTGGCCGCTGCAGTGGGGTCTCGCTCAACAGGCTCTACATGGTGAAGGTCACAGTGATATGCCCGTGGGGCACTATGGTCCACCACAAAACACATGCATACAGGTCAGTCAGAGGCATGGACACATATGACTCAGTCACTGTCCATGCCACTATGGTTGACCTGAGACGTACTTCCCTGGACTACATGATAGGGAACATAGAAGGGCTCTCTCAGCGTGTGGCATGGGCCAGTATGAGCCTGACCTTGGTTGCCATCATACCCTCACCAGATATGCCACCACAATATGTAGGAAGGGTGTTCTATGTCTACATTCTGCTCAATCTCCAATGTCATTCATAGGGTATCCAATGGCTGTCAACGTGTGCTTACATGCTAGGGAAGCCATAATGATTTGTGAGGGGCAGCTTGCACATGACACCCATGGGCCATTGTATATTGGCGAAACCCCTTGATACACACATAGTGCCTTTTGCTGCAGGACACGGATTACATAGCCACCTCCGCGGGTATCACACAGGATAGGACACTAACAGTAATGCTACACAACACCAGCAGTGTACACCGCAAGATGCATGCACTGGACACTGTCCTCAGCATGGTAAACTGCAATATCTGTGCAGTAACAGATTCCTGATTCACGGCTCACAGGTGCAACCCATCACTGCCAGGTTATACCTCATACCATGCCTGTCGTCCCCTACACATGCAACACACATGGACAGGGGGGTGGTATCTCAAGGCACCGCAGATACACACACCTCCAGGTTGTTGGCACAGCACAAAGCATCAGGGCCTATCCATGAGCAGTTAGCAGTGTGTTGGACTGCCTTCTGGTTCATAGCCTGGCACACACAACCCTCCCATACACAGGAAACCCACCTATCCTCCCTAACAACACTGGCAATATGACAGTCTCTAGATATGTCTTTATATGGCTGGACTGCATCCAGCCGAACATTGTGTGTGAGCATTACTGTAGCTTCAACACACTAGCTGAAAGTTTCCCAGCATGTAGTCACTGAATTGCAGTGGAACAACATGTTACCACTCCCACAACAGGTGGGAACATGCAGCACCTGTTCATCGACTACATGTAGACTATATGGCCCAGACCAGATGTGTATCCCCTGCTGTTAGGATTATACCATATACAACTCACACTGTATATACACATACCGCATGGCCTGCACAGTAAGACACAGTCATAATGTTATGCATTGCAAATACCATTTATCCACTTGAGGCACATGTCAGACATGGTAACTACTGAAGGTCACAGGTATATATGTGTATGTGTCACACACATACATCATGTGTGCATTGCCATTGCTGGTTTAAGCAATGTCATGCACTGTTATGAACAACAACCCACACATGGTCATATTGTGTGACACAACCACACATGGCAATTGTGGGTTTCCAAAACATACCTATCTGTGCTCTGACAGTGGTCATAGACCCAGTAGCGGAGCGCACTATTGGCATTACTGGGCAATTAGCCCTGTTTGGCTGTACTGACAGTGTGGTGACATCACCTGTGTTTACTGGGGGAATATGCAGCATCTGGTGTATTGTAGTAATTACCAAAAGAAACTGTTTTCTCACACTTGCAATTACACACACCCTACTACCTCCCCCACACACTTGCCATTTGCAGGATTTATACCCCTAACTAACTATGTCAAGACACGTGAGAGAGACGCATTAGCGAAGCACACTATTCGGATTACTAGAAGGTTCCTCTTCTCCGGCTGTACTTATAGGGTGCTGACATCATCAGTGTTTGGAAAGGGTAATGTGCATCATGTAGTGTGTTCTCCTGATTGCCAAAATGCACATGTTTTTTATACAGAATTGCACACACACAAACGCCCCTCATCCAAACACACACACTTGCAGGATTCAAACCCCTACCCAACTATGTAATGACACTTGAGAAAGACGTATTAGCAGAGTGCGCTAGTCGGATTACTGGGAGATGTCTCTTCTCCAGCTGTACTTATAGGGTGCTGACATCATCAGTGTTTGGAAAGGGTAATGTGCATCATGTAGTGTGTTCTCCTGATTGCCAAAAAGCACATGCTTTTCATACAGAATTGCACACACACAAACTCCCCTCATCCAAACACACACACTTGTAGGATTCAAACCCCTACCTAACTATTGTATGACACTTGTGAGAGACGCATTAGCAGAGTGCGTTATTCGTATTACTGGAAGGTTTCTCTTCTCCAGCTGTACTTATAGGGTGCTGACATCATCAGTGTTTGGAAAGAGTAATGTTCATCATGTAGTGTGTTCTCCTATTTGCCAAAATGCACATATCTTTCATACAGACTTGCCAGCACACACACTCCCCTTATCCACACATTTGCCATTTGCAGGATTCAAACCCCTATCTAGCTATGTTATGACACTTGAGAGAGACTCATTAGCAGAGTGCGTTCTTTACATTACTCGGAGGTTTATTTTCTCCTCCTGGACTTATAGGGTGCTGACATCATCAGTGTTTAGAAAGGGGAATGTGCATCCTGTAGAGTGTTTTTCCAGTTGCCAAAAGGGACATTTCCTTCACACAGACTTGCACACACACTAAGCCCCCTCCACGCACACTGGGCATTTGCAGGATTCAAACTCCTATTTAACTAGGTTATGACACTCGAGACAGATGCATTAGCAGAGCGTGCTATTCACATTACTGAGAGGCTTTTCTTCTCCTGCTGTACTTATAGGGTGCTGACATCATCAGTGTTTAGAAAGGGGAATGTGCATCCTGTAGAGTGTTTTCCCAGTTGCCAAAAGGGGCATTTCCCTCACACAGACTTGCACACACACTAACCCCCCTCCACACACACTGGGCATTTGCAGGATTCAAACCCCTACCTAACTATGTTATGACACTCGAGACAGATGCATTAGCGGAGCGTGCTATTCACATCACTGGAAGGTTTCGCTTCTCCTGCTTTACTTATAGGTTGCTGACATCATCAGTGTTTAGAAAGGGGAATGTGCATCCTGTAGAGTGTTTTCCCAATTGCCAAAAGGGACATTTCCCTCACACAGACTTGCACACACAACAACCCCGCTCACCCACACACACACACTGAGCATTTGCATGGTTCAAACTCCTACCTAACTATATTATAACACTTGAGGGAGACGCATTAGCAGAGCGCGCTATCCGAATTACTGGGCATCTGTTCTGCACCTGCAATATTTATAGGGTGCTGACATCTTTATTTCTACAGAGGTATGTACATCTAGTACTACCTGTCAGGTGGGGGATAGCATATATATGCATTTCCAGCCACCTACTTCAGGGTCAGATATGCACATCGCACTGGCAGGTTATGTTCTATACCATGCTTCGTGACCACAGGACCTGTAACACACAACACAACCAGTACAGAACACCCCTCCCACATCCAGGACACACACTTTGCTTCCCTGGGAACAGTGCCGGGATATGCAGGTGTTCACATACACCATTCCAGTTAACATCAGGTACAGGCATATTGTGTGTGGGAACTACTCAGGCCTCTATAACATTACCCTACAGTCACTACAATCTGTGGGTCCATGTGCTACAGCAGACCCACTCACCACAGCCACATGGGGGAATACATATTGCACCTGTCCATCTGCAACATGGGTACTCACTGTTCCACACCAGAGGTAGACCACCATTGTTGATATCTGACCATACCCACATTTCCCTGGACATCCATATCCCATCCCCACCCCCAGGCAAGGTTGTCACTGCAAACAAACTGTATTTAGCACAAGCAGACTCTACACTTGTGAAGACTGGGGTGGAAGACTTCAAAGGACCCATGCTGGGGGACTATACTGGCCACTCTGCATAATCCTTGACAATTGCATTCTATGAGCATGTGTAAGGTTTGCATTGATCATGCTATCCCACATATACCCATGACTGCTCCACAACAGGACACCTGTCAGGTGTACACCAGCCATATACGAGCTGTCCAACAGACAGAGTGAGCTAATGCATTGCAGAGCTGTAGCCCACAGAGGAAGGACATCTCTGAACAGTACCGGCATGACACTTCAATCTCACATAATCATCACAACACAGTGAAATTGTCCAGACAATGCAGATAGGGCTCCCCTCAATCTGTTATTGATGCCCACTTACTGTTAGAGGTCCTCAGCAACCCTCTTCCAGCACACACCAACAACATGGATGTGGCTTAGCACATTCAAAACCTGGGATCTCCACTGTGTCCCTGCTTGACAGAGGCACAGCACACTAGCCTCACACGATGCCTTATGTGACCTACTTTACAGTGGCACAGTAGCCTACTGTACTGGGGATGCAGATGCCAAGCACACTCTGGCTAAGCTGTCATTCCCTAGGGCAAACAGCCTAGTATTGACATCTACACCCATATGTTTAATTGTCAGATGCACAATATTTGTTGCTGATAGACTGTTTGCAGGTCTTATTGCCATAGCATTCCCTGTTTCTATGAACAACTTGTGTATCTGTGGAAGATGTTTGAATATGAGGGGGATCCACTATATCACTTATGTCTCTGTAGTCATTTACTGTGTGCACTGGGCAGATTGCTGTGATGTGGTTGGTTCCTGGAATGACACGTACAAATACCAGATATGTATGGCCAACTGCTAAACGGAGATATGGCCTAAGTGTGTGAGCATGCCCAGTTCAGCCTTTCCATGGCATGTTGTCTGACATATGCCTCATTTATCAAAGTGTGCGAGCATGCCCAGTGTGAGCTTTCCATATGTTAAAGTCTGCAGTCCACCACATATTTGGGTGAGTGCGAACTTCAACACTATCTCACGTTTATGGTTGTGTGTTGGGTGTCATGTTGTGTACTTACTGGCCAACTGCTTTGTGTCTGAGCACAACAGGGATTATACTGTGCCTGCAGGGATTGCATGGGATACTTTGCATACAGTTGTCAACATCCTTTCATACTGACCTAACACTGTAGTACCGTATAGTGTACTGGTTCAGTACTTTCACTGTGGTGGACAGTATCCTGGGCTTTAGTCCTATCACTGCTTTAAATCTTCATAGTGAGCACAACAAACTGTGTAGGGGCCAGTTGTGCACATATGACCATGTTGCATTATGTTCAGATATGGACTACCTAAACCAGGCTTGTCCAACATTGGTAGTGTATTCCACAACATAGGTGGACATTGGCAAACACTAGCGATGTGCCCTAGGCCATTTCTAATGCTAGTCAGAGAGTGTGTTTGTCCTTCGACACACATTGTAACTGGAGTTTTCCATGACATATGTCATGGTTAGTATACTGTGCCTCCATCTACCTGTGACATAACAGTGATACCCAGGGTAAACCTACCATCTCCCATCCACTCATCAAGATTCCTCTTGAGGAGTGTCGATGGGTGACTCTCTGGCTAACCTGCACTGGGAGTTTACTCAAGAGTGGGGGTGGCTTTTGTGTTATGGATCATTCAGTACAGCTTGTCCTATGTATGTCAGTGCTGGGGTTCAGGTCTCTCATGTGCATAGCTCTCTGCCATTCAGATTGTACAAGGTGCAGCATGTTCATTGATTCCAGCTTAGACATGGCTTTATACATCAGGCACAGCTTGCCTCTGGGTGGGCAGTATGGCAGTGTGTGGAGCTGCAGTTTGTTTAATCAGGCAACACATGTCATATATTCAAGCTCTTTGCTACTCCTGGTGAGGTACTGTTGTGGACTTTACAGTTGATGGAGGTGTCTGTTGAGGTACATCCCACAGGGGCTATTGTAGTCAATTGTAACGCTGATGATGGATGACTGCAGAGCCACAGTGACCTCCCCTTATCTAGATCTGACAACCTTCATGATTAGGTGGGTATATGGTATGTTTCTGTGAACACTACAGCCACATGTTTGTCCAATACAGGATATCTATCACCTTGTGTCCCCAGGTCTCTCATTACATGTTAGGTACGTAATGGGTTAACACCTGTGTGGTAATTGGTGGGCACTTACTGTATATGCAAGGTGGTTGACTATACACATTTCTGCAATTAGCTTGCTGACATGGCTATGGCACCAGTTGTGTGTTTCTATGTGGCCCTTTTGTGGGATGCTTGTGTCAGCTGGGGGTCAGATATGGTGGGCAGTTTGTACTCCTCTGCATACATGTTCAGTCACAGTCCTTCCATGTTGGCCTGCACCTATGGGACATATATACGGAATGAGGGAGGTCCCAAGACCAAGCCTTGTGGGATGCCACTTATATCTGGTTTGTAGTCTGACATGGATGCAGCATGTCTGACCATGTCAGTTTTGTCCTTGGTCTGGTTTGCAACCCCTCTACTGACATAGGGGTTTATATTTAAGCTGGTGAACATATCCATACTGAATACGTAGGGTATTGTATGGAAGCATTTGCAAGGTCCAGCTACGCTGTGTGGACCACATTGCCCTCGTCAATGACCTTAATGACTGTTTCAAATGGGTCAAACATGTTTAGGGGCAGGATCTGCACTTACGACAGCCACACTGGGTAGGGTCCGGTGTCAGTAGGTCCCCGATAGCTTTATGTCTGCGGTACATGCTGATCCTTTCCATAGCTGTGCAGACCAAGCTTGTCTGGATCCTGGGGTGGTAGTTTGCAGTATCAATTCAGGCAACACCTTTGCTGAGAAGGACCACTGTTGTTGTACACTGCTCTTTGGGTACATATCCTGTGGTAAGGCTGACATTGAGCAGTAGTGTGATTTGGCATTCCATTCTTCTTGGAGTTCATGTTGGACTCAGCCCAGGACACCATCTCATACCTTTGCTGCTGTGTGTTTTGCTTTGTAGATGCTGGCGGTTACCTCAGCATCTGCAATGTCAGGGGGCCAGCAGTCTGCTGGGATAGATATTTTGCATTCTGGGGGGGGGGGGGGTTGCACTGCACCTGTCAGGTTGTATGTTGGCAATGTGTGTGTGTTTGGTATGTTGTTTGTAATATTTGTGTGATTCAGAGCATATCTGTGAATTCCCAACATGGTTCCTACCATCAGTTGAGTAAGCCTTGTGATTATACTTAGTGTCCTGTACAATTTGTATCTTCATAAGTTCATAGGTTCATACTAGGCTATCCACCCTAGGGCATTTGTAAGCCTAGCCAGAGTGTGAGTGTCTTTCACCCTTGCTATGTGAATAGTATGGCCATTTATGATTTACTTTACTGTGCCTCTGTCTGGACGTGACACAGTGAAGACCCCCAGTGTACATCTACGATCATCCATCCACTTGGCAATATTCCTGTTGAGGGGTGTCAGTGAGGGGCTCTGCCTAACATGGAGTGGGATCCTGTTCCAGGGTGTGGGGAGCCTCTGGGTTATGTATCTGTCCCTCCAGCACATCCTATTTCATTATGTGTTGAGGTTGACATCTGTCACTCTCACAGCTCCAATGGCTTTGATTTTCCTGGGGTGGAGCATGTCCATTACTCCTGTGTTGGGCATGGCCTTGTACAACAGAAATACTATACCTCTGTGTAGGCAGTATGTGATTGCATTCAGCTGGGGTGTCTACAGCCAGGCAGCATATGACATATATTTGAGACCCTTTATCCTCTTGGTGAGGTACCTTTGAGGTCTTTCTAACCGCTGCAGGTGTCAGGTAAGGTACATCCCATATGAGTCATTGTACTAGATTATGGGTCTGATAAGAGAACAGTACAGGGGCACAATGACCTCTGTTGATGTAGATGTGAATCCTTTCATGATACGGTGTCCAATATAGACAGTCTTCCTAGCCACATTGGCAATGTGAGTGTCACATAACAGGTTACTGTCCACTTGTGTCCTTAGGTCCCTGATTACTCCTTGCATACATAATGGTTTACCACCTATGTGGTAATTTGTGAGTACCTTGTTTGGTATTTGGTGGGACATTCATACTGTCCAATGTCTTCAGGACATCTGGGTGGGGTTCCTGTGTGTGAGAGTGTGGTCTGTAGCATGCTACAGACTGTACAGCAGTTTTGACTACAGTTAGGTGCACATGGGTGGTCTCCGCTGCTTCGTGCATTGTCACTTACCTGGACATATGGGTGTCTGTGCTGCATATCGATACTCCCCCTCCTTTGATGTTTTGGTCCAGGTTTTGGGGCCATAATGCATGATATGAGGTATAACCTGGTAGTGCTGCTGGTGTGCTGTCAGTAGGCTTGCAGCAGGTTTCTGTCACTGCAGAGACATAGATGTTCTCCATACTGGGAAGGGCCTCAGGAGCATGCATATTGCGGTTTACACATCTGGCATTGGTCAGCATTACCCTTATGTTTCTTACCACTTATGTTTTCTAGGGTGGTGGGTTAGTCTTTTCAGACTTGCCTACGTACGGCTCTATGGAGGTGGCAAAAGCCTTATCCAATATCCAGACGCCCAGGGGTAACAGGTGCAAGCCATCCCTGGAACAGCAGCATGGCTTGTCATGCATGACATCTCAAGCAGACAGACATTAGATCCTCTTGGACTGACAGCTGTAATTGTGCCACCTGTTAAAGCTGATCATTCTGTGTTTGTACTGTGGCATCATTCTTGGTGAGGGTAGGATGCTGCAAATGGCCAGTGTCATACCGGCCTGGAGTACATACTCAGAGAGCTCATCCATGTCTCTTTTCATGTAGTCCAGGGAGGTACATCTCAGGTCATTCACACCAGCATGGACAATGACTGCATCATATTTCTACTTGCTTTGGGGTGACCTGCGTACTTGTGTTATGTGGCGTATTGTAGCAGCCTACAGGCAGCTTACTGTACCCTTTCCCTTGTTCAGTCTGGTGAGTGGGACAGCAGTGTGTCTGCCTCTATAGATACCTATTACATCTGTATCAGGCATGTTGTTTCTCCTTCTGGCCTGTGACTGTTTGGCACACCAGCTTTGTGTACTATGTGTTGCATGTGCTATGTTTAGAGGTTGTGGTTGCTTGGGGGTCTGCTTTGGAGGCCTCTGTTGGTGTGGTGTGTTTGTAATTAGGGCCTCTGGGAATTTTTTTCTGTGTTTATGTGTTTGGTTTACAGTTGTGATAGGTCTATGTGGGACTGGGTTTGTGGTGTGTGTGGTTACCTTCTCCTCCTGACTAGTTTTGACAGTACTGAGTTGGGGGAGCTCAGCCTCCGGTTTGGATAAATGGTTGCATCTCTCACATATATTTGTATTTATTGGGGGGAGTTGAGGGTTGTCTGTGTACTTGGGGCAGGTGTAACATTGCCTCAGGATTCACAGATTCTACTTGTTGTAGCTGGCCTTAGTGGATTGTATGTGTGGACATATTTTATTGCCATACTACTGATCAGTGATTACTTCCATTTTTATGTTTGCTCTATCATGTAGTAGCTTCCTCATTCTCTTGCATGGTTTGGTAATGGCTGGAGTCCAGCATGCCAGATGCCTGCGTGTATGGCATTGTGTCTTGTTGTTATTTGTGATTGCATAATCCAAGCATTCCTGGCTGTGTTCAAGGAATGCCTGTATAACAGGTTCTGTGGTGTTGTCCCATATTTTGCACCTGCACAGGGCCTTTAATGGATTCCACATCAGTTTGGAAGGGTGCAACTTATGCTTTACACATGTTTTCACTGTGGTTTTTTGGCCAGGGACTGTGGTCAGGATGTGTATATCCGGTGTGATTACTCTATGGTCTGGTCTTACCAGTGAGGGATACACTTCTCATCTTGCCATCCAGTACCCATGTTGCTGATTATCACATCCAGTATGCTTACCCCTCTTGTGGGAGTGGTACATTGTTCCTGGGCATTTTGGTTTATGGATTCTAGGAACTTTTCTCCTACAGTGTTGGTGCTAGTATAATGCTCCCAGTGTATGTCTGGGTATTTTCAGTCAACCAGTATAATGTGGTTTGGGGGGCTTGATATATTCATGTATTCCAACATAGGCCAGGTGCAGTTCCTGGTGTTAGGATGGTAGTCTGTAGCAGGCTATATACTGGGAGGCGGTTTTAGCCACTGGTACTTGACCATGGCTAGTCCATGCTGCTTCTTGTTGTGGTACCAACATGGGGGTGTGGTTATCCTTGACAATTATTGCTAGTCACCCTCCTTTTGTAGCTTGTTCCATGTTTTGAGGCTGTACAGCACAGTATGAGGTGTAACCTGGTGGTGTTAGGGTGCTGATGTGAGCCTTGACCCAGTTTTCTGTTACAGGACAGATATCAACATTCTCCATACTGTGTGCGTTTACACTGCACCCATCTTGCTGTTTAGACTTCTGGCATTGGATAGCATTACATCTAGGTTCTTATCCCTTGTGGTACCTATGAAGGTGGGTTTGTTTTTTGAGACCTATTCAGGGCACGCTGTGGGTACTGACAGCCTTTGCCAGTATCCATGAGGCCTGGACTGATAGGTGCACGCCACCCTTAGCAGGTGGTGCATCATGTCATGCTCAGCATGTCATCCCAGGCTGGAACACATTGGCTCCCCTTTGACTAACTGCATTACTTCAGCCAATTATTGCAATTCATCATCCCATCGTCATATTGTGGCTTCATGCTTGGTGAGGGTGGATGTTAGTAAAGCTCCTCAAGTGTGCATATAGTACATGGTGTTACATTACTTAACACATGGTTTTCATGCCTCAGGTGGTGCTGCAGGGTTGACTCTGTCGGATGCACATATTACACTCCCTGTACATGTTTGAGAGCAGGTCATGTCATTTTAGGCATCCCTGTTATTATTTGAGTGAGTCAGAGAGGGGTATCATTCCCAGGGTTCCTACTGAGACAGTGTATGTGCTATGCATTGCCTCTTTGCCAAGGCCAGGGCATACTGGGCACGCCTCCTTTTGCCTACTGGGGCAGGCTCAGGTTGTTCCTCCTCCGAGTCACGCTCTGCCTGTGATGGCCTTGGCAATGGTGGGGGGCTGTTTGGCCCGGCCCTATGCTGGTCCTGCTGCAGCTGTTTTCACAAGATCATATTATGTAGCGTAGCACATACCATGACAATTTGGGTACATGTAGTTGGTGAGTATTGCAAGGCTCCACCAGATGTGTCCAGACACCATATCCGTGACTTGAGCAGCCCAAACACACGCTCTATTACATTACGTGTTTGTACGCGTGCCTTATTATGGCGTTCCTGTTCAGGTGTGTGTGCATTTCTGATGGGTGTCATCAGCCACGGTTCCAGTGCATAACCTGTACCCCCCACTAGGTGTCCGTGTGGGATGTCCCCATTGGCAAATGTCTGGTACAGCTGTGTCAAATGCCAGATGTGGGAATCATGGTAGCTCCCAGGGCAGCCAGCACACACATTCATTATTATGCCCTGGGCATCACACACGACCTGGCAGTTGATGGAGGGGAAGCCCTTGCGGTTAATGTAGGCCCTACCCCACTCACCGGCTGGTGCTTTGATGCGTATGTGCGTGCAGTCTATTGCAACCACTACCTCAGGGTATTCCGCTATTTGCTGGAAGAGACGCATATTGCTGGCCAATACCTCACGGGCATTGGGGAAATATACATGATCCACCGACATGTGCTGACATGGCATCCAGGAACTGGTGCAGTACCCTGGAGGCTGATGCCTGTGATATCCCCATCATATTACCAGTTGGTCTCTGGAAGGTACCTGTTGCTAGTATTCTTAGGCCAACACATAGCTTAGTTTCCACTCGGATGGGTTCCCCTCTGTTGGTTCTGTGTGTGAGGCATGGTCTGCACAGCTCAACAATTTGCTGCAGGAGGTCTCTGTCCACTCTATAGCGCTCTACTATCTCCAGCTCATGTAACCAGTGGTAGGTGACCCTGGGCCTGTACACTCTTCTCTGTCTCCTCACTGTGGGTTGTCTGGCACCATCTGCATTGTCACCACCCTCAGCAAGTCGCCTATGTCTCATTATGACAGCTATGGCAGCCCCTAGCATTTCTGCTCTGAGTTCAGCTTTTTCAGTTTTCACTTCTAATAGCTTACTCCTGTCTTGCAGTGTCTCTTGAGAGATACATCCTGCACTGCTGTTTGCAGAGTTTTAAGTGCTTGGCTGAGCTACTATTCTGCCTGTGTAATTGCCTGCTTCTAATTGTTTTCACCTGCTAGCTCCAGCAGTATTTCCTGCTAGCTTCCTACTAATTGTGTTGCTTCCTTTTTCCTTTATGTTTCCTCAGGGGGGAGCAACGTGCATACCAGCAGAAACGCGCTCACAGTGGCTTACACGTGCGCACACATGCTTACACTGTTCGGAATCTGCTTATTCGGGTTAAAACATGCGCACACCAGCGCAAACAGTGTTACAACTCTGCCAACAGGCTCCCACATGCTCAGTCTACCCTACACGAGCGCACACTAGCGCAAACAGTCTTACAAGTCTACCAACACGCTTCCACATGCTCAGTCTGCCTTACATGCAAGCACACTGTCCTACCCGTGCCTCATGGTGCTCACACGTGAGCTTGCATGCCCAGCAAGAAACTTTGGTATAAGTAACAGTGTACACCTTCCATTTCTTGACTTTCCCATGCTTATCTTGTGGCACTCCTCTTTCAATGATCTGTGTCTGTCATCTGTCATGTAACACTGACCTCCAATGAACTGCATTTCTTTCTACCATTCCCCCCTGTGATGTCACCTATCTCCTACTCTATTCCACCCCCTTATGTATCTCTTACACTACTCAGAATGTGCTCATTTGCTATGTGACAGTGGGATTCAATATCCTAACCCTCATTTACATCAGATTGCCTACTAATGCTTAGTTACATGTCTTAGACTCAGCTTCCCCCCTTAGCAACCACTAAACGATGGACATGTTGTTTTTGGTCTGCTGGTCCCTGGATTGTCATTCCATGTATTGCATTATAACCTTCATTTTTATGTTTTATACAGCGCAGCCCATTTGCGCGGGGCTGCGCTGCATTTAAACATCGGCGATCACCAAAAAAAAAAAATATTTTTTTTATATTTGCATTGTGGTACCTTGCCAATGGCCACATATTTGGCCATTGGCATGCTGTCTGACACATATGCACCCTTTATTTGGAGCTGACATGGCTCCATTGTGATTTTTGCAGAAACGTACTCAGTTGTCAACTGAGTAAATTTCTGCAGCTAAAACGACTCTTACACGGGCTGCTTTCTGTTTCGTGGATTGCTACTCTACCTCATTTGCATGCCTTTCAGCTGCAAGTGAGGTATTTAGCATATCTACGCCCAGTCCGTGTAAGAGACGTTTTAGCTGGTCTCTTACACAGAGTTTTGGGCTGTTCCTGGATCGCGAGGCTTGCATGGAGTCTTACACGTCTCTTACACTCCGGGCAAGCCTTTGTGAATCCTGCCCCATGTCTCTACTTCCATGGTATTGAAGTATTCAAGAAAAAGAACAGAATGGAGGCTAAAAGAATGCTTTATAGCTTGTGGAATAGCTCCACTGTACTTAAAATCACCTGCTTATGTTTTAATTAGCACCTATGAAAATCATTTGCTGCTAACTGAATATATTAACTCCACTGGTGTGTGATGTGCACCTCCACGCTGCTGTGTGCACCAGTGCTTAAATAAGGTAAATACAGGTAATCTTGTTATTAGTTTTCTCCATTCCTCTGACATCACTCAAACATGCAGCTGAAAAATGAAGGAGAGGTTACAGCCCAGGACCATTTATACTCTAGTCCTACCCATCCACATGTTTCCACAAGAACAGTTATGTGACAAGCACTGAGAAACCTGCTATTCATTCCTCCGTTTGCAGTGGTTGGGCTAAGCGCTGAATCGTGTAAACAATGGCAACATTTTAAAAAGGACAGAGATGAAACATTTTACCAAACAATAAAGAGGATAAAACCCAACCTGTGAATTGTGCACTGCTTACATGCACCTTCATACTTCACAGACCTACATGTACACCTCTGTAAGTGTAACCTGACACCCCCCTGATGTCATCATTCCCTGTTGCCATCCATTGAAAACAAACACTGTGGAAGTGTCTGCACAAAGTGAACATCACTATATAGTTACATTTTTTAGGGATTCAGCAATTCTAATGAGTTTTGACATCATTTGCATCTTCACTATTCTGACAACCCTGAATCTACATGATTAGTAACTGCGTAGGCAGTGAAACTGAAGAGCAACCCAATTCTGTACACTAAGAGAGGGTATTACTTTGTTAAATATCTGCACAGAAGAATACAGGTTTTGATAAAATTTGACTGTCTTCTGTCAGCTGCATACTGCATATGCTTACATGACAGTATGAATAGTCTGTTTCATGGGGTTTACACTTTTAGCTGTCTACATTAGTTACGAGTATAGTCTTCATTTGAGGGTGGGGTAGTGAAGCTGCATGTTTGTCATGGCACTTAAAAAGGATTGTTTCTATTGTTACTATATTTTTGTAGCATCCACCCTGTCTAATAATGTAATAATGTGTCTACTGTTACATGTTAAGGTCAGTTCTGTTCAAATCTAATCACTTTTACTTGCTCTTGTTTCTGTGCAGACTCCTATCCGTGGTTGTATTCAGAAAGTTTTCGAATACACAGGCCATACAAGCACGGAGTCTACACTATTACTTTACAGCTTATTGAATCGCCCCATTGTGTTGGTTTGCTTCATTAGCATACAATTCAGCTACTTATGCTGTAATTTGCTATAATTTGCATACCATGGAAATTGCCATGTTTGCATGTGACTGCATGTCGCTACATGGAGTTTACTGAATTTAAAAATATTCACAGATGTGTGTGCATAGTGACACAGTACGCACATGGTCAAAAATGGCCATGTAACCTTTATTGAATCCCCCCCTCAGTCTCATATTTCACAAAGCCTGTTCACTACTATGCAAACTCAAGCCTTCAAGTGAAACTGTACTCTAGAATTTGGAAAAAGCTAGAATTCCCATACCTTATGTTGAAAGAATGTCAAGCCAGGATATGTTCATATTTGCAGAATTTCACGCCCATTATTAATCCAAAGTTATACAAACTGGGGGATCCAGTAACAGGATTTGAAGAAATTGTTAATCACACTGCTGTGTGTTAGTCTGTGGGAGGATAATTTACAAATAATCATACCACTTTCTTAACAATAACATGCATATGGATTTTTATTGCTATAACAGATTTATTTTTGGAATTATAGAAGCAGTGTATAGCAGAAGGCCATGTTTTATTGTATTGTTGATAAGATGTTACAGCTGGGCATTTTATATAGGGCACAGCTGAGGAAAAAAACACTGAATTAAATGAAAGAAATGAAAGGCGTAATGAGAGACCTTCAGCTACACCAGATAAGAATCTAGACTATACACAAAGGAATATATTATCAATAAATACAGAGTGAAGAATACACAATAGGTAAATGAAAGGAGATAAAGATAGAAGCAAAATTAAGACGTGAGCAGATATAGGTTCATAGGTTCATAGGTTAGTACTAGGCTATTGGCCTTAAGGCCTATGCAAGCCTAGCCATAACAATTCCCTGGATATTTCTTCTCACAATATATACTTCTCTGGGCCCCTGTCTAGCAGGGCAACTGATATGATCCCCGGGGTGAATTTCCTATCTCCCATCCAATCATCAAGGTTCCTTTTGAAGAGGGCCAATGAGGCACTCTGCTTGACATGTATGGGCAGTCTATTCCAGAGTATGGGGAGTCTCTGGGTCAGGAACCTATCCCTCCAGCATGTTTTGTTCATTGGGATGATAAGGTTTAGATCCCTTGAGCGTGTGATTCTGAGGTATTGGGATTTCTTTAAGTGGAGCATGTCCAACAGCTCAGGGTTTGACATGGCTTTGTATGTTAAGCAGAGATCGCCTCTGAGTAGACGATATGTCACAGAGTATAGCTGGAGTTTTTTTAGATGGTTAGCATATGGCATCTGCTTTAGGCCTGTGATTCTTTTAGTGAGGTATTTCTGTGGCCTTTCCAGCTGTTGCAGATGTCTTGTGAGGTACATACCAAATGGGGCATTATACTCTATAATGGGTCTAATGAGGGATGAGTACAGTGGGACAATGACCTCCTTTTTTCTGGATGAAAAGCCCTTAGTGATGAGGTTTGCCACATAGAAGGATTTCCTGACTGTTGTGGCGATGTGATTATCAAAAGTGAGACCACTGTCCACCTGTGTCCCTAAGTCTGTCATCACACTTTCGATGTTTAGTGTCCTGCCACCTATGTGGTAATTCATGGGTACATGTTTTTTTTCAAAGGGGATAACTATACATTTCTTGGCATTAAGCCTGAGCACATGGCTCTGGCACCAGACATCTGTTTCTGTAAGGCCCTTTTGTAGAATATCCACATCATTTGGGGATTCAATAATGGCTCCCAATTTGCAGTCATCTGCAAACTTTGTTAGCCAGAGTCCCTAAGTGTTGGCCTGTACTTCAGAGAAGTAGATGCTAAACAAGAGTGGTCCCAGGACTGAACCCTGAGGTACTCCACTTGTCACTTGTCTGGAGCTGGATTTGGAGTCGGCTACTTTTACAGTCTGAGTTCTGTCAGTAAGCCAGTTGGCAACCCATCAAGCAGCGTAGGGATTTATGCCCAGCTTAGTAAGTTTATCTACGATTCCAGAGTGGGGGATGGTGTCGAAGGCCTTGGCGAGGTCAAGATAGGCTGTGTGGACCTCCTTACCCTTGTTCTCAGCTCTGGAGACTGATTCGAAGAGTCAGATTCAGGAGAAAAGATTGGCCCTTCACAAACCCCCCAAATATATATATATATATATATATATATATATATATATATATATATATATATATATATATATATGAAAACAGTGTTAAGTAAAAAGAAAACTGAGCTTGGCAATAATAATTCATTGAAGTAATTTTTATATAGCTGCTTGTTTTGTAAGCTAGTGGAAACTACTAGGTTATGAGGATTAACAATTTTTTGACAATTTCTGGTTTTCAGCTGAGGCTCCTTCTTTGCAGAGTTTGCATGTCCTTCGTGTGTACATATGCATTTTTTGCAGGATATTCTGGCTGTCTCCCATATGCCACAGGTGTGCAAAATGTAATTTGATAATTTCTAAATATAATCGCAGCCACAAAGTCACTGTTACAGTTATTAAACATGAAAGCGTTAGAACTGGATTAACAAGTATACAGAAAGGCGAATGTTATATGGTTTAGACCATTTCATCGACTTTCCAAAACCTCAAAAGTGGTCACACTGAGGTCACTATATAGTGTGGATTGGGTAGTTTGCCTTTTCCCCACTGTAGTCTGACCTCAGAGTTGGTTTATATAATTTTTGGGGGGTAAGGGAGGCAGGGGAGTTGGGGCTTGCCCTCTCGCAAAAACACAAATGTCATTATTTTTGCACTGTTCAATTTTTCAGAAATTTGAAGATAAGGTCAACATAATAAAAAGATATACATGCAGCTGGTATTAGAATTATACTCATCAATACCAGTCTGCAAATGTTTGTAATGATAGAAATATCCTGTGACAATGGGAAGAATAATGTGAGAAAATCCTATCCTCAGTTGCAGACTGTACTGCACCATGTGCATTTGAATAGACTCCACATCAGGTAGGCAATAATCCACTAAGGCATATACAAGTAACAGAGGCCTATGACTTTACTTTCAGTCTATCAGAATCACTTACTGAAGTGCAATGCTCTCAATCTCAATTATGAGACCTATGGAAAAGTATTAGCTTTTGGGTAGGGACACTGATTTTTGTTTTTTTCTGAGAAAAATACCTGTAAATCATGAATTTTGCATGTCTGAGTATTAAAAATCATAGCATTTTCACATTTGGCAATATAGGCCAGAGAATAAATTCATTGCAAGATTTATTTTTGCTGATGTTTGTTATTTGTAATATTGCCAGCTTGCAACATTGAGCATTATATGCTTAGAATCTCTTTTAATTTTCAATATATATACATATATATATATATATATATATATATATATATATATATATATATATATATATATATATATATATATGTGTGTGTGTGTGTATTTATAAAAATGAAAATTACAAGGAAATCACCATAATGACCTAAAATACATTTAAAAGTGATCGGTATTATTTCCAGATTTCATCTACAAAAATGGAATTTCATTTTTTGAAAACCAAAAATAAGTGTCCTTACTCATATATAATTACTTTTTGAGTTTTTGCCATAGGACAAGAACTAGCAGTAGACTTTGTCGCTTGATACCAAGATTCATGCAACTGCTAATCACAGGAATAGAAATTTCCATTTCTAGGTCATTTCTGGCCATGTATAAAGTAAGTGAATCTATTTTTGTCTAGAGTAAAGGTGTGAAATTGGAATGATGGGGCAATGATGAAAATTGGGAACAAGCAGAGGGTGGGACAAGGGGGGAGTAATTAAGGGATGAGCAGGATTGAGGTGGGAGAGGACTGTATCTTTCCACTTTTTTCACAAGCTAAGATTGTATACCTTCAAAGAATTTAGGAAATGTGGATACTCATATCTGGAGCATTTCTCCCCGGGCCTCCGCTGAAAACAGGCCCTGTGGAACCCCTGGGACATTCCACACGGTCAAAAAAAAAAAAAAAAAAAAAAAAAAATAAAAAATATCATAAAGGATCTGTGAGAACAACTTAATAATACTGTGTGATCAACTGGATCAAATCAAGTGTATAATACATGCACATATGTAAAGTGGAGAGTTATATTTAGAGTGTTTTTTTATGTTGTGTGACCAGCTGCACCAAATCAAGTTTGTATTAGATACGTGTATGTAAAGTGGAGATTTATGTTTAGGGTGTTTTTTTGTGTGTTATGTGTGCCTTTTTTATTTTCTTTAAAAAGAGAGATAGAGAGGAATGCTGGGGAATGTATTACAGAATAAGAGGGGTAGGTATGCAGGCTAACTTAAGTAGCAGAATCAGAAATACAGGATCTACAAGACAGAGGTGGATGGTGATGGAGAGAAGAGGGAAGGGGGCACCATTATTGGTGTTAGGTATAGCACTGCATGTACATCCCCATCCAGTAAGAACACAGTAGGAATATAGACCTTTCCCCAAGAACTGCTACCATTGTCCTCCATGACAAATACTTGTGGCAATACAAGATGGGGTCATACATTTGGCAATTCACTGCAGGATCCTTTCCATATGGCTGGTGCAGGCATTGAGGCACATTTCTATAATCTTGTCCATCAGCCTTGTCAGGTTTCAGGTGACATAACCACTTTAAATGCCAATACTCCTGTTGGGTACTACTGTAGCAGTCCTCAGGTCAGAGCTACCTGACAAATGTGGTACAGGTAGAGCAGGTGTTGTGGAGGCAATGCTGACAAGTTGTAACCTAGAAGAGCTGGTGCCTGTGATGTTTGTGGTGGTGGTGCCACCACAGATACCTGTGGAGGGATGGCAGCTCCGGCTACTGTGGCTGGTCTAACTCCCTGTGTTGATGGTTGTGATGCAGCAAGGATGATTGCTCAAATGCAATGAATGGTAAAAATACTAGAAAAGATAGTGATAAAGATGGTGGGGGGTGTGACAAAAAAGAGAAAAAAAATATCCTTACTATGCTATATTGTTAATCTATCACAGCTAGTACATATTCCACAGCCATTTTAACAAGCTTTGGATACAGATATGAACTTATGAGGCCATAAGATTGCTGGTACAGTAATACTATCATATACTTGGCAATCACAGTTATAAATATTGTATAAAAACTGTGACTATTTTAAACCATTTTTTGGAGAAAAGTTCATTAAATGTACATCAGGACAGAGTATTGTGGTATTCTGCATTATGATTTCCGTTAGTTAGTACTGAGTTGTAAAATGCATATCAAGTAATAGCTTCTTGTTGTTTGGAATTGACCGCACATATATCTGTCTCTATATAACTATTGATTACAGAAAAGTTTCATGACCTAATTTTATAGTTTCATACAGTATACAAATGTAGACTGTGGCAGGGTTACTTTTTTCTGTGTTTGCATCACAGCCTGATGCAGACATGAACACAGAAAGCTTGCGAGTCAATAAACCCAGTGTCCAATCACGTGCAAAAGTGCACTTTTTCAGGATTCTGTGTAGACTCCATGTAGCTTCCGTGGCATGCAAACTAGGCCTCCAAAGGTGTCCAGATGAATGCAATAAACCCTAAAGGAACCATGTAGAGTCCGTGTAGTTCCTGACCATGTATTTGGAAAGTTTCCAAATATGGAAGCCTACATGGAAACAAAATCAAGTAAACGTGAACACATCAGAACACAAGTGGCCTTACAATGTTGTAATATGCAGTCTAAAATTTATTTAAACATGTTTTCATGGAAAACATGTTAATAACACTACTAACCAATACTATGAAATGTCATGTGTCTCCCTCCATAACAGCATAGCTGTAAGTAATGTTTCCCTCAGACATCTGAAACCCTGTGGAAAATATAACTTTCACTGTAATGTAGTCATATTTGACAAGTAGAATGTGGAATCTAGCAAGATCACCCCAAAATGGTGATACACTTTGTGTTAAGCATACCACTCAACTGCAGTTACCCTGTCCACACGGTTACTAACCATGTATAAATGGGCCTCCCTACATAGTTTCTATGCAAATCAGGTCCTCAACCCTTCAGATTTACTGAATCCCCCAAAAATGTAGCTGTGTAGGGCAGACCACTTTGTGTAGGAATTTTAAACTATTTTTGCACCATGGTACATCATGCAATCACCTGCAAATGTGGACTATATAGAAGATTTTGTCTAAAGGGGATATATATGTGTGCCAGTAGCACCACGTGTATATGTTTCAGCTGTGGTGTAGATGGTGCAGGGTCCAAGTAGAGCTTGTGCAACCTTACCTGCCCATCACCTGTTAATTTTTTTTAGCTGCATGCCATAGCATGTAGTGGTGTGCCATGCTTCAATGAAACATGCACTTAATATTTACACTAAGTAGCAGCTGTGTTTTATAAGTGTAATTACAGGGGAAGCAGGTGATCTGCAGTCCAGTGCTATCCAAGACGTTATAAAACAGACATGTAGACTCAAGTCTAGTTTTCATGCCTACTTTAATTATAGTAGAGTAGAGTCAAGGAACTTTTAACCTGAGACTATGCTTGGGGCTGTTGCAGCTTTATACATCTGTATGTGCTACAGGCCAAAGCTTTGGCTGCTAATGTTGATGACAACAGGCTTGGGAAGAGAAGGAGGAGGGGAAGAGTGTTCAGCCGCAGGCTGACATTTCACATGCTACATGATGTGGGAGATTGTAGAGTGCTACAGGGTGAACAGGGACACATTGCAAGAACTCTGTGAGCTCTGCCAATCCCAATGCAGACCCAGAGCCAAATGGGGGGAGCCCATCACAGTGAAGACTAAGGAATGTGTAGCTTTTAGGATATTAGCTACAGGTACCTTCCAAAGACCAACTGGGGGCATGATAAGTGCATCACAGACATCAGCATCCAGAATCCTACACAAATTCCTGGATGCCATGCTCATGAATACCAGTGATCACATATGTTACCCCTTTAGGTCTGAGAAGATGGAGAGAAATATGGTCCACTTCTACCATGTAGCACATTTCCTTGAAGTGCTGGATGCTATAGACTGCACACATGTACACATGAAGTTATCACTTGGTGAGCAGGTTAGAATCTACTATAACTGCAAGGGGTTCCCCTACATCAACTTCCAAGTTGTATGCAATGCCCAAGATATTATCCTGAATGTGTGTGCTGGCAACCCTGGCAGTTATCGTGACTCCTGTATCTGGCACACATCTCAGCTGTACCAGATGTTTCCTAAGGGGGACATCCTACTGGCACACATCACAGTTGTAACAGATGTTTCCTGGGGGGACATCCTACTGGGACATTTACTGGGGAATGCTGGTTATGACTTGAGCCATTGATGATGACATCCATCAGAAGTGAAGAAAAATAGCTGGGAAACCACTCAGCTGGCAGCAAACAACTATTTTATTAAGACCTTTTCATATCTCAAAGTAGAGAGGCTTCTTCAGATAAAACATACACTAACACATACTGTTTAAATAATCATGTCATACAGTCAGGTGGTTCAAAAAACCCGCCTCTGTTTAAAACGCCCCCTGTCACATAAACCATATTTTCACATATAAATTCCCTGTCCTTTAAATTTCCCTAACAACATCAACCAGTTAAACCTAAATGGTCTGTTATAGTTGCTTAAAAAAATTCTACTGTTCATAAAACTTCTAACCAAGAAAACAGCAACATTATACCAATAATCATAAATACATACAATGAAATAAAAAAAAAATAATTAAATACATTTATTTCTTGCTAGCAAAATTTTTGTTGTTGGTCACCATGCACATTCGACACTATACAGGGTTGCTTCTTATGTTATGTTGACCTAATTATTTGTGTGTACCAATACCCTGTACTTAAATGGTAATCCATTATGTACATTAAAACATTCATCTAAAAGCTAGCCATACAACAGTCCTAAGCTTCATCCACTCTTATCTCTCAAGATTTTTCAATTTCAAGATGCACAGAATAGAAAAAACCTTGTTCAACCCAGAGAAATGGCAAGCATCCATACGCAGTTGCCACCTCAGTTTGAGTCTTTATAATAAAAGGGATTAGGGGCCACCCCTTACATACAAGTTGACACAGTCAATAGCCTTAAATTTATGTATGTAAATGTATTGTATGTATTTATGATTATTGGTATAATATTGCTGTTTTCTTGGTTAGAAGTTTTATGAACAGTAGAATTTTTTAAGCAAAAATAACAGACCATTTAGGTTTAACTGGTTGATGTTGTTAGGGAATTTTAAAGGATAGGGAATTTATATGTGAAAATATGGCTTATGTGACAGGGGGTGTTTTAAACAGAGGCGGGTTTTTGAACCACCTGACTGTATAATACAATAAACAGTATGTTTTAGTGTATTTTTTTATCTGAAGAAGTCTCTCTACTTTGAGAGACGAAAAGCGCTTAATAAAATAATTGTTTGCTGCCAGCTGAGTGGTTTCCCAGCAATTTTCTTCAGTTTGTGTTGAGGTCTGTCAAACAGTTTCATTCATTTGTTTTAAGCTATGGAAACCTCTCAAGGCACATCTCTGTCACTTACACAAAGGGACAGCATCGGGGACTTGACTTTATTAATAGAAGCTCTGCCCCAGCGAGTGGATAATCTTTCCAAAAGATTAGATGCAACAAATGCAATAAATATTGGTGGTACAATGAACCAGAGCCTGCTTTCAACATCTCCAGTTGCGGAAGTACCTGAAACAGCACACTCGAGCAGTTTAAGGAATGGAACGAGTTCTCCCCATTCCGCTTCGCCTTCCTATTTATTTACGTTAATGAATCACAACCTAAACCAGTCAGGGTCTGCAACTGGGTTGAATATGGGAATGAGTAACGGCAGACCAGCTACGAACATTGCTGTCACACCCTCGGGGATTATTGGAGCTCCCAACCTCCATCTTTGGCTGTCAACATCGCTAGGTTTCCATAAAAAGGACAGTGAGGACCAACGGGAGCAACTGGCTGGAGGGTTAACTGACATTTTATCACTATTACAACAATCTGACCAAAGGTTAGTCAAATACAAAAACTTCAGTTGGAAATTAGTTATTTTAAAGAATGTATCGGTGAGGCTATAGTGCCTAAGGGTTTGAGAGGTTGGCAATACCCTACCGGTTTAATAGATGGTTCAGATTTTCATAAAGATTTATTAAAACTGTTTAACAGGCAAGGCTTGAAATTATTAGACTTGATGTGTTTTCATTACCAGAAAAATGCTGATATATTGGTAAAAGAAGCTACAGATTTGGATAACTTGATCAAAGTGGATGCTGATTTTCAGTGGTACCACTTTGACTATGAGAGGATTTACTCAAGTATTGACCTTTACATGTTAACACTTAAAGCTACGAAAGTAAAAAAGCATCATAGAGACAGATATGCTTATAAAACAGGTACGGCTTATCCTAAATCACCCCCATCCCAAGTTAATTTTCCTCAAAGTCAGAATGGGGCTAATGTGACTTTGCATACTGCAGGTGACCCAACAGGATCAGATGGTCTTGAAGGGCCAAACATAGAACAAAATACACCGGAATTAAGAAGACGTGAACGTATAGCCAATAATAGGTTACCACAAAACAATGTGGAGAACCAAGCGATGGGGGGGCAAATGGAAGAAAATTTTCAGAACAGAGTGTTGAATCACCCCCCCCATGTCAGTAGGATGGGGGAGAGGGTTCCAATGCAAGAACAACAACTTCAACAACAACAACAAAAGGAGCAACTGGAACAAGCGGAGATAATAACTAAACGGGAGGGGAGCTCCGAACATGTTTGCAATATTGTTTATAATTCTGACCATGATTTTAACATTTATAATTACACTACAATGAGCATTGAACAGAGTATTGCAGACTTATTGGCTAAAGGTCAGAGTTTTGCTCCATCTTGCAAAATTGACATTGCAAACGCCCTTATAGACCTTAAACTTTTTGTAAGGAAACTGAACTTTAGGGTGTAATTTGGCCATGATAATAATGACATTAATGAGTTTAAAACAGCCATTACATTTTACCCACCTCTACACCCTACTTTGTGTCTCTTTGAATAGATTTGTGAACTGGATTTATGAAATGCCATTGAGCAAGGCAACAGGCCTAATCTTTTTGTTCCTAACATCAGTAAGAATGAAAAATTGTTGTTGGAGGGTTTGCAACAAGCAGGGATATGTGTGATGCAACCTGATAAGGGGGGTGGGTTGGCAATTATGTACAGTGATAATTACATCAGTAAGATGGAAAAAGTTTTGAACAGTGAAACCTATGCTGAAGTATCTAGGTTGAAGGTCAATGTGGCTTATACTAGGATCAGGACTTGGTTAAATGATTTATTTGTTGACGCTAGATCAACATGGACCTGTTCAATTATCTATCAATGCCAGCCCCTAGGATCCCTATATTCTTTGGAATCCCAAAGGTCCACAAAGGTATAAAGGATCCTCCCATGAGACCATTAGTGGACACAAGAAACAGCATCACGTACCCCTTAGCAAAGGTTATCGACCACACTCTGAAGAAATACGCAGTCCAGGAGAGTCAAATCTGTAAGGACTCTTGGACTTTTCTTTCAAACATCAACGCACTAGGATTTTCACCCCAATCACAATTTCATCACAGTTGACGTAAAAGACATATACTCTTCTATACCCCACTTAGAAGGAGTAGAGTGGTTAAGCTACATGCTGCATAGTAGGGGTGCGCAATCCAGCAAAGTCTCCCTCATTTGTGAGCTTATAGATATTGTCCTTACACAGAACTTTGTAACCTTTAACAACAGCTATTATTTACAAAAAGTCAGGGTGGCAATGGGTTCACCATGTGGTGCTAACCTAGCTAATTTAGTAATGGCGTATTGGGAACAGCACTTTGTAAGAAATAATTTAGAGCTTGCCAACCGAATTGTTTATTACACAAGGTTTTTGGATGACATCTTCATGATTTTTGATGGTGACAAAAAAGATGCTTTGAATATGATATCTTACTTTAACAACACCACTCAGTTTTTCATGTTTACATCTACTTTTAGCACTAATCAAATAGCTTACATGGACGTTGATTTAAGGAAGGATATGATCAACAATAGTTACTGTGCAAAACTTTTTCGAAAAGAGACATATTCTAATGCATTCCTCCATTTTAATAGTTGTCACCCTTTACATCAAAAATGATCTGTTATTAAGGGGCAACTAGTAAAGGCTGCCTGCATGGCAACAAAAGATGAGGATTTTTTTATAGAATGTAACAACTTGAGTGATATGTTTAAGAAAAGATTTTATCCAGAATCCTTGATTAATGAGTTGATCAAAGAAGTCCAAGAAAAAAGGGCTGTTGGTTCCTTCAAACCAATCTTGTGTATTAAGGATGGAACAATGTTTGATAGTGAAGAGGACAGTAGTATAGCATTCCAGATGAGGGGTACAGTACACCAGCACTTATTACTAGATATAGTACCAGTGCTTCTTCTTTTTATTCCATCATCAATAAGAATTGGTCATTGATAATGAATGATAATGTGCTTAGGCAAAAATTTCAGGAAGCACAGAGAATAGTTTTCCAACGTGGGCAGAATTTAAAAATATATTACAAAAGAAAGTAAAGGGCCCTTGTATTCGAACAGGCATGTTTAAATGCATCATGTGTAACTACTGTAAACACATGGACACAGGCCAATGCTTTACTTTGAGAGGGCAAAAGTATGGGACCCAATTCAAGTTCAATTGTCAGAGTAAAGCAGTTGTTTACATGGTACTTCTAACCAAGAAAACAGTAACATTATAGCAATAACCATAAATACATACAATACGTTTACATACATAAATTTAGGGCTGTTGACTGTGTCATCTTGGATGTAAGGGGTGGCCCCGTATCACTTTTATTAGAAAGACTCTAACTGAGGTGGCAACTGCGTACGGATGCTTGCCATTTCCCCGGGATGAACAAGGTTTTTTTCTATTCTGTGCATAATGAAATTGAAAAATCTTGAGAGAAAAGAGTGGGTGAAGCTTAGGACTGTTATATGGTTAGCTTTTAGATGAATGTTTAATGTACATAATGGATTACCATTTAAGTACGGGGTATTTCTACACACAAATAATTAGGTCAACATAACATAAGAAGCAACCCTGTATATTGTCGATTTGCATAGCTGACCAACAACAAAAATTTTGCTAGCAAGAAATAAATGTATTTAATTATTTATTTTTTATTTCATTGTATGTATTTATGATTATTGGATTAATGTTGCTGTTTTCTTGGTTAGAAATTTTATGAACAGTAGAATTTTTTAAGCAACTATAACAGACCATTTAGGTTTAACTGGTTGATGTTAGGGAGTTTTAAAGGACAGGGAATTTATATGTGAAAATATGGTTTATGTGACAGAGGGTATTTTAAACATCTGACTGTATGACATGATTATTTAAACAGTATGTTTTAGTGTATTTTTTATCTGAAGAAGTCCCTCTAAATCAAGAGATGAAAAGTGCTTAATAAAATAGTTGTTTGCTGCCAGTTGAGTGGTTTCCCAGCAATTTTTCTTAAATTTGTGTTGAGATTTGTCGAACAGTTTCATCCATCAGAAGTGCATGCCCACACAAAGAAAAATGCTATAATGAGGCACACGCTCAAACTAAAAATATAATAGAGTATGTGTTTTGGCTGCTGAAGTCACAGTTCTGGTGCCTAGATACATCTGGTGGGGCCTTGCAGTATGATCCACATACATGTACACACATCTTCACGGCAAGTGCTATGCTTCATAATATGATCCTGCAGAAACAGCTGCAGCAGGGTCAGCAAAGAGAAGGAACACACATCCCCCCACCAGCACCTTCTGCATCACAGGCACAGGCACAAGGGGACTCGAAGGGTGAACCACCAGCTGATGTGGACAGAGGCAGAACTAGGCATGCACAGTATGCCCTAGCCCTGACTAAGAGACACTGCATAGCAGACTCACTGTCCACCTAGATGCCTGACATCATTCTCTAACTCACATACATAGATTAAAATTGATGTCAGGCAATTTACACAACCTTTAAGTCAACATGTAATGGCTGTGTACTAGTTGCATTAGACAGAGTCAGCTCTGAATAAAAGCTGTGCCAACTGCTGCAAATGCAAGGTAAGTGCTGAACCTAAACTGAATGTTATAATTATAATATGTCATATACTTGGATCCCCTAACTTGTTACTGAGATGTAGTTGTATTTGTCCAGATGCCAACATAACATGTGATAGCAGGGAAGTTACTATACTTGTACGTAAGACAGGTAGCTGTAGCCACTATGGCCTGCATTTCTCAAAAATGTGAAGTCCAGCACAGTCAGTGACCACCTAGGGGCCTAATCTCTGTGTCATACTCACATACATGTGTAGTAAAACTAGTGCCAAATAACACACACAAACCTTGGAACCCACCTGTCTAGCCTGTGTACTGCCTGCATCATACAGGACCAGCCCTGATCAAAAACTGCTATCAACTGCTGCTATTGCAAGTAACCCCAGGAACATACCTGAATACAGATTGTTCCACAATGGCCTGCACATGGCCTCATAGTTTTGCTATGTTTCCCATAAAGATGTCTGTTGTTCTGGGAGACTACTGGAAAATCTTGAAGCTTGAAGTCAGAAAGTAAGGTCAGTCATTTGAATTTCAGACTTCATATGAAGGTTGGGAGGGTGGCCTAATGGTTAAGGTGTTTGCCTTACAAACACAAGGTACAGGGTTTGAGTCTCACAAGGGATAATTGCCTAGGCTTAAAATGGCTCGCAAGGGCAGTTAGCTTAGTACTAACCTATGAACCTATATACTGCAGAAAACTTGATAGTGCAAGACCTGTTATCGTATCACTTGTCTCAGTTCATTACATCAATATGTAACAGGTTTGTCCCCATTTTAGTGCTTTTGTCACACTTTAATTTATGGCTTTGTCCACATTTGTTGCTCACACAGGTGGACAGATATGCTACCAGACTTATTATGGCATATTATCCATTTGTTGACCTTACTACAGTAATCAGGTAAGTATCTTTTTGACTGTCCGCAGAACTAACCCTAACATGTTCACAGCAGGCCGAATGTGTTTATGTATATGTTGCTATTAATAGTTAGTAGGCCTCATTCCTCACAGATTGACACAGTCAGCCCTCTCATACCTAATGAGAAACACTGCATGCCCCAGTGTATTAACATACATTTACAATGGTAAAGCACTACACACAATATTTGAAAGGATACGCAGTGCAGTCTCTGACATCCACAACAGTTCCAAGGTCAAACCACAGGCAGAAGGCAGAACAAGGAGAGTAACAAGTAACCCCTAACAAGGAAGGAATAACATTCAGATTTGCCATTGTGCTATGCCAGGACATTAGCTGTGATCAGCAAACTAGCAACAAGGCTAAGCTTCTCAGACACATAATGGTAACTGAGACTTGCCCACCCATCCTACACAAAACAGTGGGGTCCCCTTGTGTACCATATATCAGTATCTCTGCTGTGCTAGCAGTGTACTTGTGATGCACTTATTAGAGTTAGCAATGCATGTGCTATAGTGTCACATACCTGTACCTGTGGCAATGAAAACTAAAGCATCCATCCTGTGGTCTGAAGATTCATTTCTATGAGGGTTCAAAACCCACAAGAGTTATATGTGTGTAGTATGTACTCTGATGTCTTATTGTGTTTAACATATCTGGGTCGGATGCATCCCTGTTCTTTTCTCTGTCACACTTCCCTTTGCATATGGGATAAGGAATGTAGGTGATGTTCATGTCCTACTACAGGTCAGTCCTGTGCTAAACTGTCTGCGATGTCAAAGATGACACCATTGGCTTTTTTGGTTCTGCTGAGAATAAGGCTATTCACCTTATATTTGTCTCTGCTGGACTGGTTTGTTTGGAGCACTGCATTGAGCAGCACTTGTTTAAAAAAAAACAAAAACAAAACAAAAGACCATGGATAAGGAAGACCGCCTAGGAAGGAGACAGCTAGAAATAGAAACTGGATACATTCAATCAATGCCCTAGGTCCCTGCAAATACCAGGCATAGAATACAGACCCAGCTGACAAAAGTGAGCAGTGTGGCTCGCATTTGCGCACTGAGTATCTATGCATAAATACATGCAATTTACATGGTGTACACTTTGCTTACCATCACGAAAATCTGCTGCATGCTGTGCTATGGGACTGTATGTATATATGTATGTATGTATGTAAATATATATATATATATATATATATATATATATATATATATATATATATATATATATATATATATATATATATATATATATATATATATATATATATATATATATATCAGTGGCGGCTGGTGACTTCAAATTAAAGGGGGGCTGCAGGAGACAGCTGAATGGATGGGGCCAATGGGAAGTGGTGTGACCAACTAGAAAGGGGTGGGGCTATGCTCAAAACCACAACAACTGTTACTTTAATTAAATATGCTGCCCTGGGTGCCAAAACATCATTACGAGAGTCCAATCAAGACAAAATGAAGTGTAGAAGAAAAAAATATTTCAATGCATTGGCTACATGACAACTTACTTAATATCTAGATGGAAACACAAAGGTTGTGAGGCATGAAAAAATAAATTGCCTTTTAAATACATTACTGGAATGCCAGTCAAAAGCAAGTATAAAAAAACAAGCAGCACTCAGCTCAAACCACTTCTCCTTGCACTGCAGTTTTAATTATAATTTATATTCATCTTTATAAAATTACCAAGTAACATGCAGAAAGTAGCAATCTCTGTGATACTCTCACTTGTAAAAATGTTTCTTATCCAAAAAAGACCTGCTGCCTGACAGCTATCTACTTGTTTCTCGGAGAACACAAGATCAAAGTAAAAAATGAACAGTGAACAAGAAACAAGCTCAAGGTAAATTGCTTAAAGGATTACTGCACAAGTTATGGACCACACATGATAGATTGGCATTCTGTTTAGTTTACTGGTAAAGCCTACAAAGATAACTGCAAGTCTCCAACAAATGTAATGAGCTACTGAAAATACTGTAATCCTGTCCTTTACTGTCATATGCATTGCAATACCTAAGGCTTATATGTTATCTAGTTATGTAAATATTCTCTGCATGGCAACAATGAAAAGGCTTTCAATGTTGGTAATTCTTTAACAGTATGCTTATTAAAGCTTACTTGCATCTTACAATCTCCAACAAGCTTACTTGATGGTCATTAAAGCATTGCTACTTTAATACAGAGCAACAGGGCACTGCAACAGCATGCATTTTCTGAATAATAAGAAGCATAAATCAACAGTATAAAAATATGACAGAAGGACATGTAGTTCTGTGTGGATGCGTGTATGTACATGTATACAGGTGAATGTGTGTGTGTGAGTGTGTGTGTGTGTGCGTGTATGCGATTATATGTGTGCATGTGTGTGTGTGAGATTATGCATGTAAGAGTGTGTGTGTGTGTGTGTGTGTAAATGGTGCAAAACAATTACAAAAGCATCATTCTAATTATGTTCAAGCCTCAGAAATGCTTTCCATCAACTATCCATGATTTGGCAACCACACTACATAAAAGCGGTTTTACTACTGAGTGTGTCATGCCCCCTCAATCCCCAGCCATGAGATCAAACTTTAACCAAACGAGACATTGCCCTGGGCTATTTTACCAGTGCTCGGTTCCCAGGTAAAAAATATTGATTCATATGGTAACTCGGAACTTGGAATGACTACTAGTTTTAGTGAAGTCATCAAAACGAAGATCAACTGTAACTAAAGACCAATAAAATGTTCACATATTTTTTAAGTTAGTGGAAAGCAGAAAATGGGGGATATGATTGCTTGTGCGACCATCTGCGGGACTCTTTCAAAAGTTGCTTTACTCTCTGCAATGCATTACTTGATCTGCGCTTGTTGAAGTGGGAATCCTTAAACAGATAGTTCCAGCCACGCCTCTTTGAAAACAGGGTTAAACTTGCAGATTAACCAAGCTTGGTAGAGAGGCACAGAGATTCAGGTAAGCACAACTTGTTAAATTTGACAAAAATACTACCAGTGTCTGTGGTCGGTTACAGGATCAAAAGCACGAACCATCTCATTATGAAGTGAGCCAAGTTACAGGTTCATTTGTTTCTTTAATATGCTTGAAATAACAGCTATAGGTAATGTAAATTGTAGTCAGTGTGTGAAACGCTATTCTTCCTGATGTAGAGAAAATGGATCGACTTGAGGATGAAATCCTTCATACGCGTGTGTAGGAACTTTGGTAGCTTGATGTCTTGGCTCCGCTTGAGCACATAACAAGATTCGAGTAGGGAGGGGATAGCAAGCCACTCAGGATAGGTACGTGTGTTTAGATGTTATACTGAGCTTCTGACTGTTATATTGAGTCACTAACCAGGATAGCTGAATATTGAGGTGATTATTTGATGCTTTTGGCAGAGAGTCTACATACTGATAATCATTGAATTAGTATTCTATATTTAAATTGTGGTTAACTTCCTCATATAAATCTATAAATCTGTTTTATGTCGTTAGCAGACATTAGGATTATTTGTGTTAATAATAGTTGTTTTTTTTCTTCCCAACAAACATCACAAAAGGTTAAACAACTCAGTCTCTCACAAAGAAGACCTACAGTTTCTAATAGGAGACAAGTCATTATGTTCCAACACAACAAGAATTAGGATGTTGGCATGTTATACCATTATCGTGTAAAGGATTCCTACTAAAGTACAATTGTCTATTAAGACTTTGGAGAAGAAACCTTGAGACGGTAACCAGGTTCAGCAAGATCTCCCGCTTTCTTGGTAGCAAAGGAGGGTAATGTAACATGAGATTATAGTGAGCTCTCCGGTTACCTAACTCCAATACCATAGTAATACAAACATAAGCTCACATATGTAAAAATATCTTTAACTGTAGGCTCCCTCATGGGGTATAATTATATCTGAGGGTCTACTTGACTCTGAGTGAATGCTATCACGAAGCAGAAACTTTCGGATATATTTGGATGAATATAAGGGATAAAGTTAGGATAATGCAGGGTTCTATGTCTTGCTCTCATATATAATAGTAGGAAACATGAATTTATTTGTAAAAACTAGTCGGGTTTTAACACTAAGAAATACTTGACACTAGTAGAGGAGGCTCTTAATTGTTAAAAGAAAAGGACGAATAGCAGTAGGGAATGTGTATTGAAATATTCATTACAGACATTTTGTAGATTTATCACCTTAAAGAGCTCTGAACTCATATTAGGATGGCTTAGCTAGTTGTTATATAGGAAAACTACATTTTTATCTGGATATTAGATCGACCCAAGGTCTAAATATCACATCTTGAATGGTACGATCCTCTCTATCAAGGAAGTCACCATGACTAATACATAACATATATTACAAAGTGAAAAATAGCAGGCACAAAAGATATGAAAGTGCTTGAAGTCTGTTGGATCTTAGAATGAAAATATGTTATTGTATTATAGTTTGGTTTATAAATACGTTTTTATTACCTCTTACAGACAAAAGGAGCTTAGTGGTTAGGCACGGGAGGGCTCTGTGGGGGGGGTGGTTGTCACTCATGGTTTCTTTTTATCTTATTAGCACTTTTCGCAGTATTCTTATCACACTATCTACCTGAGCATTCCTTTCACACTCATACCAGATTTAAAACTTAGCTGAAGTTTTTCAATTTCACAAATCCAAATAGTAACAATTAAATGAAGAGAAAATGATATCACTGGAATCATGGAACATTAAAGGTCTCCAGAATATTAAAAAAAGAAAGTTAATCCTACATTTATTATTCAAATCAGATGCTGAAGTAATGCTTATTCAGGAAACGCACATGTCAAACTCTCAATGGATAAATGAAACAAAACGGAAATGGATAAAATCAATTATAGCTGCTGGTAAAGATAATGCTTCTAAGGGTGTTGCTATAATAGTTAAGAACTCCTTTAAAGGCATTATAATTTCTAGTGAATATGACCAAAATGGAAGGTGGTGTTATTTAGTTTGCTCCCTCCCTTCTTTTAATAGAAATATTTTAATACTCAACGTTTACGCCCCTTGCCTGCACCAAATGGAGTTCCTCTATGAGATTTATTCAATTCTAGGTAAATTTCCAAATAACTTATATTTAATTGGAGGGGATTGGAATATGACTCTCAGACCCAAGCTAGATAGATCAAATAAGGATAATAAGCAGTCAATCGCCCTAACAAATCTTATAAACGATTTATTGGACCCTTTCGATCTCTTTAGACACGACTCTAGAATCAGCAAATATACCTTCTTTTCCACTCCACATAGCTCATGGTCCAGAATAGATTTCTTCCTAATCTCAACATATTTTAGAAAGTTTGACATAAAATTTCATACTGATCCCAGAACCATATCTGATCATGCAAAAATCAAATTAAATATAAATGAGATCCAACTAAACACTGATATGCATTGTAGCAAAGCCTGGTCCTTAAATCATAACTTATTGAATAACAAAGAGATATATCAGGCAATAAGGGAAACGCTTAGTCAAACCAACAATAACTTAGAAACAGTAAATATCCCCTTGGACTTACAATGGGCTGCAACTAAGGCAACTCTTAGAGGTATTCTAATACAAAAGGCTGCAATACTCAGAAAACAAGATTAAGCCAAGGTTGAAAGTCTAGAACATAATTAAAAAAAAACTCGAATCACAATTGCAACTTACTCCAGATCCGTCTCTAGAAAAGCAGATCACTTCTATTCAAAAACAAATACAAGAAATCCATATGAACCAACTTTCTCTCACTGAAATAAAACTCTTACACAGATACTCAGAATGGGCCCAAACCCCATCTAAAATCTTAGCCAGAATAATCAAAGTAATACCACCCTCTTCAACAATAAAACAAATTATATATAAAGGGAATTCTTTCAATTCAGATGAAGAAATCATAAAAATTGTCGAAGCGATCTATCAGGAGATTTATGGACCGCATCCCAGGGAAGATGAAATAGGAATTAAAAATTATCTTAGATGACTTGCATGTCCCACAAATAACAAACATGCAGAGAGATTATCTTAAATCAACAATAACTGCTGAAGAAATTTCCTTAGCTATTAACAAATTAAAATCAGGAAAATCCCCAGGCCAAGATGGATATGCAGCAGAATTCTATAAATCATTCCTGAAACAACTAGTTCCAATCTTACTCAAAGTTGACAGTCATATAATAGTCTTTGGAATTTCTGACCTATACATAAATAACTCTAAAACGATCCTTATACCAAAAACAAACACAGCTGGTAATGATCCTAATGATTATCGCCCAATAACAATAATCAATCTAGACATAAAAATACTAGCAATAATATTGGCCCAAAGACTGAATAAAGTATTACCCTCCATCATATCTGAAGAACAACTAGGTTTTATGAAAGGCAGACAAGTTTGGGATAATACATTATCAACAAAAGCTATAATAAATATGACAATTAAAGACTCTTCACCGAAGTGTGCCCTCTCTGTAGATGCCCAAAAAGCCTTTGACAGAGTCAATCTAAAGTTCTTATTTAAAGTTCTAGAATGCTTTGCTTTACCCCTGGAATTTATTAATATGATTAAAGTTCTATATAACAAGGCCACAACTACTCTTCACATAAACAAAAGGAACTCTTGCCCTATACATATAATAAATGGAACCAGACAATGATGCCCACTTTCTCCATATCTATTCAATCTCTACTTAGAAGCTCTCCTCTTAAAGTTAAGTCAAAAAACATATAATCACTCTGTTTATGTTTCAAAGATACTAACCAAATTTACAGCTTATGCTGATGACCTCAACATATTTTTCCAATACCCTTCCACTGATCTGATCAAAATTTTAAATTCTATCGACAAATTCTCAGAATTATCTAATTATGTTATGAACAAAAGTAAATCAAAAATGTTTCCGTTAAATCCTTTAAGCCATAAGGAGATTTTCTTTCCAGACTCTAAAGTTAAAACAGAATACTCACTCAAATATCTAGGGGTCACTTTTTTGCATCCACAAAGGGAAATACCCAAAGAAAATTTGTACGTGGTCTGGACAAAATCACAAAAGACCTGACTAGATGGGAAAAATTAAACCTATCTCTCCTTTCCAAAGCAACAATCATAAAAATGAATATTCTTCCAAAAATCCTGTATCAAATTCAAGCCATTAGTCAATTCATGACTAATAAATTCTTTGCCAAATTGGAAATAACATTAAGTAAATTTTTGTGGCATCCAAAGAATGTGCGAATTAGCTATAAAAAACTTGCATTACCTAAAAGAAAAGGTGGCTTGAATCTCCCTGATTTCCAGACATACTATCATATCATTCATGCTAATCATATAATTTGCCTAATTCATTATGACCCACATGAAACCTCTTGGTTCCCTCTTTGGATAAAAATTTATTACCATTACTTGGCCACTTTTAATGTCAGTCCAAAAGCTCTCCCCTTTCTTAGCAGGGAAAGTCTAAGAAAACTCAATATCCATCCGATAATAATAAGATTTTAAGTTTTCAATATATCTTCTCTTTGCTAAATATAAATAATTCCCTAACTATGGCACAACCTATACATAAGAACCCTGAAATCAAGTTAAATAATTAGATGATAAAATCTAGAAAAGTACCCAATTATTAAAAAAAGCACAATTTGGGATTTTTATCAAATAAAAGATAAATCTCTAGACGCTGCCATTGAACACCTGGGGGCAAACAAAAATATTGTCTGATAATCAAACAAATAAGGTATCTAGTTAGCATAAAAACTTCAGGAATCACCGTTAATCAACAAGAATTTCAGGTTTATCAACAAATTGTCTCTTGTTTACTACTAAAAACTAAAATGCTTTCAAACACCTACAATCTAATCAAGAGACACAAGGTCCAAAACTAAATTTTATTTTCAAATTACTGGATGTCTAAAAATGTAAATATTTCAGAAGAACAAAAAATAGCAGTGATAGATATAACCACAAAACTCACACCCTATAAAAAACTAATTTATACCCAAATCATGATTAATAACAATGCCTATCATACGCCATCCTTTCTAAATAAAATGAACCCTAACTTTTCACCTTTCTGCCCCTTCTGTCCCAACACAATTGCTGACACTCTTCACATTTTCTGGTCTTGCAAAACTGTCCATAAACTTTGGTGTTCTCTGAGAGTGAATTTGGAGAAATCAGGCTATATGAAATCTACCCTCTCATGGGAAATGGCTATCCTAAATATTTTCCCCAGTACATATACACTAGAATCCAAACATCTCATAGTAACAGTAAGCGCACTGATTAAATCCTATATCGCTCTTAACTGGCTTAATAGAGTTAATATTTCTTGGACAGAATTTAAAAATGTAGCATTCAAGTATGTAATGGCTATCAAATTAAAAACTATAAGTAAAAAGAAAGTGTCCTATTTTAGGAAATATTGGGGAATCCTTACTGAATTAATATCCTAAACCTGTGGTTAAACTATTATATAATGCTACACTCTACTTCTTTACTTCTCCATTATATTAACTCATAGATAATCATACCTCAAGATTATAATTTGGTTAGCATACAATATAGTTTAAAAATAAGGAATGTTCTACTATATAATTCATTGATCATAAACATGGCTTCATTCAGAATAATATTTATTTACATGATATTTTAATGAGTGGCAACTGGTGTATATATGTGTATATAATGTAAATAGTTTTAAGATTGACATAGTATAGGATTAAGAATTACCTACAAACGCAAAAAGTAACAAACAAGTGAAAACAAAAACCAGAAGACAAAATTACCCTGTACTTGTGAACGCCAAGGGAATTCTTGTATAGTCCACACTTGTAAATTCTCCACACTCAAATGGCTGCTGTAGACAAAATGCAGGATAAAATCAGTTATGTTGGATGCTAAATAAATGTCCACAAAGAGGTCCTATGGTGGGACTTATATAGTGGGACTTCTTCAGACACCTATTCAGTGGGACAAAAAGCGCTTCACAGTATTGGTTCAATAAAGCTTTTGGAGAAATTGTTTTTTACTACTTGATTCATATGGATATTTTGTCGCATAGGACCTCTTTGTGGACATTTATTTAGCATCCAACATAACTGATTTAATCCTGGATTTTGTCTACAGCAGCCATTTGAGTGTGGAGAATTTACAAGTGTGGACTATAAAAGAATTCTCTTGGCGTTCACAAGTACAGGGTAATTTTGTCTTCTGGTTTTTGTTTTCATTAAGAATTATCTGTTATGCACCAAGTTTAGTCTAATTCCATTGCTATTAAGTAAGATATTATAAGAGAAGGGACTTTGAATTGTTGTGATAAGATTGCTATCTTGTGCTCCAATACTAGTTTTTTTATGTAACCTTGACTTTAGGTAACTCTGTTGCTATTCTGTATACTTTATGTACTAACCCGTGGTGTATAATAAGTGCAATTTCATTTGTTTTCTTGAAAATTAAATATAAAATCAATTTTGAAAAAAAATATGACAGAAAACCAGAACATTCTGCAAAGTCAAGGACAGATGAAAAGCCACGGTCGTTATTGTGGTCTACCATGGATGGAGGAATACTCTGCACACTTACACTGCATAACTGCTCCTTGCCTTGCTTGGACACATCCAGAGCAACTACAATGTGGAGTGGAGTGCAACAAGTAAGTCACAGTTTGAAATATCTCTGGCTGACGGTGATGGCTCTGACACTCATACCTCTCAACCTCAGAGCAAGAAATCTAGACAAAGACATACATAGAAGTGGGACACAGGCCCAGAAATAAAGACAATTTTTAAATATTGCTCTTATAAACTTAGAAAGATAATAGAATAATAGTAGGTCTTGCATTAGTATGAATTTTTGAAGGGTATGAAATCTGAAACTCAAATGTTTGCCATTATTTCCTAACTTCAATCTTTAATGATTTGCCAGAAAACCATAATTTTATGAAAAACAGACCAAATATGTTATGCAAAAATATAAAATTGCCACACAATACAGCTGGGAACCTGTCAAAGAAGGGACACCTTTTTAAAATTAGTACTGTTCACTTGAGCAGCTGACAAAATAAGAGCATCTACATACATTTCTGAAATAAAAGTAATCTATAACTCTGATCATTACAGTTATTTATAATTGTAAACCCTCCATGTTTTCTTCCAAAATTGCCATTTTGCAGAGGGTTTATAAGGGGGAGAGCAACATTTTGAGCCAAAATTGGAGACAGTTGAGAGGTTTGGATATTCCTAATTCTATAAAGCGATTTATTTGCACGTACCTCTCAACCTCTTAATGCAGGAAATCTGGACAAGGCCAAATATATTGGGGGAACATACAAACAGTACTAAAAATTGCTCTTGTATAAACTTAAGACAGTTGAGAGAATAACAGGTCTTACTTTAGCATGCATTTTTCTGAAGATTATGATGTCTGAAACTCAATGTCTGTTATTATTTAATGACTTCATTCCTAAATGATTTGTCAGAAAACCACAAATTTTATGAGGAACAAACCAAAAATAAGAAGCAAAAATCTATTCATTCTGCAAAATTCTGGAGAGTTGAGAGGTATAGTTCAGCCGGGTCTGTCTGAGTTTGCTGCCCTCCCCCCCCCTCACAAAATCATGGTCGAATGGAGCGCCCCCCCCTGCAGCCATTCCAGTGTCCCATTCCTTGGTTATTTCACCCCATTTGCCACACACACTGTAATGTGCCTACTGCTTTACTTCTGCTATTATATGGATTTCACTTGAAAGTTTTATTTTATATTTTACAGCATAAACCCTAATAGATATCTGCTAAACAAAGCAATGCAGTCTCACAATGAAAATAGACTTAGCATTAAAACTTCTCTGCCCTTGAAACTCACATTCATTGAAACAGCATTGAAACCCACATTCAAAGAAAATACATTTTGCCAGTGGCAGATAAAGATTAATTTTTGGCTGTTTTCAAATCATAGGCCCCTTGAACATGAAACATACACATGCTCTTTGATACACCTTCCTGACTGTATTAAATTATATTCCTTGTACAATACAGTACAGTTGTTAGAGGGCATTTTAAATTTATTGTTTTGAACATTTTTCCAGTAAACAATGAAACAAAATGCTTGCACCAATAATGACAAAACTGCCCAATTCAGAACATTTTCATCATAAAAGTCTACTCAAACTTCTACAGTCCACTAGTATCAGTAAATATGCACAATCTCTAAAGAAGTAAAAGTCATCTCAATAATTCCACATTAAAGAAATCTGTTAACTAATGAAGAGGTTACTGCTAGCAAACAACTTTATATGTCATTGTTTCATCTACAAATAAAGTGCCTGTTGCCCTTGAGGAATAAATTGCCTATGTTGCATTAAAAAAATGATAAGCAAGTAATATCGCAGTAGGGAATGGATGGCAAACTGATAACAGGTTCATAGTTACTAGGTATCTTCACCAAAGAGGACTGCAGCATCCATCCCCTTTTCAACAGAGTACAGTATCAGCAATGGATCTACCTACTGTGGGAGTAGAACCCACAGCCTTCTGCATAAAAAGCAAGTATACTACCTGTTGTGCTATTAACAATGCAAACAGACTTCCCATAAGCAACACTAAACTTTTGTTCCCCTGCAGCTCTCAGCTGCTTGTAAAATCTACTCGACACTCAGCTGTATCTCTGAACTTTGCAGCACAATAAATCTAGAAAAAGACAAAATTTATTTGGGGGGGTGGGACAAAAGCCCAAAAACCAGGGACACATTTTAAATATTGCTTGTATAACGTTGGAAAGTTGCTAGAATAAAATGCTGTGCTACCACCATACAGTTCACTGCCAAGTATTGAACCCAGGATCTTGTGCAAAACTGTCAGAGCAACATACCACTATGCCAAATCATCTATTTTTATGAAAGAAAGGAAGACTGAAACTTAAATGGCTACCATTTAGTGACCTCAGTTCTCAATATAGCTGTCAACATCTTAGCACAAAACACCTGAACAAAGCCAATAATGGGGGAATACAGCCTCCAAACATATTCAGTGAGTTCAGTGAGTTCAGTTATCACCATAGCTCTCAACCTTGGCACAAAAAACCTGAAATAATGGGGGAATACAGTCCACAAAATAGGGACAAATATCCATTGAGGACACCAGAGCAAATCCACAGAGGATATGTAGACTTCACACAGAAGGCACCCCAGCCAAGAATCAAACCAGACAACCTGTAGCTGTCAGCCGACAATGCTACCACTGCACTACTGGCTGTGTTGAGTAACAAAAATGCATAAACCACAGATTTTATGAGGAACAGAACAAATACGAGGCAAAAATCTGCAAATGATTTACAAATGGTGGTAAGTAGGGAATTCAGGCTCTTGTCACTTGGGCCCAAGATGGAGGGTTCAAGCCTTATTATCTACCCACCATCATGTAGCAACTGGGGCTTTTCACACACTACCTGTCTCTGTCCTCTATGTGATCCTGTATTCTGCAGCAGCCCAACTAAGTCCTCTGCAGCCTGATTACCTGTCTCTGCCGCCATAATGGCTTGTGCATGCTGTTGTGTTGACATGAGGAGGCTGGAACCTCCAGCCTGTGGGTGATGCAGTCCAGTGACCTTCTGGTTTGTGTGGTCATCACCACACAGACGTCTGGGCTGGAAGGGTGGAATTTCCTGCTTTCCCTATCTGGACTGCCTAACAAAACAGTCTGGAGCTCAGGAATGAGCACGCATGTGTGTGTGGAGTTCTGGTTTGCCTAACACAGCAGTCAGGAACTAAGCACACGTGCGGACTCTGGAAATTTTTAATTTTATGTTTATATGTTCTACGGTGGGGGGGAATGGGGAATTTATAGGTGGGGGGCTGCAGTCCTGCAGTCCTATAGCATGAGCCGCCCCTGATATATATATATATATATATATATATATATATATATATATATATATATATATATATATATATATATATATATATATATATGTGTGTGTGTGTGTGTGTGTGTGTGTGTAGCTTACCGTTAAAATGTTGAAACGCATCCATGCGAGTGTTCAAAATGCTGAACATGATGTCAAATTTTGAAATAGTTCCCCCCCCCCTCCAGTGTCGCACTTGGTAAAAATGGAGTTTGACATTAGCTATTTCTGAGAATTTTGTGTAAAAACCCAACTGTCGTCCAGGACGTAGAACCGGAATAGAGTTTTGGCACTGTAGACTTGGTAAAACAATTTGTGACATTACATGACCTTGAAATCAGCCTTCTGCACAAGTGTCAGTCGAACGGATGTGTTTCAACATTTTGATGGTAAAAAAATAATATATATATATATATATATATATATATATATATATATACATGTGTGTGTAGTGATCTATACATTGGAAACATTACAAATGTAGGTACAGAATAAGATGTTAGCATGTGTCTTAACTGTTAGATTCATAAGTATCATGGGCACCCACATCTCACCCCAAATATACCTCAGTATAACACTGGTGACTAATTCCTTCATATAAACATGTAGCAGTCACACTACAAACTGTAAGACTTACTGTTGTGTGTGCCCACATGCACAAGTACATTTGTTGAGGATCACAACCATACTTTTCTAACATTACACTTCCAAGTAAGACCTATAAGGGTACTCCTGTTGCTACACTAAGAGAGTTAATAACAGATTACTGGTATTAGCTGAATAAACTGTCATATAATGCTAAGTGGCTATGTGATTAGCTATGAACCATAAGCTGTTGTTCATCACATGGGCTGCTGACATCATCGACTATAAATCCACCTGTACTCTGGTAGAAGTCCAACTTGTGCCATGATGCTTGCATTAAGTACTGTATTTTGTAGTCTGTGCAGTTAGGTAGGTAAGAGTTTTACTCCCATTGCAAGCAAAGTACACCTGGTATCCTACAGTTACTTCACCAAAGGCATGGTGTCCTACTATTTTTACACATGCACAAGCTGTCAAATCCACTGTATGCAGACCTCCCAAATAATTGTCACTGACATGGCCTGATGATGTCACATATTATAATTTCGCCTGCACTCTTGTAGAAATCTGGCTTGTGTTGTAGTACCTGTGTTAAGTACTGTGTTCTGTACTACCATGCACTTAGATGGGTAGGAGTTTTAATCCCACTGTGGTCAAATTTGTGTGTGACTGAGTGTGAGGGTGATCTGCTACTTAGAAATACCTACAGCATTTTGCAGCTGCTTTTCCAATTATTGTCCCTCTCTAGTAGACCCTGCTTATATCATCACCTATAATGTGTTGCCAGACACACTCCAAGCTGGACTTGAGCTATGGCGCATGCAAACTATGCTGCAGTCTGTGAACTTAGGTAGAAGTTCTAATCCCACTGCAGTCAAATGTGTGTGTGGGAAGGGAGGTGTTCAATAACAGTACTTAGAGCATTTTACTCCTGCATGTGGGACACGTCTTTCATCTCCATACAGTTTGATGATGTTATCAGCTATATGATACTTATGCATATGTATTCATCACACAATTGCCCATTCACAGAATGTGCTGGAGACCATACATGCATGAGCCCATGCTGTCCCACACATATTAGCCTGACATTGTTTTTAACAGAGTCACGTTATTATTGCCTGAAAGTACACAGATGTGCATTTACTGACTGACGTTTGTTCAGTCATCAGTTATAAGACCAGTACTCAAGGATACACACTGTGTAGCCCATTCCATATCATTGTTCCTACTATGTGTGGGGATTTTACTCCACTTAGATATGGTATGAAGCAGTAAATGCAGAATGTTAGGTAGGATGTAAAGGGACAGAGCAGGAGACCAATGCCCTGCTGAATGCCAATTCCAAGTCTACATGTAATAACTGTATAGCTTGGAGATGACACCCACTGGATGAAATGCAGAATGCAGTGCTGTTGTGATTCTCCCCAAAAAGCATTAATCCTTCACAGCTGCAATCCATTACTAATCTGCAAGCTATATAAAGGCAATCCTTTAGCAAGACAGGTTCATGTTAGTTCTGTATGTCTCAGACATTGAAAATCAGCACTTTTTAATTCACTATGTGCAAGGTTTCTCTACAGAGGAGTAATCCTTCTCACAAGGTATGTTGACATTTTGTCACCTTCATATAGCATTTGCTGGAGTACATCTCTAAATTCTGTAGGTCACAGTGTTCTGAACTGTTATATTTATGTCTGACATAGAAATGTAATGATAGCATGCCCCAGTTTAACAAGACAGTGTAGACCAAGTTAGGTTTGTTAAGACAGGGAAATACATGGTTCTAACAGTAAACCTGATTCAGTGTGTAGCACATTGACAGCAGTTGTTGCAATTGTACTATGGAATGATATGCAACACTGTAAATTTCCTTTAACTCAGTGCATATGCTAGTTTAGGTGACATACTGTTGTGGCAGTAAATGATATATGTTTCAATAGTTAAGTGTCTTGTTTGTCATCCTGCCTATTACTGTTTTACATATTTTATTTTATTATTTATTTTGCAAATTACAAAGAAATGGGGTGAAGAAAACAGCCGACAAGTTTTTTTTTTTCAGCAAAGGGCCAGTATACAGCAGTGGCACAAACAATTTACAGAGTTAACAAACAAAAAACATGGAGAGAACAATCAAAAAGATAAAAACAATAATAATAAAAAAAAATAGATGAGTAATGGTTACAACAACAGTTACAGTGAGAGAACAATCAAAAAACAATAGTACACAGAAAAAACATACAACATAATTTGTTACAGTGCCCTGAACTTGAGTGAAAGGTAATTATAATACATTTATACACTAGTAGTATACATTTAGTATGTGCCTGTGGCACTGGCCTGGGAGCTGCTTTATTATCAATTGCTCTAGATTTAGTATGCATATATTATCCGCTTTCACTGTTGGGGCAATCATGTTTTTGTTTGGCTTTGATGATTAGGTTTTTTTTTTGTCTGAACTACTATAGCTAAAGTTTTTGATGCTATTAGGACACTGTTGATGATCTATTAGCTTGAACTTCAAAGTAAGATATGATTGCTTGTTGATGTTGTACTAGGTTTTCAGACTTCAGGTGTAGATTGCTTGATGATCTAAGATGAGTGAGGTTGTGTGAGTTGGTTGGCAGAGGGTTGCACAGGATAGGGAGCAAAGGGATAGATGACAAAGGCAGAGCTGATTGTTCTTTAGCAAAAAAGTGCAGCATCAGTAGGAGAAGCATAAGAAGCAAAGCAGGTTAGTTGCTTGGGAGAATTTGTAATGCAATGTGGGATTGTTAGAGCAGAAATGGATAGAAGTTGGGAGCGACTTTGCTGGCATTTACTTTGTTGGTAGAAATGGTTTTCAGATGGGTAAGTTGAGTGACCCCAGTAGTACTCTTTTTTTCAGTTAAAGGTATGGTTTGAATCTTATTCAATTGGGTGGAGTCTATGGTTATTCCAAAGCTTTTATACTTGCCACTGGAGGGAGTAGCATTTGTGGAGTAGATAGTGAATTGACTGTTAGTGTTTTAGCTACTGTTTTGAGTAGTTTGGTAGGAGTAGATAGTGAATTGGAGAGAGATAGTTGATAGGTTGGTGTTTGGGTCATAATGTTTTGCAGCTTGAGTTTGAGGCAGGAGCAGGAGCAATTTGGGAGTGTTGCAATGTTTTGTTGTAAAGGTAGTGTCATCTGCATACTCTGCATACTGAATTGTTTGAGGTAACTGTGTGGAGGTGTCTCATCTGCATTATTATAGGCTGCTGAGGAGAGGTGTGGAGGGACTTTCACAGTGTGAAGACTGTGAATAGTAGTAGCTTAGAGAGATCCCTGTAGTTGTCCTTAGATAGAAAGCAGCTGAGGAGTGAGGAAGAGCTAGATTGAGAGTATGAATATAGTTGGTTTATAGTTTTTACATTGTTTAGTGAGTGTGACTTGCAGGCCATGGTTTTTGAGGTCATTTATTTTGACTGTCAAGCAGAGAGGATTTTTTGAGACGATTTACTGTGTGGAGAGAGCAGATGCTGAGCTGGAGGGTACGATGGGTGCAAACTGGTGCTGTACAGTAGCATCATGGTATGGATGAGGTTTAGTTTAGCATCTGGGAGCAGATGGGTTAGGATTGATTGTTAGGGGGAGAGGAAAGCAATGGGTCCATGGTTATTAAGTTCAGTGGGGAGATCCCTTTATGTATGGGTGTAACATATAGGATATTCAGAGTTTGGAGATCTAGTTTTTCAACTGGGATCTGAATAGCAAGAGTGGAGACTGGGATCAATATTGGGAGATGTAAGTTTCAAGAAATAGCTGGGGAGTAGGTTGGCTGCTGTTGATGAGGTTTTTAGTTGGTGAGCACATTTTGATTGAAGCTTTGATTGGAGTGTTTTTTTGCTTTTGGCTTTGTTGTTTTGTGTTTTGGTTTGGGGAGTTAGTGGGGATTGTTGTGGTGGGTGATATTAGGATAGAATTGGAGATGGGAACTTTAGTGGTGAGAATTGAGTTGGGATTGGGAACTGAAAAGTGGGAGTGGTTGGTTTTGCCTTTGGGTTTTTTGGTTTCATTTTGGTTTTACTTTTGTTGCAATTTTTTTGGTTGTGTTGGTATTTAGTTTGTAATGTAATGTTAAGTGATTATGTAGTGTGTGAGTTTGGGGTTTAGCCATGTTTTTGCCAGCCTTGCACTTCTTTAGGTTTTTTTGTTTTTTTTGTTTTTTTTTGATTTTTGTGTTTCCAGTTTTCTTTGAGGCTTTGGTTTTTGTTTTGTTCTTTTACTGTGCCATTTTAGGTTCTAGGTTTTTGATAGGTGTTGAATGGCCATTTTGATTGTAATATGTATTAATTGTTTTGTTTGAAAGATGCACAGCGTCTAGGTTGGTGAAGTATGTTTTAGGGGTCCAGTCACAGTTACAGTGGGAGGGTTTAGGAGGAGGTTATGGGTTTGAATTTAGTTGAGTGGTTATGGATATGTGGGTTTTGGGTTTGTATATATATATTATTTATATGTAGTTATAATATATGTTTGTGGTCACTTAAGGTGTCTGGGGTGCCTTGTGGTGGGAGAGGTACAATTGTTGTCAATGGAGGACTGCTAGTGTTGCTAGTTCCTTTTAGATTTTTTTTTCCTACTTTTTTTGGAATTTACACTGAATTTGCCATGCTGGAGATTTATTAGATTACTTGGATCTGATATACAGGGTCCAATCCAGGGGTGAATTCAGGGAGGTTGAAGTCCTGTGTGAGTATGTGAAGAAAACCAGGATAAGAAGTATTAAGGCTAGCAGGGCAGGTACCAGGTAGGGTATAATGTTATATTATGGAATGGTGATTTTTTGAAGTTGAATGTGAAGTTTGTTGTGAGTGTCCCAATTATTGTGGGAGGGGGTAGGAGGAGGGTAATTGTGGTTGGACAGTCAGTTGTTGTTGTAGGTAAGGCAGTTCCACCCCTTTACTTAAGTGGTCTGTCTTGTCTAATGATATTGTAGCCGGTAGGGAGAACTTCTGAGTTAGCTATGTTTTTATTTAGCCAGGTTTCTGTTAATGTATGTAGCTTGCATTATGTTTTCACATTGAATAATAGTGACTGTGTACCTTACATGTTTCATGTGTGTACACATCTGTTGTAGTTATGTGATACTTATGTATACTCTAAATCTGTTTACTTCCAGACGAACAATATCTATGCCACCTAGATATCTTACTTGACCACCAGCACCCACTATTCAGTGATGGGAAAAATCAAGCAATTGTGGATGGTCTGTGGATAAATGGGTGTTTCTCTTCCAAATGTCAAGACTGGATAGAGACCATTGCCTTCAGTTGTGGCAAGAAGTGGTTGCCAATGTGAACTATGTGGCCGGTCACAGCAGAATGTACAACCAGGTGTGTCAGTGGGCCACAAGCATAATCACAGTTGCAAGGCAGACAGCAGTTGCAGTAGGCCATGAATTCCTGGTTAAAAGTGGAGGACCTGACATGCAACCACTGACACCAAATGAAGTGTTCCTTGCTGCCCTCTGGAACACCATAATCTCACAGGATATGGACGTCATGTATGTCCTGGATGTGGGAGCTAGTGTGTCAGCCTCCCAGGGGGAACTTCCAGGTAGGCATACCCATGTGAACTGATGAATACTGTTGTATATTGCTAACATCTGACTGCATTAGGTAACTGTGTGTCACCTGTAGTTGGTTTGTTGGGGATTTCAGATCGCTGCTGTTCTGAGCTTAGCTTTTAGTTATCAGACATGTCAATGCATACATTTCTGGTGATTGCAACTTTAAATGTGGAAAGGTGGTAGTACCACTGCTACTGTTAGTGCCATTATTGATCTTACCTCTGTATGTGCATCTTCCAGGTGCACCATCAAGCCAGCAGGACCTACCCACATCCCAGGATGATCTTCCGGGTAAGCTTATTTATCAGAACACTTGACTTGTACAGGTCAAAGCAGTTTATTGAATTAGTCATTTGTGGAATATATGGTATATGTTCATGTGGTCATAACATTGCTACTGGTATATGCTTAGCTGGTGATAGTAAACCATATTCTTCTCTGACTGTTTGTAAACCCTCTGTCTCTGTTGACTGTGTTCTTCTCCTTACTTATTGCTTCAGTTCTTCCAGATCAATAAGGCCTACACACAGGCTTGCCATCTGCAGCTGGTAAGTGATCTACTGTCATGTCAGTATTGAGTATCAATATAAAGCAGTGTTGTGATGTGCACATTGAACCAAAGTCATGGTTTCCATATTGCTCAGCTTCCATTAATATTGTCAGCATTGTTAGCTTGTCAGCATATATTGCAGTGTATTATTTCCATTATTATGATAGTCCTCTGCTTTTGTCTTTTTCTCACAGGTGTGTCTGACAGTGGAACTGTGGCCACTGTACTGTCAGTATGTCATCTGGGTCTGACAATGATGCTGGCCAAAGTGAAGCACAGTCTGGATGGGGAGGGGTTGAAGCTGGCACAGCGGTTGTGACTCAGCCATCCCCTTCTTTCACTAGTGATACAGCCAGTAGCCCTATGTCTACACAGTCCACTGAGCCCACAGAGTTTGGACAGGTTGATGAAGGGATTCAGTGACTGTTGAGTCTGACTGTAGCCAAATTGTTGGCAATGGGCCATACAGGATAAGTGATATTTTTACCCAGTGGAGGCCTACTGTTCCTCCACCACCTGGTAGAGGTATCACATTACATGCCACACATCAAATGTTGAGGCCTTCATGGAGGCACAGGCACATTCATATTGTTTATGCAAACAAATGTTCAGAAAAATGGATGTCACGCAGCTGGATATGAATGAATGGCTCCACTGTGTTCCTGATGCCTTGGAATGCATACATGACACCTTGGAAAGAGCAGTGTCTGTGATAGAACATCATCAGGGAGGGAAACAGCATGCACGTGTTTATATGATAGCAACATCACTGCTGTGCCCAATGTAGCAGTTCCAGATCACACTCTCATACTGGCAGTACATCCACTGGCTCCCCAGTTGGTGTGGTGCCCACACACAGACATGGCAGGCCATGAGGTCATGGACCTGGGTGTTCCCAGGATGGGTACTTCTCCAGCAGACAGCAATCATGTAGCAGCAGTGCATCTGAGAAAGCTTCTGGACAGGAACATGCAAGTGCAACTCCTGGCAGAGCCAGGTCTCATGATCATGGATGACACTGATGAACTGCAACTCTACCATGCAAGGCTCACACCTGTCCAACAGTCCATGATGTACAGGTAGCCCTCCACTTGGCTGTATCCATGCACACACTTACACACCACTTTCATCTGAGGACACCTACAGACACACAGAAACAAACACACACACACACACACACACACACACACACACACACACACACACACACACACACACACACACACACACACACACACACACACATCTGCTATGGCTTTCTCTATCTTCCCTTTTTTTATTTTGGCCCAAGCATGTGCCTTCTCACTCACACACACTCACCAAACATTTGTGTCAGCTTAGGCTTTCTGACCCACCCACACCACCCTCTGCAAGCGATGATATCTGGGTCAGATCCCTGTGTTCCACCTTTGTGAGTCAGGGATGCAAATTTAGCCTGATGCTGAGGATGCATAACTAGTTTATTGCTTAACATATTTTCATTACTCTTATACAAATGTTCCTTTTACCTGTGACATATGTTGTGCTTGGATATGTACATACTTGAGAGCATGCAATTGTCACTACTTTGTACTGGATGCTGTTGTAAGGCTTGGCAGTTGACAAACTGTGGGGTGTGTCATCAGTTCTTGACTCCAGCCTGTAATAAACAACCCAGGACACCCTGTGCTAGTGATGTGAACTGTGTCCTATTCCCTAATGTATAACATATGTCTTACAGGATGTTCCAGCCAATAGCTCTAATGCACCTCAAAGTTCACACCATGATAATCTAATGGTAGTTTTGTGTGACAGCACAGCGTATATGTTTCCCTTGTTTGCATTTTAATATTTTAAATTTGTCTTTTTCTGTTCTATTTACTGTTTGCACGATGTGCAAACAAAGAAAGTATAGCGCAAGCAGTATAAGTGGACTTCCAGCACAACCAAAGGAGTACAGTTGGTTAGCTGTACCTAGTCTGTTGTCAGTATGTCATTGCAGCTATGTATACTGTCCTAGCCTTACACCCTGCCTGGCACACAATGCCATTGCTAGGCAATATTGTTCAGAATTGCGCACTGTGGCTGAGCAACATTTTTTAAATGAGTAATCGCATGAGACCTGGCAATGGCAGGAAATGGAATTACACATAAGGCAATTGCTATGAAATACTGCATTCTGCATTGGTGTTCATCCGTAGCAGTCAGGGCAGGTGTTGCTGTACAAGGTGTGCACTTCTGAGAGCAGAGTTGGGGTGTCCAGGAGTCCAACGTATTTGTTGGCCTTCCAGTTAAGGACCATGGGCCCTAGTTACTGCAATGGTACTATTCCGGCACCCAGTCTACATCATAAGCATGGGATAGTTTGTCCAGGGCTCTGAACAGTGTAACAGGTATCCCTTCCACTGCTGAACAGTATATACTACATTTCTACTACCTCAAGTGTAACAAGTAGGACCATCTCAACCATTGGATTGATGAAATTCAATCTGGGGACACCCTCTGATGTGTAAGTATTGGTTACAGTCAGTAGTTGTAGTGGTTAAAACCTGTAGCTATTCTCAACTGTTATTCATGTTGGCATTCTGTTCTGTTTTGTTGCCTCCACAGCTGCTGCAGATCATGCATGCAGTAGAGGTGCCTATGAAGAACAACTGTCCAGGATGCGAGCACCATGTGGTTAAGAATGCAGAGTATATTTTACATAATAATTTATAAATTGTTCTGATGATTGAAGCCATACCTCTTAAGCTGTTACATCAAATGATCTGGACAATGGCAGAATTAATACTGATGCAAAGATCAACATATTAGAACTGTTGAACATTGTGCTTACACATTACTAAAGTCCATAGCATATCAGTTTTGCATATGAATTAAATATAACAAGGGTATGCATGCTTGAAAACATGTCCCAATTTATTTACCATAGTTTTTTTAGGATATGCAGATTATTTGACTACTAAACTACAATGTATGCTAACTGAGTGAGACATCTGTGCATTCTTAGAAAATCTGTGTAGTTGGGAGGTATGATGACACCATAAATGTGTTCAGCCGTACTTTGTCCAGTTAATTCATTAAATGCATGTATGACAGGTTATGCACTCTCTTGTACACTCAAATCACATTGAACTTGCCCAGCTGAAATATAAGACATTCATGGAGTCCTTACTATATCTAAGAAGAAAAAAGTGGTAGTTGCTGCAGACCAAAACTATTAACCAGAAAGAACAGCACCAAAATGAAGTCACCTGACTCAGATCCCTTGAAGAACTTTTATTCGACAATAAAACCAACGTGTTAAGCACTTTAATCAAATGGATTTTGACTTCATCAGAACAGTGAAGTATAGAAAAAACTAGTTTAAAATAGCCAGTAAACACACCCAGTTGGATAAACATTCAACCAATCAAGCACAACTCATTAATAAATAAATTATGCCAGTCTGCAAAAAATGTATAAAAAAATACATATACCTTGTTCATGCTAAATCATATTACTCTGTTTTGAAAATGTAATTGATATCTCTGTTTTCTTAAAATAAAAATACATAAAATATGCACACAAATAAATGAATTGTTACATAAAAGTATACATAAGTGATGTTCATAAAATAAAACGTAACTGATAATACTGTTCACTTTATTGTGAATAAAATTTACGAATACATTTTGATAATAAAAACTGTTGCTTAAATCCAGAATCACCATGGAGTGCACTAGAAATATAATCATTAAGTCCTGGATATATATTGGCAGCCAAACGTAGTTGCCACATCATTTCTTTTTTTGTTCAAAATATTTTTCCAATCTCCTCCCCTCACATCATTTGGTGTCTCATCAATAATACCAAAACTATACCCTGTATGATTTTTACATACCTTGCTGTGCCTAAAAAGTGCATTAGTTTCCTTCATGGTTCTAATATCATAAAGATGTTCGTAAATCCTTAACTTAAATACCCTCTCTGTTTTGCCAACATAAAAGCTGGCACAGGTATTGCACTTAGCCAGGTAGACTATCCTTTTAGTGGCACAATTCCCTTTTCTAAAAAAGACTTCTGTTTCCACATAGTTAGTTAATACAACTGAAGGTTCCTGTGCTATTAACTTACATTGACCACACCTTCCACATGCCGTGGTACCCTTATTCCCATTATTCTTTGAAGTTACTGGATTACCTTCAAGAATATTTTTAGTATTTTTACCAACTTTAGTAGAAAAGGTAGGTTTATCACCCAACATTTTATAAACGTCATAATTGGCTCTAAAAATATTCCAGTTCTTTCATAGGATATTTTGAATACCTCTATAATGAGGGCTGTATTGAATTACACAAGCTTGTGTGAAACTGCAAGTGTTGACCATTCCATGATGAGAGGGCATTTAAGTTAAGGATTTATGAACATCTTTATGATATTAGAACCATGAAGGAAACTAATGCACTTTATAGGCACAGCAAGGTATGTGAGAATCATACATGGTATAGTTTTGGTATTATTGATGAGACACCAAATGATGTGAGGGGAGGAGATTGGAAAAATATTTTGAGCAAAAAAGAAATGATGTGGCAACTACGTTTGGCTGCCAATATATATCCAGGGCCTAATGATTACATTGCTATTGTACCAGCCTTGAAAGAAAAATCAGCCAACATTTAATTTCCTTGTGCACTCCCTGATGATTCTGGATTTAAGCAGTAGTTTTTATTATCAAAATGCATTCGTAAATTTTATTCATGAAAAGGTGAACAGTATTATCAGTTATGTTTTATTTTATGAACATCACTTATGTATACTTTTATGTAACAATTCATTTATTCATGTGCATATTTTATGTATTTTTATTTTTATTTTAAGAAAACAGAGATATCAATTACATTTTCAAAATAGAGTAATATAATTTAGCATGAACAAATTATATGTATTTTTTTATACATCTTTTGTAGACTGGCGTAATTTATTTATTAATGAGTTGTGCTTGATTGGTTGAATGTTTATCCAACCGGGTGTGTTTACTGGATAATTTAAACTAGTTATTTCTATACTTCACTGTTCTGATGAAGTCAAAATCCATTTGATGAAAGCACTTAACACGTTGGTTTTATTGTCGAATAAAAGTTCTTTAAGGGATACGAGTCCGGTGTCTTAATTTTGGTGCTGTTCTTTCTCCTTAGTATATCTCCCAAGGACACAGTTCCATGTAATAAAATAACAATCAAATGCATCACACAAGTGTAATAGAGATGTATTCATGCATTACACTTTGGTAGAAATTAACAGTATAGTTTTATACAATGGACTGTGGTTTTGTGTTCATTCAACACACACTTTCAATATGCACTGGTAATAGTTGTTAATCATTTTGTTTTCATAATGGTGAAGGTGTTTACTTTACACACGCAAAGTACAGGGCTTCATTCTCACATGGGGTAATTGGCTAGGTGTAACATAGCCCATAAGGGCAGTTAGGCTAGTATTAATCTATGAGCCTATATTATGCCAGTGTTACAGCACCCCTGTATAGCAGGTGCACATATGTTGTGCTGTACTCTGCCATTACTATGAAGTGGACATGCATACGTCCATTATATGCACATATTATTGATTGCTTGCTACACTTTTTACTAGAGTGTGCATCTGTTAGTGACAGGGTCCTCTTAGTAGTCTGTCATAGATTTATCAATAGTTGTTAGTCTTAAGACTAGAGTAAACAGAATGTACTGAAATCCTTGTATTAATGGTTTGGATATAACCCTTCTCGCTCTCTTTTTTTATTTCTTTAATCATTTTGTCCACAACTCAATGGGTGGGTGTGTCACACTTTGTGTCACACTTTGTCTGCCTGCCCCAACTCCATTGGCTACAGCACCGCTGCCCTGTACATCTGGGACACAACCTGGCAGCATCCCCTCTGGTGGCCCTGCACTACCTGGGTCCTCATGTAGATGTGACCTGACTGTACAAGCAGTGGTTCCATCCATGAGCAGTGGCAGAGCTGGTGGTTTCATCACCCATCAGGCCATGCCAGGGTTGGTGCATAGGACTGTGCACCACACAAACAGTACTAAAACCAGAACAGATCGAAGAAGGCACAAATCCTTAACAGCACACTATGCTTTAATGAACAATGACTCTTCAGTCCATCAAAAGGGAAAATACATAAAGCGACTCTTCAGTCCACCAGTAAAACACATCACATTAACGCAATTCAACACACACTGCGTTTTCGTTTCGAATAACTTCATCAGATGGAGACAAATGCATACCGTGATTAAAAATTACAATAATCCTGAATGAGAGAACAACACAAAGAGTAAAAAACTTATGTTAACAAATCCTGGTAGCACAAACAGACACAACTTCTCCGTATGCTCACTGGACCCGCACAGACACAGTTAGTGCATGCATGTGCTGTGTGCATACACTGCTCCCTATTGTTCTCCTGCAGAAAACAAGACGTTGCTGACATCAGGCACTGTAGCTACTGGCACAATAAGGTGAGAGTGATGACAGTCCAGTGCATGAGGACTAAATTCCCACTGTCAACCAGCCTGACATGCATGAGCACATGATATCCATAGTCCCACCCCATCCATGGTGCTTAGCCACCTCTTGTGTCCCTCACATTCACTGTTTCTTGTCTTCTGTGTCTTGTCTGACTGCAAATGCTTCTTCACCCCACAAACCTCCCTCACCCAGACATCCTTGTGCACCTTCCCCAACATTCCACTCTCACCTCACCAAAAACAAACAAAAAGGGTACCTGTCCCAAAGAAAAAAATGCCCCATACATAGCTTTCCATTTCAAACACATTTGATCTGGTCCAATTGGCTACACAACAGCATTCGGTTGTGGTCACCACCCTCTGTGGAAGTGACACTACACATTCAAGAAATTCTAAGCACAGATAAGTATTTATCATTGTTGAGGAAATGGAGAGCTATGGTTCTTCCCTACGTCCCTCCTGCATATCCCTTCCCTGTTTTCACTTTGTGTTTCTTCCTGCTTGATTCCCATTTCACCACTTTCATGTCTTCCCCATTTCTTTTCTTTAAAAAATAATTGCATGATGGTGAGCATCACGCAGCATTGCATGGCAGGGGTCTATATCATATGAGCGAATCGCACAAATTGCGAACACTCATAATATCAAACGTACCGGACCTCGAAGTGCTTTTTCTGAGATTGTTGTACAATGAAGAATGAGATATTTGCCCTTTCCTCACTGTAGTGTGATCTTGGAGTTGGAATATATATTTAGCAGGGGTTGTGGGGGGTGCAGCCCCCCCATTATAAGAAGTTTGAGGTCTGGTACTTTCGATATTATGAGCATTCGCAATTTGTGAGATTTACTCATATGATATAGACCTGCATGGCAGCACTAAACACCAGCAAGTTAATGTAAATGCATTTTAATATGTTTATAGATAGATGTACATATACAAATGACCCTGTATCTGGACACAGTGCCATCTTTCTCAAACTGCTATGTTGAAATGCAGATAAGAAAGAAAGATAACTAGAGATACTTTTGTATAAATACACCACACACCCATTTTCAAACCCAGTACCATCTGAACCAAAATGTAACTTGATCACTGCTTTAACACAGCATGCTGCTGAGTCTGTTGATCATCAAGTATATGCACAGATACAGTACATACACTGAACTGTTCTGTGCACAAATGATTACACCTGTTGTTTTACTGAATGCATTATATTAGGTGTACATGCATTCATCTCATTAGTAGTACCATGTTTTTGTGTGTGATGTTACCAGTGGGAAATCCAACTTCATGTGCATATCACCACACAATAATTCCTTACAGAGAGAAATACCTGGCCAAAATAAGGCATAGCTACAATTTTGTTTAAGACGGGAAATCATAGCACTCACAGTATTTTTATGTACATGTTACAGAAATTGCTGCTGTAGGGAAGTGTTGACATGATGAGCAGGCAGGCTGTGGAACCTATGTCCATCTGTCAGAAAATGTGTAATATTTACTATAGATTGCATGATAGACATATAGTGCATAACTGACTGTGTGGCAGCATGTGTCAATGCATTGACACATTCATTATTGTTTGTTGCTGATGGTCCCAAGTTCAAATACAGGGTTTTTTCTATTGTTATAGGTCTGTATGATATCTTTATATACATTTTCAATTCATGGCTGGTGTTGCATGTTGCCGCAATGTGCTGTGTGCTGTACACCACCATGCAATCATACTTTATAGTAAAGAAATGGGGGAGACAGGAAAGTGGTGAAATTGGGAGCAAGCAGGGGGAAAAACAAAGTGAAAACAGGGAAGGAATGTATAGGAGGGAAGTAGGGAAGAACCATAGCACTCCATTTCTTCAACAATAATACCTACAAATCTGTACAGAAAATTTTCTGAATTTGTAGTGTCACCTCCAAAGAGGGTGGTGACCATAACACAATCTTGTTTAGCCAATTGGACCAAATCAAGTTTGTCAAAATAACGTGTGCAAAATGGAGAGCTATTTATGGTACAAACTCTTTTCTTGGGGGGGGGGCAGGTGCTCTTTTCTTTCTTTTCTTTTTTTTTTTTGGAGGAGAGAGGAATGTTGGGGAAGGTGCATATGGATGTCTGGGCGAAAGAGGTTTGGGGGCTGAGGAAGCATTTGCAGACAGATAAGATACACAAGACAAGAGACAGGGAAGGTGAGGAACAGAAGAGGTAGGTAAACACCATGGTTGGGGAGGGAGTGTGGACATCCACTTCTCATGCCTGTCGGTCTGACAGTGGGACTGAAGTCCTCAACCACTGTACTGTCACCACTGTCACCTTCCAGTCCCAATGGCTACTGCACCCGACGCCTGCATGTCCGTGCACTATTATGGACCAATAGAGACAGCAGGTGCTCCATTTACTGCAGGAGAGCCCTGACTGTGTAGTGCACAATTCTGCACACCATCACTGGCAGTTCTGAATGGGTGATGAAATCACCCCCTCCACCACTGCTCCAGGAGGGAACCAATGGAACTGCCACCAGGGCAGTACTACCTGAGGGGCCAGTTAGTGCAGGGGCTGGAGAATGTGTGCTGCCAGGTCCCAAGCCAGATGTGCTGGGCTGTAATGTTGTACCAGGTGGAGTGGGGGTAGCTGGGTCCATTGGGACCAGCACACCCCACTGCACTATGTAAAAAACAATAAAAAAGAGAGAGAGGGGATGGGGTGAGATAAAACAAAAAGCATAACATTAGTATCAGCAGATGTAACATAAATGCATTTCTACACATTATATAGTAACATCTGTTAAATTTCCTGTTCACAGTATCAAACCCTAACAAATGTAAGCAATAATTCTAGGGCATACCTCTCAAGCCATCAGAGCAGCACATCTGGACAAAGCCATAAATAAAACTTGTTCAAAGACACAATAGGGGCAATTTTGAAATATTGCCCATACAAACATATAACGTTCATCAAATAACAGCTGTTACATTAGCATGGATTTCCTGATTGGTATGAGGTCTAAAACTCAATTGTCTTTCAATGCTTTTTAACTGCAATTGCTATTCATTTGACACTGATGTTCCAGACAACCACAGCTTTATGACAAAAGGAATATAAATTATGAGGCCAAAATTTGGGACATCATGCCAAACTCTGTACAGTTGAGAGGTATGTTCTAAGCCCACCCATCTCATCACAGATGCTCAGTTTAGTACATATTGCTGCAAGCAATCCCTGATGTGTGCCATACATCTCCACATGTTGGATTCCAAGATGTGGATGTAGACAAAATTAACAGTGGGACTAGGGTACTTATCATGATATGATGTTTCATTGTTGCTGGTACAAACCTTGGCAGTTGTGGACTGACAGTTTTTACCCCAACCTGATTTTTATGAATGTTGTGAATGCAAATACTGAACTGTATGATTCCTTTACAAATACATTCCCTAGTGCTTTGATGCACATGTAAAATACAACAGTTGCTTTACAAATGGCATAGATGTATGGGCCATGAATCTGGGCAGAGTGATACAATCCGAACATTTCACATGTATTATGTGTACATATATTGGACATATGCATGTCCACATTACACTGGTAAAGCATTACAGCAGCCCATTTGTGACAGTGCTATATACAACTGACAAGTACCTCTCAGAATACTAAAGCAAGTTATCCAGACAAAACCCCTAAATAACAGTGTGCCAAAGGCCAAATAATAGGGAACATTTTCAGTTACTGATGTTACACAAAGGTATCATTGACAGAATACCTGGTTTTGCATTCTCATTAATTTTATGCAGGATATGAAGTCCGACACTAAGATAATTGTGATTATATGTACATCTTTAATGCTTTGAGAATAACTTTCAAGAAAAACATTTTTGTCCATAACACCGAACACATATATGAGTCCAAACCCTGGTTATTCTGCAATAATGTGTACAGTTGAAAGGTATGACCTGAAGTGCAAATGCAAGACTGGGTAATAACTCTTGCCTATTTGGCTAGTGTGGTGTTAGAACCCATAACCTCTGAGTACTGTATAATTCTATACTGCTAATGCTACAATGGTGAAAATTAATAACCATTTATTCAAAACAGTTCCTTACATATTGTAAACACTACACTTTTAACAATTTATTATGCCTACATACCACATGCTATTCTCATCCTTGCCAACCTTGTGGCATGCAAATAGATATTTCCAGTTCTCTCCTCGGCAGGTGTGGAAATAAAAGAGAAAAGAGCATGCAATCATAAATAGCTCTGCTAACTATAGCCACCTTTTAACTCTTACAAGTAGTCATACCTACATTATGCTTAGACATTTGTGGGACGTCCCCAGCTCCAAACCACTCAATCCAATGGTCAAGTGTAGCATGTTTTCTATGGCAGAGGTCATCATAGCAATGACAACATTGTTGCACAGTGCAGGGAATACAAGTAGCACTGGTCAGGGACCTAGCTACACTATCCCATGCATCAGTTTTGTATCGACTCCCAGGATAGTCCCATTGAAACCTGGAGCCCAATAAACACCTGGGACTCCTGGATGCCCCACCTCTGCACTGGAAAGGTCACACCCTCTCTCAAAACACCATCTATTTTTACACAATATCTAACCAAAGTGTTGAAAAGCCCACTCCTACCAATTCATCCTGTATATAGGGCTGTCCTCCTGCCATAATCCATCAATGTGAAATATACAAATTTTCAAAAGATGCACTAGTTTCAAAAATGATGCACAATGTTGCATGATGGTGAACATCTCACAACAGTAGCCAAACAATGCATTCCATACAAACTGTTTCATCTTTTCTCTAGCAATATTTGCAGATGTGCTTTCCAGATGCCTTTGAATCCAGTACCACAGGAACCAAAAAAGGGGAAGAGGTTCTGCATCAGTAAGTGGTGCTACATGCTCATTTGGGAAACTGAGGCATTTTAAGGTGTTACTGGCAACTGACAGACCAAAGTGGTATTGCATAAATCTTGCTACTTCACTGACTGCGTGGGGGCAGGTGTAAAGGGTATGTTTAGTATCCTGTACAGATGGTACCCAGTTGAAAAATGATATGGGTAATAAGGTTTGTTGAGCGTTGCTGCACGATGCACCAAGATGCACACCAATGCTTGTAATGAAAAAAAAAACAAAAACACTTCATAATTAGAATTTTTCTGTAGCACAACCAGTTAGTCTATCCACCCATTTATTTTGGGCTTCAGATGGGCCTGAGTTTGAATACAAGGGTATGCATATGCATATGCATATGCATATGGACAGATGATGTCAGCCATCAGCTTTTTGTTGTGCCACTGTGACAGTGTTGGGTATCATAGCATTTGTACACCTGGGCCTTTGTCCACACATTTTGCCATGCTATGTCCGCATTTCATGTTCCAAGGGTTTAAATGTATACTCCCCCCAGTAGTTATGCCTATTATCCATCTTTGTTGCTCTGAGTAGAAGCATACCTATCAACCTGTTAGAGCAAGGAATCTGGACAGACCCATTTATAACAATGGGACAAAGGCCCATAAATATGGTCATTTTGTTAAATATCACTCTTACAAATATAGACAGTTGATCGAATACCAATATTTTCATTAAGATGACTTTTAGGAACGGTATAAAGTTGGAAGCTCAAATGTTCTGTCATTATTTTCTAGTGTGAATCTTTAATGATGGGCCACTAATTTGCAAAGAAACTACAATGTTATGAAAAACAGGGCAAAGGATGAGGCAAATATCTGGAATCCTGCGAGAATCTGTACAGTTGGGGGTTACAGTTGGGTGGTCTCCTTTACACGGTCTTCCTTGCCATGTTCCCTTATGAGGTTTTGTGGCCCAAAATAATGTTATGAGCCACAAAAACCTTTGTTAGAATATTGCACATCATTAATATGTGCAGCACATTGCCACTTGCGAACATGTAGAAACCACTAACACGTTCACGGTAACTTTCTGTGTAGGCTCTACATGAAACCTACATGGAGTTTATTGAATCTCGGGGTATATGCATTTATGTAGATGTCTGATATCCACTTATAATCTGATGACCACATTATTGATAACCTACTGGCAAAAATCAGTGATATTATGAAATAGTAATCTTTCATACCTGAACCTATTCATACACCATGTCTGTCTGAGGTATTGCAGTCTCTCCTGATGCTTCTCCCTTCATTCAACCCTGCAATCTCTGCAGAGGCCACACACATACAGACACACACACACATGCACACGTGTGCGCATGCACACACATTCACACACACACACACACACACACACACACACACACACACACACACACACACACACACACACACACACACACATTAATTAATGAAGAATTGTGTATTCATCATGTCTTGGCAATGTATTGCATAATTGCGGGACCATATATTTATGCACCTCAATTGGTTCATGGGACCTATAATGATCCTCTCATCAGCTAAAGAGGTCTTGTTTTCACCTAAGTCACTGTAATGGTGACAGCATTGTTCACCAACATGAGGGATGCCAATAGCACTAGTGACAGCTCTGTATAAACTATTCCAAGCCTGGGACCAGGTATAGCCATCCTGCAGAAGCCTGCAGCTGAAAAGTTTAACAAATAACACTACAAAAATCTTAATTTCCTCCTCAAACCATCTCTGTGTTCTAAATGGAGCACTATCCTCAACATCACCTGCCATAACTTCCCTTAAAAAGATTTCAGGCAAAATGGTAAGAAATTGGTGCTTAAATTATATCTCACATGCACCAGCCTGGGCAAAATGATGGACAACATAGAGAACTACATTTATACAAGAGAAGGTGCAGAAATGGGCTAGAATTACATGTATGTACGTATGCATGTATGTATGTGTTATTTCTACAATGTCCAGTTTATGTGAGAAATATGGCAGTACACATGTATGCTCCACATCAATTCCATATAATTTTGGTTACTGCTGGTATCCCTGTTACATTTCAAATTATGTTGCTCTACCTCTGTGCATGTGCTCAGGGATAGTTTATATTACTCATAACATTACACTGTCTGAAACACACATATCTAAACACCTGCATGAGATTGTCATTCATCTCTGTTGTACTTAGATGCATTTTGTTTCAGTATCACAGGATGCATCACTGTCACATAAAAATAAGAAAGTGTAAAAGACTTTCGGCTTTTCCCGGTTAGGGGTAGATCACAGCGGAACTCCAGTCTGCTCATGATTGGCAGTGGATTTTTATGGTGCCAAGTTGCCAGCCAGATGCCCAACATTCAACGGAGGCATGCCCATTCACGCTCGCACCTACCTGCATGTCTTTAACATCACTCAACCATGGGAAGGACATGCAGACTCCACACGGAAGGCACTCCAGCCAAGAATCGAATGGGAGAACCTCTTGCTGTGAGGCGACAACGCTAACCGCTGCACCACCGCGGCTTTTCAATAAGTCAGTTTAGCCCTTTTAAATCAAACCCATGACAGAATAAAACATGAAGTTCTGAACTCTGGGTATTAACTAGTAGTGCCACAGCAGAACTGAAATTGCACATATGTGAGGTAAGGACTACAAATGTGTACATGACTGAAAATATTCCTGTATGTTACACATTATAGTGTTCCTTTATCTGAATAATAATTTAAAGTGCAGATAGTTTTATGTGGAATAGTCTCTCCTTGGATTAACTGCTTTAATATCTAAAATGTTAATAAGACATGTGCCAAAGCCAAGTTTTTTTGCATGGCTGGTAGTAAAGTATTAATGCATGTGCAATTATTTTTAAAGATTTTGCCATAGGATGAAAAATGCCTTTTCTCTGCAGTCAGTCCTATGCCAACTGTCATTGAAATAATATTAAAAATGATTTATGCAGAGCTTTCACCAACATTAAAAATGATATTTTTTTATTTTAAAAGATTTTGTTGCCTGCATGTGTGATGATGTGATGATGTCTTAACTGATATCATTATATGTTCTATAGGGGTCTGAATGTAGAGATAATGAAATCATCCTTAAGTCTTGGAGAGCACTTTCACATGGTAGACCCTGCTTTCACAAAATCTAACCAAGAAGATACTGATATATATATATATATAGACTGCATCTTATATAGCATATATCATGGGCAGAAGTAGGTTAAAAACAGTTAGCTGGATGCACAAATCCCAGGATAAAAAAAGTCTTTAAACCTGGTTTGCACACGTGTCAGGACTGGAAAAAATGGCAATGTAGAATCCTCAAAACACAGAGACATTCCTACAATGTGGATAGACCAGGCTCAGGAGGAGCATCCCTTTGCCCCTCATTGTAGAAGGAAGTAGCAGTCCACAAAAAAAAAATGTCTGACAGGCAGAAAAGAATCATAAAGATGATAAAGTGGACTATTGAGGATAAGGAAGAAATTATGTATTGTTGCCATTATGCAAAAAAGTCCAGAATTTCAAAATAGAAGATATCCAGAAAGATTAAGAGAAATTAGAGGAAAGAACAAAAAATGCTTGCAAAAAACTGTCAAAAGCTTAAAATGCAATTGTGTATTCATTAATACAATAGATCCAAGAAAAACATTACATAAACAAAGATACTTTGTGCCACCTGGAAATAGAAGTGACAGAGAAAGTACAAAAATATGAAGACCAAAACCCCGATTTCTGAAAGGTATGAAAAATGAAACATGGGTATAGGAAAGAAAAAGAGATCTGATACGGTGCAATATTTATGCAAAAGGAGAAAGTCAAACTAATCAATACAAAAAAGCAGCTCCAAAGATATTTGAAGAGAAATACAGGCAAAGGTACCCAGTTATGGAAAACTTCACAATACAAAAAAAAAAAATAAGAACTCAAAGGGGGAACGTAGAATAGAGAAATTGTAAAGTAGAAGTTAAACAAATAGACACAAGTTATGGAATACCTGTGAAGTAAAGGATTTAGTGTAGAAAGTGCAACACATGTAATGGCACAGCATTATGGAACAATGGGTTCTCAAATTAAGGAGACACAGGTACAGCAGGAGACATCTGAAGAATAAATATGGACATGGGAAAAAAAATATTTGATGTGGTGAAATATTTATGCACAGGAGAAAGCAAAACTAATAAATAAAAAGTAGCACCAAACATATTTACAGAGAAATACAGGCAAAGACACCCAGATATGGAACATTTCACAATACAAAAAATAAGAAAGCAAAGAGAGTAGGAAAGAGGATTAGTAATGGAAAAGGTAAAGAAATAGAAACTGACGTTATGGATAACCTGCAGAGATAATGATTTAGTGTAGAAAATCCAACTCAGTTAATGTCCCATCATGGTGGAAAAATGAGTCCCCAAACCTAGGAGAAACAGTTAGAATGGGAAGCATCTGTTGACTTGCCACATGATGATGTTCTGGAGCCTTCAGTAGGAAACCAAAACAAAAGTTTAGTTGGAGTTACACAGACAGAGAAGGAACAGAAATCGGGGGCAATTCTGGCACAGACAATGTTATGGAGTGATGGGCCAATGAGTTCGCATATGAAGGAGCAGCAGATGACACAGGATACAGCTGAAAAGAGATGTTAAAGGAAGATGTTCTGGAACATTTTGCAGAATGCCTGAAGGAAACAGAGAACAAATAATTTGTTCTCAGTTTAAATAAAGATCTAAGGGAAGAGATGCTTGATTTAGTAGAGATGGACAGAATTATTAATATCAATGATAGAAACAGTTTATGGAAAGTAAACGAAATCCAAAATGTAAGATGTCTGATAAATAAGAAGAACAGTCATCAAGACTATTAACATAAATTCATGTGATGTAACAGAAGTAAATAGAATTTATTGTTGTGTAGCTAAATGAATAACGGATAAAGTCTTACCAAAAAAAAAAAAACAAAAGAAAGAAAACAGAACAATAAGGGAAAGGAAGGGAAGAAATATAATGCCATCATGGAGGTATCAAATAGTGAAAACTATAATGCAAATAAGATAAGAAGTGTCACTATTAAAATAATATGGAAGTGGGACCAGATCAACAAAACTATTTAGAAAATAGATGTGGTGAAAGCAATGCCCAGTATCAAAACAGTCTAGTTTAAACGTTTTGGTGTGACTGACTGTCCCCACAAAGGTAATGTATCAGTTAGGCAAAAAACAAGAAAAATTATTTATGCTTATCAAATTAAATGTAAATACCAGTATATACCAAGATTATATATTCCACACTCTGATGGAGGTATGGGCCTTCTCAAAACTGGCAACATGTATAGATCTGCTGTCATGGGACTACACACGTATCTGCTAACCTCAACAGATCCAGACATAGTGACATTTTTAAAACATCATGAGTGGAAACTAAGATGGCCTCAATTCTTAGTTTAGTAGAAGCATTCAGGTGATAAGAGAGACTAGCAATCAAACCAGAAGTAGTAAAACATCAGACAGCAACTGAATGTGCAAAGAAGCAAAATAAATAATATAAGGAGAAGGATCAAATGAAATGAAGGAAAGAAATGTGAAAAGCCATTAATATAGTGGCAAGTATAGAGATCTCCAGAAATAACCTGGTGTTGCTCATTATTTGACACAGGAATGGTTAAGGAGATTGGTTGAAACCAAAGGATGAAAGGTTAATGTCAGCTCAGGATAGTGGACTATGTACATATTGGTTTACAAAGTCCATTGAACATTTGGAAGAAGCATACAGATATAGGTTCTGTAAAAAATAATTGGAAACAGTCACATACCTTGTTGCTGGGTGTGATATATTCATGACAGAGGGCCTGTACACTGAAAGGAACAGTAACGTGGTAAGACTGTTGCACTGGGAATTGTGCAAACACTACAATGTAGAAGTAGCTGAGAAGCATTAGAAACATGAGCCACAAAGATTATAGAGAATGATGAAGTGTAAATCACATGAGATCACCTACTACCAACATTTAAAAAATAGATGCATAAAAACCAGATACAGTAGTCCATAAAAAGGACAAAAGTAGAATTCAGCACTGAAATTGTCTCGAGTATAAAGAGAGAAAAAGCATAAAATATAAGGATTTGCAAGGAGAAATGAGAGCAAAGTGGAAGAAAGATAACCAGACAGTTCCAATAGTAGTAGTAGGAACAACAGGACTAACAAAAAATAATCTACAGTCATATTTAAATATCATACATATACATGTAACTTTGTATGCATTGTAGAAGGAGTCAGTTCTAGGCACATAGCAGGTGCTGCAAAGAGCACTTTTGGCTAACATCATAGTCTGAAACAATGCTAATTTCATGAACTTGGATGGGGATCACATCAGTCGCCCTGCTAGACAGGGGTCCAGGGAAGTAAATAGTGTGGGAAGAAATAGCCAGGGAATTGTTATGGCTAGGCTTGTATATGTCCATTCCCATTATGGTATTAGAAACTCGAAAGATTTGGAGAAATTATACTGAGAGCAAATATTGAGGAAAGGACCATGTTCTCACTATCATATTCCAGAATGATTTAAAATTGATCATTATACAGATATGCCACTGAAGCAGTGTGGGTTCATGTTTGCAAGCTGTTTTGCTCTTCATATTCCACTACTTTAGTACCTTCCTAGTTCTGTTTTCTCATGGTTTTGCTAATGTCCTATTTATTCTACAGCATGCACACAGAAGTGTGTTACTAAGTGCTATTAGGTGTGTTATTGTGCCTCCAGCTATCACACAAGACCAAGTCCTAAAAATGCTATGAAAAGCTAAAAAGACTGCATCAATGGATCCTGACAATATCCTTGGGTGCACCTTAAATAGCACAAAGCACAATTTAGCCCCACTCCTAACAAACATGTTTAGTCTCAGCCTCCATGCAAGTTTTGTAGCAAGGAACTGAAGAACAGCTACAGTCACTCCTCAGCATAAGAGAGGACCTTCCACAGAACTAGAAAATTGCCGACCCACATGTCTGACCAGCCTCATATGCAAAGCCATGGAAATACTAATCATGGTATAAATCAATCAGCACATAGAGAATCTTAAAACACTAGACCTGTCTCACTTTGGATTTGTCAAGGGCAGGTCATGCTTACTCAACTTGGAGGATTTCTTTTAAAATGTCAACAAAGCAATGGATGAAGGCAAAATGGTACACATTGCACACCTTGACCTGAACAAAGCATTTGACACAATTCTCCAATCAGGCATAGCAGAAAAGCTAAATAAATCGGGAATAATGCCTACATCCCCTTTTGAATTCCCAACTGGCTCACAGATAGGATGAAGATAATCAAAATCAGGGGAAGTTACCACCACAAAGAAACCAGTCACCAGTGAAGCCCCCAGGGGTTCTGTGCTGGGACCTCTCTTGTTCAGCATCTACTTATCTGAAGTAAAAGTCAATACCAAACTACAGTGGCTGACTAAGCTTCAGATGACTGCAAGCTAGGAGCAGTCATTGAATCCCCAAATGACTTAGCCATCCTGAAGAAAGATTGGTCTCAAATAAAAAACTTCTGTCAAAATCATGGTCTGAAAATAGATGCTAAAAAATGCATTATCACTTCCTTTGGGAAGTCATCTATCCAAGAGAACGACTACATTGACAATACACCTTTAAGAGCTGATCCAGTTGTTCAGGATTTGGGAACTACTGTGAACGGAGTCCTAACTTTTGACCGTGTGTCTATTGTAAGAAAGTCCTTCTATACTACACAACTTAAAAGTAAAGGGATTCTCTCTAGAGCTCGGGATGTCATTGCCCCCTTTAATCAGTGCTTATTAGGCCAGCCATTGAATATAATGACCCCTTTGGCATGTATTCACCCAGACACATGAAACAACTGGAACGCCCACAAAGATACCTTACTGAAAGGATACAAGGCCTAAACAACATGCCCTACATTAACCATCTCAAAGCCCTGTCACTATACTTGGTATCCTACAGACTGCTAAGAGGTAACCTGTGCCTGGCATACAAAGCATACTCTAACCCATTACTGATATATTTACTGCACATTAGCAAGTCAAATGCAATCAGTAATACTCTCTTCTGCTACATCAGCAGAACTGTTTGGAGAGACAGGTATATTTCACAGAGGATACTGCTATTATGGAGCAGACTCCCCATCCACATAAAACAAAGTTCATCCCTGACAATGTTCAAGTGCAGCTAAGATCTATTGATGGGAAACAGAAATTTTACTCCAGGACTGCCCCCTAAAATTATCTATGGTATTATCTCAGTTGTTCTCATTAGGAGTAATATATAATTATCAACCACTGGATTAGTAAGGCCAGTCTATAACCAAATGGGATATGTAATTTTAAGCACAAAACAGGAAACTGGCTCATCTTAAAATGTCCTGCAAGGGCAGCTAGCTTAATACTTATCTATGAGCCTACTATTATTATTAATATTATTATTATTACTACTAGTGAGCTAAACACTCCATGAGACACATAGGTAACATTATCAGGATTATGACCCACAGTCAGAAAAATAATCACACTATTACATTGCCATGTGTTTGTGTAGAAGGTGTAGGGTATATTAGAATGTAAAATAAAAAAATGATCACATGTATTATTCCACTTAAAAGTAAGAGTATATTATCCCTTCTGTGAATTCAAACCATGATCCTATTGTACCGTCATTCAATTTATACTTCATAAATACATATCTCCAAACGGTTTACTATTGTTTGTTTGAACGGAAAAAACCTTTTCCAGTCAAATAAATGAATAGTAATATCAAAAGTAAAAAAAAACTACCGGTGACAATGTTGAACCAAATGCTGACACATTTGACTTGACATTGTTATCAAAACCACCACGTGATAGCCATATAGGAGATGATGTACATCAGACTCCTATACGACAAATCACATTTTTGCAGGGGGACAAGCCTCCCTGCACCCTCCATGAGGGGGGCTGCACCCCCCCCCACACACACACACATATATTCTAACTCCGAGATCACACTACAGTGGGGATGTGAATGACTTTCCACTCCCCACTGTACCGCGATCTTCGTGCAGATAGTCGACTTCTACTTATGCGAATGCAGTAGTGCATTCACATAAGTTGAGTCAACTATCTGGTTCACAAATGTTTGTGCGTTCGACATTCTGATTTTTGACACATTCCAGCCGACAGAATGTCATTCGCACAAACGTATGCAAACCTCTCCAAACCCCCAGTTTCCTGCCTTTTTCCTCCGTATACTAAACTTTGCATACCAAGCACAGACTCTGCTTCTCTCACTTCAATTACTTCTTTTCCTCATCCTTCATCTAATTCTCATCCCAGTTTTCCTTCTCCACCATGACCTCACTCTCACTCCTTGTCTTCCCCTTTTATCTACTATTTGTTATTGCTTCACCTAGAATAGTATAATTATTTACTGTAGTAGAGCTTTTTCTGTGCAAGATTTATATTCACCTGTCTGCTATTTGTGTCTTCATTATACCATCCTGTCTGGTATTACTACATTTACAATACCATCCTGCAACTGGTTCCTGTTTCCTGCAAGAAATGTCATAACTGTCTACTATCTGGTATCATTAATGTCTATCTTGTTTATAGTATTGCATGACATTGTATTCAGAATGTGAATGTATGCTGCACATTATTGCATAGTATTCATCCCCTAGTTAGCTCTGTTTTTCAATATTTTCCAAGATAGTCAACATTCAACTCTATTTTTTACTGCATTGGAGCTTTTCTTCCCGGGTCTCTACTAAAACTGGGCATCAGCCCAGTCAGACACGCCAGGAAAAAAATGTAAAATAAATAAATAAATAAAGTGGAGCAATTCTGATAACTACAGCATTAAATAATGTCCAATATGCTAAGCATATCACACCACTGCTAATCTCATTTATGAAACTCATGGTTAATCTTTGCTCATGTAGAATACATTTTTGAGTTTTTGGCATAGGATGGAAACTGTCATTCCCAAAGGACATTAATGACTGTCACCAAAGTACAATGCCAACTCTGGGCAAATGAAACAAATTTACATATATTTATAAATACACACACACACACACACACACACACACACACACACACACACATATTAATATATATATATATATATATATATATATATATATATATATATATATATATATATATATATATAAACCTCAAAATCCCATATAATTGAAACTCATTTTCACGAGATGAAAATTGCAAAACCTTGAATACCTGAATGGCAAATTTTTCCCAGGGTAAGTAAACACTTGCCCAAATGTAAACAAAACACACATGCCATGGTGAATAAAATCCTCTTAGGTGGGGGGCTGCACCCCTCACACACCCCTAACTACCAACTTTGGGATCACACTACAGTGGAGAAAAAGGCATGCTGGGCAAGTGTTTACTTATCCTGGGAAAAAAATTGGTGTTCAGGTATTCAAGGTTTTGTGATTTTCATCTTGCAAAAATGAGTTTTGATCATATGATATTTCAAGCTTCAGAAGAGGTTCCATATATATATATATATATATAGATATATATATATATATATATATATATGTGTGTATGTGTGTGTGTGTGTGTGTGTGTGTGTGTGTGTGTGAGGCATGTGCATGTGTGTGTGTATCTATATATATCTATATATATCTATATCTATATATGTATATACACACACACACACACATATATATATATATATATATATATATATATATATATATATATATATATATATATATATAAGCTGTAAGAAAAACCAAGCCAAGCTAGAGTTTTCAGTGTGTGATACCTTAAACGTTATGTAATGGAGGCCCATGGGATATATGCAAATGACCCCTTAAGGACATTAAGTGTATCAGCTACATGACTGCAACATAGAATGGGCATTGTAAACATAAAATATTATCTTCAAATGATTAACATTAAAAGAGGGTTTTCATTTAGGATGACTTTTCTAGCAAAAGGCTTCCTTAAATTAATCATTTAAAAATGTTTTGCTCTCCTGAAATGTTTAAAAGCAACAATCCCATCACCAGAGGACAGGGAGAAGATTGACCTAATTACAAATATAAGGAGGATGTAGCAGTAATCTTTTCACTTAATGCCAGCCCTTCTGCAGCTCTGCCTACATATATAAACAACAGGGTACACAGAGCTTGTTGTCTCCTCCTAATTCAGGTTCACTGTCCAGGACTTATTTATGCTAAATTTCTTAGCACATCTAATGTATTTCAAGGTTTGTTAGCGCCAAAGAAACAAACTTTGTTTTCTTGACTTGGTTATGACTTCAAACTATCAGCAGATTTACAGTGCCTGTGATAGCACTAGGTATAATATTTTCAGTGCATATTTGGAATCCAGCTGGTAATAAACTGGATGATTGCTTAATTCTTCGGGAACAGAAATTCCATAAAAAAGATTATCATGTCGGCAATAGCCTCAGATTCAACAAATCATAAATGCAAAACACACCTTGACAAGGATATAAGATGATTCTATAATGCAATGGCTAATTCAGGATAAGATTAATATTGAGCGATAGACCGGCAATCTTAAATTATGTTTATTGTATATACAGGCATTCCAGGGTATATCCTATTTTCATCAGATTTTAAACAACAGTTCATATGATTGTTTACATTAAGACCCTAAAAAGAGACTTAGAATAATTGCATTTACTTTCTTTTTAATCATTTGTGTCAAACTAATGATGATGAATGTATAGACAACTCTGTGGTCTTCTGTTTACCTGCCAACAAAGTTATATATTTGATGAAAACAAAAACTATCAGCAGATTTGCCCAAGGAGGTAAAACTGACCATAACAATGTTAACTTCAGTATTCAACTATTAATAAAGCATGGGGTTAGATTTAGATTGGAATGTATATCCATTTTGACTTTCACATGAAAAGGATCTAATCAAAAAAACCTATAATGAGTGACAGATATCACAAATCTGATATGATTTATATAGTTGGGATATAGAAACTCTTAACCCGCATCTTGTTTTTTACACAAGGCATTTTAATTATCATTAAATCTTTTGTGAGCAAGATTTATTGTGGGCTAATCTGCAGAAACATTAATCAGTCAGCAAGTTGATTATGCAAGTATAGAGCTCGCAACAACAATGCTACAGAAATATCTCAGATGATGTTACACCTCTCCTTATTAACCCTGCCCCTTTTATTTTTTTTATTTTATTTTATTATTTATTGTTTACTTAATTGGGGAAACACTTTTCTCTAGGTATATCGGCAGCATTTTTTCAGGGCTGTCTAACTGCTGCTTTGGCTGGTATTGAACTACCAGTAGTTTGATTATTGGTAACAATAAATAATTTTAGTATCGTGCTTCAGAGTTACTGATACTGAAGTGAAGCTGCAATAATATTAGCTTTATAGCAAACAGACAGTTACTTACTATTGATATTATTGGCTTATGCTTATATTGACCAAGAAACAGCAATCCAGGACTAACACAGCAGTCTTTGAGTTATCACATAATGGCAATAAGGTACTGATGATTCAGTTGGCAGGGGAAGCATACCAGATGGTCTTTATGATATTCAAACCAATTCCTTATTCATTTTCAAAGTTCATATATATGAGCTGATTTGGTCAATCTGCCTAGACAGACCATAACATATAAAGCCTTCCCTAAACATTTTTTATGCCAATATATTTTTAAGTGAAGGCTATATCTTCTAGTACTCTCTCTACTGGAAGCAATAACATAGCAATGTGAACATAATGGCTGATGTGTGAAAATGCAGCACTTTTGTCTTCCTCTATCTGCTTCTTACTTGAACCAGGTACACTTATCATTTAAAGGTTGACTAATCTGATTAGTGATAATATGACCTGGTCAAAGATGTAAATTAATGCATGAAATGATGCATCTACCTTCATAGTTTCATCCAAAAAGAGTTTAACAGTTATGCTCTGTAAAGCATGCTACATTAAGGGGTTGACACCATGTGCAGATCATACTATGATTGGCCAGGACTAGGGACTAGATGATCATTAACAGCAGAAAGCATGTAGGGTCCCATGGTTTCACTATTAACTAAAAATTCATGTTCACCTATTCCAAGAATCGATATCAGATGGGATAGAATATAGGGGTATATATGGACAAGTTGTTTCAGATATAGTAAATACTCCTTTATTGTGATCTAGCCAGAGAACAAGAAAATCTTGCTATCCTCCAAAGTAAAAAAGAGCACTTCATATTTAAAGCCAGCAATCAGTAATATAGCAATTGTGATCATCACCTGTAGGACTAGTACTAAGGAAACCAGCTGAATGGTGGCAGTGAGAATGAAGATGCAGACTTCGCACAAGAGAAAGCAAACAGATACATCTCTCTGAAGCCACTTCTTCAGGAAATGGGAAAGCAAAGGACATAGGAGTTACCAGCAAAGGGGAAGTGTTTTACCCAAATTAAACCCAGAAATGAACAGAACAAGACACAAGACAAGAAAAAACCTAAAACTGTAATAGGCATATTTGCAGACTGGGACAGAGAAGGTTAGAGGTGAAAGGAAAATAAACACCAGTGCATACATCCAGAGAAAGGAAGGCAGAACATTACCTTAAATGAGTATTATTGGGCTGTTTTTGGGACAGAGAAACAATAGTTCTTAGAGGAAAACTTCTAAATGGGGAACAAGGAGAAGACATTTTTGATATTAATAAGTTTGTTTTCTTGTACACACCCCTGCCACATAGCACCTATCATACTAAACTTACCTTCACTCCTGCCCCTACACACACAACCTTCCTTATCACCCCATCATTATTTAACAACAACACTATACTATTTTTAGCAGCCCCCTGCTATAAAGCACGCTTTAGCTCGATTTAGCGCGGAGTTGCCACTAGAGCAGCATCGGGCAGCGCCGGTTTAACAAGGTTAAACTTTGTCTGGCTCCATAAAGTCTGTTCTTCATTTTTTTCCTTAGAAATGCTCTACTAGTAACCTAAACAGTATATCCCTTGACTAAAAAGCGCAGCACTTGTTCCTAAAAGTTTTTTTTTTCTCAAAAAAAAAAAAAAAAAAAAAAAAAGCTCAGCACTTGTCACTTCTATATTATACAAAGTCCCTCAGTTGCGAAACCCCCCAGGAGTACTCACTTCCTTACTAAGTCCTCTCTTATTCAGTCTCATACCTAACTTCTTAATTTTTCTAGCATGTCGAAGGGCCAGATGCTGGCATCCTCTCCTGCCCAGTTGGTGAATCTGGGAATATTGAGGCAATGTTACAATTGCCTCATGTACACAGACAACCCTCTCCTCATCCCACATAACACAAATACTTGCGAGAGATGCAGCTATTTAGCCAAACTGGAGGCTGAGCTCTCTCAACTCAGGACTGGCAAGACCAGACAGGAGGAGAAGGCAACTACACACACCACAAAACCAGCCTCACATAATGCTACCACACCACAGAATCAAACACATAAACACACAAAGACATACTCGGAGGCTCTGAGTAAAAATTTACCTAAACAGCAGAGGTCTCCAAAGCAGACACCCAAACAACTGCTACCTCAAGACACCCCACAAGCAACACATAAACCACAAAATCAGTGGGCAAAGCAGTCACAGCCCTTAAGGCCAAATACAACACCAAACATACTTGTCATAGGTGACTCCATAGTCAGACACACTGACGTCCCACTCACCAGGCTGAACAAGGAGAGGGTCACAATAAGCTGCCTATCGGGCGCTAGAATCCACCAAATAACACAAGTACTCGGGTCACTCCATGGCAAGTACAAATATGACACAGTCATTGTCCATGCTGGTGTGAACGACCTGAGATGTACCTCCCTGGACTACATGAAAAGAGACATAGAGGAGCTCTCTGATTATGTAGCCCAGGCAGGTATGACCCTGAACCTGAGCAGTATCCTTCCTTCACCAAGAATGATGCCACAATATAAAGACAAGATGATCAGCTTTAACAATTGGCTTAATGTCTGGTGTCATTCAAAGGGGATCCATTGTCTGTCTGCCTGGGATGACATGCTTGACAAGCCACACTGCTTGAAGGGATGGCTTGCACCTGTCACCCTGGGATTCGGATATTGGCTAAGGCTCTTGCCACCCCATAGTGCCTTTTTTAGGCAAGGCTCAAATTCTAAACCTACCACCCTAGAAAACAAAAATGGGAAGAAACTGAGGGTAATGCTGCTCAATGCCAGAAGTCTAAATCTCAAAATGCACGCACTCGACGCCCTTCTCAGTATGGAGAACATCAATGTCTGTGCTGTAACTGAAACCTGGTACAAGGCTCCTGAGAGCACCCCGGCACTATTAGGTTTTACCTCATATCATGCGTTCTGGCCCCAAAACCCGGACCACACCACAAAAGGAGGGGGTGTATCCATATTCATAAAGGATACCCACACCTCCAGGTTGGTGGCAACGCACGAAGCTTCGGAAACCATCCAGGTGCAACTAAACATAGGCAAAACTGCTCTACAAATTGTAGCATGCTACAGGCCACCCTCTCAAACTCAGGAACCCCACACAGCCTTCCTGAAGACACTGGAGGGTATAAATGTATCTCCAAACACCATCATATTGGGTGACTTCAACTACCCGAATATAGACTGGGAACATTACTCAAGCCCTAACTTTCTAGCCCAACGGTTCCTGGAGTTCATAAATTCAAATGCCATGGAACAGCTAGTCACTGTTCCCACGAGAGGAGAAAATATACTAGATCTCATTATCACAAACATGGGGACAAAATGCTCCACACCGGAAGTATATCCCTCCTTGGTGAGATCTGATCATAAACTAATCTCACTGGAAATCCACATCCCGGCTCCACCCCAAACAAAAAAGACCACAGTGAAGAACTTCTCTAAAGCAAACTTCACACTACTCAAGACTGGTGTGGTATCCTTCAAGGCCCCTGAGCCAGTGGAAACCACAACCCAAGCTGCGGAAGCCCTTACAAATGCCTTCTATGAACAACTCCAGGACTGCATGGATCAGGCAATCCCAAATAAAACCAAGACTCTTTCCACAAAGGGCAAACGTCCAGTCTGGTGGACCCCAGCCATTAACAAACTTTACAATAAGAGGAGAAAGCTATTACATGATAGAACAAAATCCATAAAAGGGAAGTCACCCTGATCATTATTAGTAAAAAATACGAGCACTCATAAAATCAACTAAGGCCAATTTTGAGAGAAAAATTGCCATGGATTCAAGGACAATCATAAGGCCTTTTTCAGCTATGTTAGGAACCTGGGTGGAAACTCCCAGATATGCTCAGAATTAGTCCAAAATGATACAAAAATCACTGAACCCACAGACATTGCCAACATACTGGCAGACAGGTTCAGTGCAAACTTCACCCCCTCTCCGCCCCTAAAGGAGAGATAACTATCCCAGCGGAGTGTAGCCTCCCAGACATCTCAAATGAGCAGGTGAAAGCTGCTCTCTCTAAAGCTAAAAACACAGCATCAATGGGACTGGATGGTGTCCCTGGCTGTGTGCTACACAAGCTAAATGAGGAATTAAACCCGCACATAAGGCAGCTGTTTAATCTCAGCCTTACTACAGGATACGTGCCTAAGGAGTGGTGTACGGCAACTGTGGTCCCACTCCACAAAGGCGGTGCCTCTACAGACCCTGGTAATTACTGCCCCATAAGCTTAACAAGTCTAGTCTGCAAAGCTATGGAGAGGATCATAATGGAGCTCATAAACAAAGATATAGGGGACATGCAGACATTGGACCCGACCCAGTTTGGCTTCGTCAAGGGCAGATCATGCCTTTTGAACTTGGTCAACTTCTTCGAAACAGTCACCAAGGCCATTGAAGAGGGAAAGGCAGTTCATACAGCCTACCTTAACCTTGCAAAGGCTTTCGACACAATACCCCACTCGGGTATTGTAGAAAAACTTACCAGCTTAAATGTAAACCCATATGTCACAAGATGGGTTGCAAACTGGCTTAAGGACAGAACCCACAGGGTTAGAGCTGCTGGCGCTATGTCAGACTCCAAGCCAGTCACAAGTGGTGTCCCACAGGGCTCGGTCCTTGGCCGCCTATTGTTTGGCATCTACTTCTCAGAATGATTGCAAACTGGGTGCCATAGTTGAAAGTGCATCGGGCATGGATATCCTTCAGAAGGGACTCACGGAAACAGATAGCTGGTGCCAGAGCCATGGCCTGAAGTTAAACACCAAAAAATGTATAGTCATACCCTTCGGGAAAAACAAGGTAACCCCAAGCTACCATATAGGTGGCAATCCACTAAGCACAGAAGAGGTTATCAGGGACCTGGGGACCCAGGTTGACAGTGGCCTTTCTTTTGACACTCATGTTGCTAAAGTGGTTAGAAAGACCTTCTACATTGCCTACCTGATCATGAAGGGATTCACATCCAGATCTAGTGAGATCATTGTTCCCCTGTATTCTTCACTTATCAGACCAATGATCAAGTACAATGCCCCATTCGGGATGTATCTCACCCGACATCTGTAGCAATTGGAGAGACCCCAAAAGTTCCTCACCAAAAGGATAAAGGGACTCCAAAATCTGTCATATGCTGCCAGATTGAAGAAACTCCAGCTCTATTCAGTCGCATACCGTCTGCTCAGAGGTGACATGTGCCTGACATACAAGGCCATGTCCAACCCGGAATTAATGGACATGCTCCACCTCAAAAAATCCAAATCCACCAAAACCACTAGAGCAAGTGACTTAAACCTTAGCACGGATATAAATAGGATGTGCTGGAGGGATAGATTTATCACTCAGAGACTCCCTATGCTGTGGAATAAAATCCCGGTCCATGTGAGGCAAAGCACCTCACTGGCTCTGTTCAAGAGAAATCTTGAGCTGTGGATGGGAGATCGTAGATTTACCCCAGGAATCATCTCTGTGTCACTGCTGGACAGAGGCACAACAAACTAATGGGCACAGTATTTTTTCATATAAGGGGTGGCGTAAGCCACAAAACTTTGGGCTAGGCTTATAAATGCCTTAGGGCAGATAGCCTAGTATAAACCTATGAACCTATGAACCTAAGTACATCCCACTTTCTAACAATAGAAAAACATCATGTAAATTCCACACAGACATTTAACTAACTATGAAGCTTCAACTTTTTCTTAAGAAATACCTCCTTACCTCTGGTGACATCCATCCAAACCCAGGTCCAAACAACATTATACCCCCAAACAAACACACCCTGCTGATCTCCTCATCATAAACCTTAACTCTCATAGCATATCTAACAAACTTCCTCACTTACATGCACTCATAACCCACTACTCCCCCGACATTCTCACTATAACAGAAACCTGGCTAAAACCTAACACAGAAAATGAAGAGATCCTCCCTCCAGGTTATAATATCATACGTCTAGATAGAATGGGAAAAAAGGTGGGAGCATTGCAATTGTTTACAAAAATTCTATCTCTCTCCAACCTCTTTTAACCCCACTACCAAAATTTAATAATGCTGAGACCATCGGTTCTGTGTTACTTATAAAAAAACAAAAAGAGTATCATTATTTTATGTGCATATAACCCTCCAGGCAAAAACTCTCAAACAATTGAGGATATTCTACAATGGTCTAAATATAATCTCCCACAGGAGACTATTATACTAGGAGATCTAAACATGGACTCACAATCCTGTAACTCAAAACCCCCCACTAACTACATAAACTTGTATGGCTTCACCCAACTCATTCAAGAACCTACTAGGGTTGACAAAAAATCCCATAAAGAATCAATATTGGATTGGACATTAGTTAGCTACCCTGAAAATAATTATCAAGTAGGTAATCTACCAGACAGACTTAACAATCATCTGCCTACCTTTCTCCTAAGGAAACGGACTAATACTCCAAAACCTACAGTCTAGAGACAAGTCCAAAATGATCATAATGTCAATCCACTAGAACTCAACACTTTGTTAAAAAATGTAATTGGGAACCATTTTATAGCCTTGATCCTGACCATGCAGTTGACTATTTTAACAATACTCTGATTAACATCCTCAGTTCTATTGCTCCAGTAAGGAAAATAAGAACCAAGCAAAACCATGCCCTATGACTTGCCAAGTCCACTAGAGACCTAATGAAAACCAGAGACAAGGCATGTAAAGCTTGGAAAAAAAGATAACACTCCCCTAGCTAAACAAAACTATCAATACCTTATAAACCAAGTAAAAATACAAACAAAGCATGATAAACAAACATACTTCTTAGATATGCAAAATAAACACTCAAATAACCCCCAAAAATGTTGGCATGCTATAAACTCCCTATTAAAACCAGGAAAAACCTCCACACCAGTGCTCTCCTCCACCACTACAAAATAATCAAATAGTGAAATAGTCTCCCATTTTAATCATCACTTTACTGAATCCATTATATCACTATCAACCCAACTTTCAAAAAATACCTTCCCATGTATACCAAAACCTACTAACAACTTAACTTCCTTTTCCTTCTCTCCTGTCTCAACCTCCACAATAAAAAAACACCTCTTAAAACTGAAACTCACTTCTCTTGCAGCCGATGGTATACCTGCTCATTTCCTAAAAATGGCTGCCGACTCTCTGTCCTACCCTGTCTCTATCTTAATCAACCGCTCCATTCAAGAATCCCATATCCCTCATCTCTGGAAAGTCTCTTACATTATTCCAATCCACAAAGATGTAAATTCTTATGAGTTCTCTAACTACCACCCCATAATGATTCTGTCTCCCTTATCAAAAATACTTGAAAAATGCATACATTCACAGTTGATGCATTTCCTCACATCAAATAAGTTCTTCTCCTCTACACAACATGGTTTTCATCCACACCACAGCACAACCTCTGCCCTCCTATCTTTCACAAACCTAGTTAACCAACACAGAAATAATAACATGTTTGTATCCGCCATATTTCTGGACCTCTCTAAGGCATGTGATATGGTTTCCCATTCCATTCTAATAGATACTCTTACCTCTCTATCCTTTGCTCCTAACACTGCTGCATGGTTTAAAAACTATCTAACAGACCATCAACAGCCTGTCCAGTGGCAAGGAGTCCTATCATCCTTACTCCCAACATCAATTGGTGTACCTCAAGGCTCCATACTGGGCCCTCTCCTCTTTTCTATCTTTACTAATAACCTACATATGTTTACTCTACAGGCCTCACTCATACAGTATGCAGAAAACTCCACATTGATCTGCTCTGCCCCAACCCTAACTGCCCTTCAACATATTGCCCAAAAATCTTTTAGCGCAGTGAAGAAGTGGATCACAAATATTCAACTTATACTAAATCCTAAAAAAAAACAAAACTACTTATATTCACCCAAAACAAAAACAAAGCCACCCCACTCTCCTTCTCTATCCTTGCTAATAATGGGACTGTCATCTCCCCTTCTCTTCACACCAATCTGCTGGGCATTGAAATTCATAACAACTTATACTTTGCCATCCACATCTCCCAAACTGTCAAAAAAATACATACAAAATGAGGTCCCTTAAGAGACAAAAATACTTTCTGTCAGATCAAGCTAGGGTCACCATAGCTCAAACCCACCTTCTCTACACACTTATGTATGCAGCACCAATTCTCACCTACGTCAGAAAATCTGATCTCAGCAAACTAGAGTCATGTTATAACCACATTGCTAAATTTTCTAAAGATTCCCCCTTAACTCACCATTGTATACCTCTCAGGCAACTTCAGTGGCTTGAACTTCCACAGCTACTAACTTACCACCAACTAGTTATAGCCTATAATATGCAACAATATCCTGACAGAACTCCAGCCCTTAAAGAACTAATAAGTAACTACATACCAAATCGGTCACTCCGCTCTGCCAATAAATCACTCCTCTCCATCTCTTCAGCTAATAACACAGCAGGTTTCTAATTGTATAGTAAAGTATTGGAATAACTTCCCTCACTCAGTTATTTCAGCACCAAACACAAAACAATTCAAACACTCCCTTAAGTCTCATCTTATTAATTCCTGGTTATGTCCACGTGCTACATAAAGACAAATAAACTACATGAACACATGGACATAGAAAATATTAGTTGTATGTTAATGTAAGAAGGAAACAGTAAATTAATCTCTTGTCTTCATTTTTTTGTACTATTAATCTACTGTCTACTTGTAAAGTTTGTTTTGAAAATATGTTAAAAAAATGTCCTTGTACTCTGATGTATTATGTCACTGTTTCACAGTCTCACTAACTGGTTTATAACTGATGTATAAATACCTGTTGTCTCTGTAATTAATTAAGTTGAGCTTTTCTCCCCGGGCCTCCTCTGAAAATGGATCTCATCCAGTCGGACCATCCCGGTTAACAAATGTAAAATAAAAATAAATAAATAAATTGCAATATAATTAATGTTGCATATACTTATTCTGTCTGATAGGGTACATTTGTAGTTATTGGTGGTAAAAGAATGTAGCCAAGCCCTTATCATGCCAAAACTGCAGATCAGTGTGTTCATAAAAGAAAAAAATAAACATAAAATAGCAACTAAAAACCACTATAAAAATAACTGAAAAAAAATGGTTAACAGTTATTAATCTTTCAGCTACATCAGTCATAGCCTTCTTCAGAATAAGCCATCAGTATCTAAATAAATTTCATAAATACTTTTTTCAGTGATCATATGACTAAAAATTACATGCTTAGAATCATGTGGCTATAAACATGGCACATTCATAAATAATTATAATATATTACAAATATTAAAAACTATTGAAAATAAGATAACATAGTCCACATTTACTGCCATAAGTTTCAACACACTTGATACAGAAATGAAATAATTTAAGCCAGGTAATATACACATGTTCAGTTTAAGATGTCATAATAACTCCTTGTATTCTAGTTTATCTTTCCAGCAACCTCCCTGAATGTTTTATCTACCTTCTCCAAGGTAAAGAATGAAAAAATTTTAAGCTACCTCCATAACAAAGTAAACTTGTATAATGTGTTGCTCATATATGTTTTCTTTTATAATAAAGATTTTCATAAATGCAATTTTGTAAACACATATTTATCCTCCCACTCCAGAAAGCATCACAACAAGAGCATTGGAATATATATATACTACCACAATGTCAAACAGTTATACAAACCTGCACTTTCAAACACCTTGAGATAGTCAATATAAGTAATATAATAACCTGCATAATGGCAAATTTGGAGCTAAATCTATGTGATGTAACCACCACATCAATAAAGTCTATCATAATAAGAAAAAACTCCTGGCCATCACTGAATGATTTTTACTTCATTATTATAAAAGGGATTTAAAACTGGTAGCCATGTCTCTCAAACTTACCATTAAGAACTGCAAGGAAAACAATGAACTTAGGACTGCAACTAATTGAAAAGACAGCCATAATATTGTCTTCAATTATTTTTCTGTTTTATTTTATTTTGCATTTGCTTACCATAGTAATACACTGATCACAACTGACCATTTGCAGATACTGCCTGAGTGAAATAAAAAAGGAGAAAAGATTCACAGCAAGCTGTACATATCAAAACAGAACAGAAAGTGGCAATTTATACCAGAAAATGTACAGTAACAATTATACAAGAAATGCATACTTTACAACTTTACATTCTCATATTTTAGGTTTACATTTCAGAGGACATGCTGTGGGGTAAGAGAGTCTGGGCAGGGGAGTTTGGGGTAGGGCAGTTAAAATGAGTTAGTAGTTGAGAGACAGTATGGTTAGAGGTTTTGAAGTAACCAACAATTCTGTTACGAACATATCTCCAACGGTATGTCCTTCTTTAACCACAAGGACATTGCTAATATTATGGATTCCAAACTTGAAACTGCATTCTACCCACCCTTTTGTCTGTCCCCGACATTAACTCTTCCACAACCCTTTATAGATCAAGTTTGAGTATGTCTTTTTGGCACTTTCCAAAATGAAAAACACTACATCCATGGGTACTGACAATACGCCTGGCTGTCTGATCAGAAGTGTAAAGTCCCATTAGGAAAAACCCTTTATCAACTCATCAGTCTGAGTATATCCATTGATCATGTCCCTCTGGTGGAAAATGACAGTTGTGGTGTCCTTGGTCCAGGATTTCTCTACTGACTCTGGGAATTATTGTAATTTTAGTCTCACTAGTGTTATTTACAAGGCTATGTAATATATTATAGATTATCTAAATCACAGTGATAAAGGAGACCTCATACTTCTTGATAATCATTAGTTCAGGAAAACATGTGGAATAGATCTAAAACACATCTTAAATTTTAATTAAAAAAACTATGAATCTTTCCATTGTTGAACCTGTTCTTGAAATAATAAGTGAAAAGGTTGGATTTTGTGTACTTTTTGGTACTTTTAGAAATGAGACACGCCGAATAATCCACCGCCATTTAAAATTTGTAAAGCATTTTATTTATATTAACATTCATAAACAGAAACAATTTTACGTATTTTAACATTTATAAACAAATCAAGTAAATACATGTCAGTTTGTCTATATGCCGTACATGTCTCAGGCTCAGAAACTATAACATAGTAATGGACATTTACCACTGCTTGTCAGTATGTCATGGTATTACAGTGACAGAACCAGAGAATTGGTCTTGTGTGTTCCCACACCAGGTACTCAGTAGATTAAAGTAAAAGAAAGAAGGTATACATAAGTCTGATTCAATAATTAGTCGGTAAAATACAACCTGACCAAAAGAGTTTAAATTGGATATGCACTGCTTTCCTAGATATGGGCTTCCAACATGTACACATAAATTAGACTGCACACAGACCACTTATAGAGTTCAGTTTTTGGCCCAGTATCCCAGCTTCTTTCAAACTACTCTTTCATAGAACAGCAGTTTATTTCAGTGCTCTTTATCTACAATAACTGCCTTTCATACAAGTTATGTTTTTTACACACACATGCCCATGCACAATTTCCAGGAAAGGCTAGCAGAACTGTTCATTTACCAACAGCATTCTTTCTGACACATGACATCCCAATGGAATCATGGAGGTGCTTAGGAGAAATGGCAGTGGAATTTTTAACTAGATTGTTTAATGAAAATTTGGAAAGTCAGAGGATGCCTGAGGAGTGGAGAACAAGTGTTTTGGTACCTATCTTTAAGACTAAGGGTGATGTGCATAGCTGCAGTAACTACAGAGGGATAAAATTGATCAGTCACAGCTTGAAGTTATGGGAGAGAGTAGTAGATGCTAGGTTAAGATGTTAAGATTTGCACTCAGTGTGACTAGGATGGATAGGATTAGTAATCAGTATATTAGAGGGTCAGCTCATGTTGGACAGTTTTGAGACAAAGTAAGAGAGACGAGATTGTGTTGGTTTGGACATGTGCTGAGGAGGGATGATGGATATATTGGGAAAAAGATGCTAAGGATGGAGCTGCTAGGTAAGATGAAAAGAGGAAGGCCTAAGATAAGGTTTATGGACATGGTGAGAGATGACATGCAGGCGGTTGGTGTGACAGAGCAAGATGCAGAGGATAGGAAGAAATGGAAAGAGATGATCCGCTGTGGCGACCCCTAACAGGAAAAGCCGAAAGATGATGGTGATGATTATTTCTAACACATTGTACTGCCACAGCCCTGGGTATGTCCAGAGACTGATGCCTGTAGTTCTTGACTTAGCTAAGTATATAAAAACACAAATTAATATATTTCACTGTTAGTAGGCTCAAGCAATTTGAGTAACTGAAAATGTAAGCCAAAGCTTGTTATCATACTTTAATAAATAATGACAATCCTCTTCTTAGATAATAAATAACAATAATATATGTATAATGAGCAGCTGCAAGTGCTTAAAATAAATCATTAAAATTAAAACAGTAAAGCAAACAGTGCAGATACAGATTTAATAGGCAGAGGAATAAGACAGAGCACAATTGCCAAAATAATAGTTAGATACAGATACAGAAAGTATGGAAAGAAAAATCTTAACTTCTGATAAATGAATATTCTTGTTGTCTCTTAACTACTTTAGGACAGAGAAATATTAAAAGCACATAGACAGAATGTTCACTGTTTCCCATAATATGACAAGAAAGAACATATCAAGACTAACCAGTCTCAAATATTTGTACACATTTCAGTTCATTGCTTCCATTCTGAAAACACAACAGGAAATCAGAATACCTTAGTTCATTTCTACAGAAAAATAAATAAATAGATAGCATTGCATCAGACTACCTTAGAAGAACAAGATATTCAGTTCCTCACATGTAATGGAATAGTTCCATAGGAACAAGTCTATTTATATCAGTCCTTTCCCCCAAATCCAGAAACAGTAGAAATCACCGATACACAGGATCTTATATGAATTTCAGTGTCTGCATCCCTCACAGTTCCAGAAAAGTGATCCATTTGAAGTATAATCTTCTTTAGTTATGTGACTTGCTACAACCTTCCATATATGTGCTTGAGGTGAAATTATTCAAGCATCAGTAGCCCATAAAAAAATATGAACAGCATAACATTGCATGCTCTTCCCCATGGGAAGTCATTGCCAGTGTGATTTCTAAGTGTGTGTGCTGATAATGATTCATTTCATAAGGGACATTTCTCCCTTCTTCGAGGTGGCATGACCATGGAGTTGGTATATATAAGTTTGAGGGTGTGGGTAGCTTTTCAACCTTTTGGTTTTGATGTATTTTTTTGCTCTTTTGAAATGCTGACTTTTAGGAAGTCAGTGTTTTATAGCAGAACCTTTGCTACCTTCTGGAAGTGCTAATTAATATTGCAAATACATTTCTTGCATTTTTCTTCAATTCAACTCTCTTTTCACATCCACAGGGGAAAAGTGACAAAGTTACACGCATTTTATACATCAACTGTCCACAGACATTGAAATACACATGGCAGCAGGAAAGCAATGCAGGTTGTGTGTGACAGGTTCTGTGGCACACCCCCTACATTGTAAATGTGCTGTACAACACCGCCACAACCTGCTAAAGCAGGAAATGTGTACAAATGCAAAAATAATGGGGATAAATCCCTGAAAAGGGACACATCATACATATTGCCCTCACAAAATCAGAAAGCTGATAGAAAACAGGTCATGCATTAGCATGAATTAACGAAGGATAGAAGTCTGAAAGCAAATATATGTCAATATTCCCTGACAGCAGTCCATGTGGACAAAGGCACAAATAATGGGAGGAAAAAACAATAAAAATAGGGACACTTCTGATAAATTGCCCTCACACACTTAGAAAGTTGATAGAAAACAGGATATTTATTAGTAGGAATCTCTGAAGGATAGAAGCCTGAAAGACAAATGTATGCCATTATTTCCCAATTGCAGTCCTCAATGACTTGTCAAAACACCACAATGCTCACTTATATAACATAATAATATAATAATAATAATATAATAGTAATTTTTTTCTAGGCTAAGGATTGTTTAAGCATAACTAAGCGGGTGTGCGCTTTATGGCCCTCTGCTTACCATAGCTTAAACATCCCATACGAGATAAATACAAATATCTAGCTGAAATTTTCAAGCTGAGATAGTGTAGAGGTTAGATTCCTGGCTTTACATGCAGGCATTCACAGTCTGAATAACAAGACAGGCAACTTATTTTTATATGGGATAGTAGTTTGAAAATTATTTTTGTAAACTTAAATTATGTAGCAACTGTTTTTTGTCAACCATGGTAGTGTAGCTGGTGTACAGTGTAAGTGTGAGTGCATATAACAAGTGAAACCACCCAAGTATACACAAGTGCCTCATACAGTATACCCCTTGCCAATGTAAGGAAAGCACATAGAAGGATGTCATGGAAAGTACATCAGATACACTTAATAAATGAAGTCAGTCCTCTGATATATGTAAAAAAGTAAAGGGGAGCAATGGTTAGCAATGTTTAGCTATGCTTAGCAAGTGTAACCATTGCTAAGATGTGAATGCTAAGTAGCAGGTAGCTCAGCTAAGGGGATTTTATTACTGTTAAACACTGCTCAACAACTTCCCCTTTAAGCAGTGTTAAAACCGGATTAGCGCATTTGCGCACTGCTTAGCAGAGCTTAACCTTTTCAAAATGGTCCAATGACAGTAAAGGGTGGGAATATTGCACTATTTAAATGATGCAGGTGGAAATACAGTCATAATCTGTTATAGTCTATCTGTGCAGATACAATGGCTGGCGTATGGGCAGGAATGTGCTTTCAGGTGCAATGCTGGAGCATTCAGGAGTCCAGGGTCATGGTTGGACTCTTAGTTAAAAACCACGAGGAGAGACTGCTGCAGGACCAGTAGCATGGCTCCCAATACAAAGCGGAGGCCTGAGACCATCTTGCACATGACCTCAATGGTGTTACTGGCATCCCCGGACTGGTGAGCAGGTACGGCACTACTATGCTGACCTAAAGCATAGGAAGGGGGTGCTCTTGGAATAGGGGGAACCAGGAAGGATTGGTCCAGAATGCTCCACTAGTGTTTAAGTATTCCTATCAAGTAGAGTGTAGCAAATACTTGCCTGAGAATGTGCTAGACTGATATGCATAATGTGTGCTTTTCTCCCCTACAGCTGCAGCAGAGAGGGATGTGGACATGGACGCCCACGGTGACAGACTACTGAGGTTGCACCAACAGGCTGGTGAGTGCAAATCAATTTTGCAGTATTTTGTTAAAATAGCTAAGAAGGAGTGCATTGCTTACTGCTAGTAGGTATACTGTTACCATGTGAACTGAATAAATAAAAAAGTATGACTGATGAATATTGAAGTACAATAAAGACCTTTAAAAAAACTGTTGTGTTTATTCTGGTATGTTGTTGTAGACATATATAGACTGTATACAGGTTCTTCACAGCAAATATGGCTGTGACAGTATACATTAACTGAGGTGCATCAGTGAACAAGCTGTTAGGAGAAACCATAGATGGTGTAGCTGTAAAATGAGATATAAATGTGAAATATATACTGCACTAAGCTCTGAACCATAAACAGTAATATGTCAAGTATCTATGTGTGTACCATGCAGCATTGTCTTGTGTTAACCTTTGCTTTCCAGGTTGTAGTCATCCGAAGGAGTAATACACAGTACAGTAACTATCTGCCATGCATGCATCACAGAATGACAAGTTCAGAATGTCTAACCAATAGACTATTAGGGAAAAACCATTGAATCAAGAAATAGCAGTTCCCTAGTAGCGCAATGTGATGACAAATTGCTTAGTTGTTAATTTTGCACATGGTTCAAATCCAGGTAGTGGTAATAAGATGTGTGCATATCTACACACAAGGAATCAGAAATAAATGTAAAAACAGTCAGGTATTGCTAGCAGATATTTTCCCCTCAGGTTTTACAGGTAAGTAAATGTCGCCAGTAGCTATATGAAGGGTATATTAATAAACTGTGTACAACTGTCCAATTGTCCCACCACATGCCTACAAATGACAGCAGGGTAGGTGCATACAATATGCACTCTCAACTGTACAGATATTCAATGAATGTTCAGATATTTGTCTCAGACTTATGTTTCATTTTACATAAAATAGTGGTGTCATGGAAAATCAGTGGCAAACCATTATAGACAAGTTAAAAACTTAAGATAGACATACAAGTGCCAGATGTCATATCCATCAGAAAAGCCATGCAAATACAAAATCTGTTATTTTATCAACTTTCTAACTTTGTAAGAGCAATATCTAAAAATAGTCCATATTTATGGGCTTTTGGCCCACACTTATGTATGGCTGTGTCCAGATGTCATGCTCTAAGAGGTTGAGAGGTATGTTTCCGATACATGTCTCTCAAGTGTCATGCTGTCACGGCTAGTGGTCACTGCTGCAAATAATCCTGGACACAGATAGAAACCAGTTGACATACGCCAGTAGCACACTCAGATAACAGCTGTTCAGGGTACCCCTCCTGTGCCAGATATGTAACCCTGACATGTACGAGTCCCCTCTAGTCATGCACCCAGAGTTGTCACAGTTTGCCTCATACCATTCCAAGCTGAGAGCTTAATAGTTATGTTTGTACTATAGATGTTATGGCTATAGGTAGATGTAAAGTGAGGGTAGACCCATAGAGTTTTGAGCAGTACTGTTGTGGAAAATAGAAGCATAAACAGTTGTTAATGGATTTTCTGACTCTGCCCCCCCCAATCTGCATCAATAATTATTACTCATATAATAAGGGTATGTTGTGCTCCAACCCTAATGTTTGGACTTATGCTATGTTATTTTTAATGTCTGATTGCTGGCATGTTGATATATCTTGTTCAAATACCATTGTTGGTGGCCTGTTGCCATCAATGTTACTGGCATGCTGTTATGATGCATACTGTTGTTCCATTTATGCATGTTTTCTGTTTGCTATGCAACTGCTTCAAATCTGTTTTATGGGGTTAACTAAAATGGAAAGAAACCAGCTTCAGAAAGCAACTAGTAGACTTAAAGTGCATAAAGTGCTTTTCATTTAATAAAATCAAACTTCTTCAGATGCATACATACACAATACAAGTTTTAGTTAAATAAAATACCAGGAATTGTTTGAGCTAATCAGCTCACATGCTGTAATGAGATCAGCAACAAAAAATAACCTTTCCTGTTCTACACACTATGAAATAATACTGTTTAAAACTAAAACAATGCTGACATCCATGTACAAAAACATTTAAAGCTATGGTTTAAAAAATCAGTCATTAATGAATTGTTTTACTGAATATTACTTTAGACAACAAAACCAATAAATATGTAAAATAATAAAATTACCTATAAAGAATGACTTTAAAATTTCTATTAACTAATTTTACCATGCTGAAACATTATATATGCATAAAATACTTCATCTCAACAAACCAAAATCACGTAACATCTCTAATTAATAATATAAATGATGCGCTGCTGAAATTCCGTACTACAACCTTTTTTACTACAGCATTTCATACTGCTTCATTGTTAATAGCTAAGCCCAAAAAAACTCATCTGGCATTTCAGATAAAATATTTGGGCACCATTAACAGTATCCAGAGTGCTATACAGGGAATTAACTTAATGTTAATGCATAATTTTAACTAACAGTGCATGACCATATTAGTGATTCTGTGGCATTCATACTATGCTATGCCATTCACTAATTCTTCAAAATGGCATTCATTATATAAATAAATAATAACAATCTAACAGTTACCCTAAGGCGAATAAAAGCTGAATATACCTGATATTACATTTATTAACATGAGTTACTACTTAGGATGAATATTATTAATGTTGTTAATATTAAAAAATATAACAGAAATTTTTTGTATTACATAATTAAAAGGGAGATTCTGTCATCTAGTTAAACTTTTCATTTTGAGTAAACATCTAATCAAGCATATGTCATTGATACTTGGGTAATAATATGCGTTGAGGTGAATTTGCCAGTAAAGTTCAAGTTCTTCAAGTCTTAGGGAGATGGGACCACCCCGAATGTCGTATTTGACATGGTCGATAATCTTGAACTTAAATTTATGATTTAGAAATGGTCCAATACGTTTAGCCAATGCATTCTCCATTTTCTTTTTATTAATTGTGTACTGATGTTCATACACTCGATCCTGGAGCTTATGCTCTGTCTTACCAATATAAAATACTGGGCAAGACTGGCACTTTGCTAAATATACTACCAATTTTGTGTTACAACTGTATCTGTCTTTTAATCTCAAGACTTGGTCATCACACTTAAACATCCTGGGAAACATCACCCATTGTGGTATACTAGATTCATCTGTAGGAGAGGGTGTAATATTAAGAACCTCTTGGAATCTAGTAGACCACAATGGGTGAAGTTTCCCAGGATGTTTAAGTGTGAATTCTGCAACTACTGCAAATTCGTTGATGTAGGAAATGCATTTGATGTGAATGACCAAGTCTTTAGATATTTAGCTTTTATTCTCCTTAGGGTAACTGTTAGATTGTTATTATTTATTTATATAATGAATGCCATTTTGAAGAATTAGTGAATGGCATAGCATAGTATGAATGCCACAGAATCAGTAATATGGTCATGCACTGTTAGTTAAAATAATGCATTAACATTAAGTTCATTCCCTGTATAGCATTTTAGATACTGTTAATGGAGTCCAAATATATTTCTGAACTGCCAACTAAGTTTTCTTGGACTAGGTAATTAACAATGAAGCAGTATGAAATGCTATAGTAAAAAAGGCTGTAGTACAGAATTTTAGCAGCCCTTCGCTTATATTATTACTAGTATTCATTAGCGATGTTATGTGATTTTGTTTTGTTGGGATGAATTATTTTATGCATATATAATGTTTCAGCATGGTAGAAATACTTAATAGAAATTTTAAAATAATTCTTTATAGGTAACTTTATTATTTTACATATTTATTGGTTTTGTTGTCTAAAGTAATATTCAGTAAAACAATTCATTAATGACTGATTTTTTAACAATTAATTTTAATTACAATCTAACAATCTAATCAATTTTAACAATCTAACAGTTACCCTAAGGAGAATAAAAGCTGAATATACCTGATATTACATTTATTAACATGAGTTACTACTTAGGATGAATATTATTAATGTTGTTAATATTAAAAAATATAACAGAAATTTTTTGTATTACATAATTAAAAGGGAGATTCTGTCATCTAGTTAAACTTTTCATTTTGAGTAAACATCTAATCAAGCATATGTCATTTATACTTGGGTAATAATATGCGTTGAGGTGAATTTGCCAGTAAAGTTCAAGTTCTTCAAGTCTTAGGGAGATGGGACCACCCCGAATGTCGTATTTGACATGGTCGATAATCTTGAACTTAAATTTATGATTTGGAAATGGTCCAATATGTTTAGCCAATGCATTCTCCATTTTCTTTTTATTAATTGTGTACTGATGTTCATACACTCGATCCTGGAGCTTATGCTCTGTCTTGCCAATATAAAATACTGGGCAAGACTGGCACTTTGCTAAATATACTACCAATTTGGTGTTACAACTGTATCTGCCTTTTAATCTCAAGACTTGGTCATCACACTTAAACATCCTGGGAAACATCACCCATTGTGGTATACTAGATTCATCTGCAGGAGAGGGTGTAATATTAAGAACCTCTTGGAATCTAGTAGACCACAATGGGTGAAGTTTCCCAGGATGTTTAAGTGTGAATTCTGCAACTACTGCAAATTCGTTGATGTAGGAAATGCATTTGATGTGAATGACCAAGTCTTTAGATATTTAGCTTTTATTCTCCTTAGGGTAACTGTTAGATTGTTATTATTTATTTATATAATGAATGCCATTTTGAAGAATTAGTGAATGGCATAGCATAGTATGAATGCCACAGAATCAGTAATATGGTCATGCACTGTTAGTTAAAATAATGCATTAACATTAAGTTCATTCCCTGTATAGCATTTTAGATACTGTTAATGGAGTCCAAATATATTTCTGAACTGCCAACTAAGTTTTCTTGGACTAGGTGATTAACAATGAAGCAGTATGAAATACTATAGTAAAAAAGGCTGTAGTACAGAATTTTAGCAGCCCTTCGCTTATATTATTACTAGTATTCATTAGCGATGTTATGTGATTTTGTTTTGTTGGGATGAAGTATTTTATGCATATATAATGTTTCAGCATGGTAGAAATACTTAATAGAAATTTTAAAATAATTCTTTATAGGTAACTTTATTATTTTACATATTTATTGGTTTTGTTGTCTAAAGTAATATTCAGTAAAACAATTCATTAATGACTGATTTTTTAAATCATCACTTCAAATGTTTTTGTATAAGGATGTCAGCATTGTTTTAGTTTTAAACAGTATTATTTCATAGTGTGTAGAATAAAAAGGGTTAATTTTTGTTGTTGATGTCATCACATCATGTGAGCTGATTAGCTCAAGCACTTCCTGGTATTTTATTTAACTAAAACTTGTATTGTGTATGTATGCATCTGAAGAAGTTTGATTTTATTAAACAAAAAGCGCTTTATGCACTTTAAGTTGCTTTCTGAAGTCATTTTCTTTCTATTTTAGTAGTTTTTTGTGTTTTTTATGGGGTTAATTGTAGCAGCCATGCATGCTATTACAGCTAATCTTGAAATGTGTTGTTCATGACTAAGCAACATATTTTTTAAAACCTCAACACTGTAGAGCATTTGGGAAGGCAGATCCCAGCAGATCCTCCTACCTCATCTGGCAGTGGCACCACGCCCCAGCATGTCTGGGACCCAACTCGGGTCTCCCTCATCTTTTGGTCCTGCACCACCTTTGGATGGAACTGTCACAGGGGATGGGGCGTCCCCCCTGGGACCGGGTGTGGACAGAAGGCTGTCTCCTACAGTCAGGTCAGGGGGTTGGTGCACAGCACCCTTTGATCTTAATTTGGAGAGGAGCTGCACCAGATTGAGGGCTGCCTGGTGCACCTTGAGGGGCAGGCCACCACTCCTGTCTAGCCTCCAGCACAGCCACCTTGAGGGCTGTGAAGGTACAGTGGTGACTGCCCATGGGAGGGGATCTCAGTCCCACTGCAAATATATGGGGGCCCATGGGCTACCGATTCCCAAACACTCTCCCCATCAAATGGGTTTAGCCCCCTCATGTGTCATATATCACCCCATCTGCTGTCTTGTCTGTCTCCCTACTCAACCTACCTCCCCAGATCTACCTACAATCCTTCCCCAACATCCCACTCTCACCTTAAAAAAAAGGGCATCTGCCCAAAAAACAAATATCGCCCCATACATAGCTGTCCATTTTGTACACATGTCCACTGGACACATATAATCCGATCAATTGGCTTAACAACACATTTCTGTTGTCTTCACCCTTTTCTCTATGGTATGAGTGTTCAGATTCACCTCCAAATTCTGTACAAAGGCAAAGTTGTTGCTGCATAAGAAATGGGCGGCTATGGACCTTCCCTACACCCATCCCACACATCCCTAGCTATCTTTCACATTGTTTTTCCCTCTGCGTTTTCACCACTTTCATAGCACCCCTTTTTCTTTTCTTTTAATGAAATTAGTGCAGGTATAAGTGAGTTTGCACGATGCTAAGTAAAGCCAACACAGATTAAGCATCTGTGCAGTTAATCATACGTTAGCATCACTTAGACTCACACAGACCCGCTTATAATGTTTAAAAGCACTTCAGTCACTCTGTTTCCATCAGCCACTCTTCTGCCTAGCAACAAAGTAATCAGCACTGCCGAGTCTCGGCCCCAGGGCCCTGTACAACATAGTCAGAACAATGTACCACTACACCATTTGAGCTGTAGGGATTGTTGATGCTTTTTCAAACATATCATGCAGTAGAGCCATTCAGCAGTAGGGAAATGATTCTATAGCTGCATATATATCGAAACATATACACATAATATAAATATATATATATATATATATATATATATACATATATATATATATATATATGTATATATATATATATATATATATATAAATATATATATATATATATATATATATATATATATATATATATATACACACACATACGGTTTCACTTTATAGTCTCGAAATACTAAAATACCAAATTTTAGTATCTCAAGACTATAAAGCCAAAAGTGGAGTTACACTAAACTGCATAATATCGAATGCGTAAATGTTGAATCTGTGGTTCTGTCGTGATGTGCGATGCTGTTTGTGGATTTAGCTGGGGATTCAGGTAAGTGGAATTTTTGTAAGGGTATTGGGTAGGGATTTTAGTGTGTGTGAGTGTGTGTCATGGTGGATTTTATGTGTTTGTGTGTTTAGTGCAACCACGGAGTTAGTATATATAAGTAGCGAGGGTGTGGGGTGTGCAGGAGGGCTTGCCCCCCTGCTTCTAGGTAGGGTAGGTGTGTTTCTTTATGTTGTGTTTGTGTGTGTTGTTTTTGTTTGTTGTGGTGTAATTAGGTAGGTGTATGTGTGCGTGTTTGTGTGGTGGTGTGTGTATGTGTATGATCGTGATTTTGAATTTCGAGGTTGTGGGCTGTCAGTTTTTGAATTTTCGGCTTTATAGTCTCAAGATACTAAAATGTGGTATTTTAGTATTTCGAGGTTATAGAGTGAAATCATACATACATACATATATATATATATATATATATATATATATATATATATATATATATATATATATATATATATATATATATACTCATAACATGTAGTGGAGTCATACCTCAGAACCATACCTCTCAAACTCTTAAGAAGTCTGGCCAAATACTCTCCAAATGGAGGGACAATGGGACAAAACTAGGGACATATTTTAAATATTGCTCGTTGCTCTTATAAATGTAGAATGTTGCCAAGGTTACAGGGTTTGTTTCAGCATGCATGTTCTGAAAAATGTGAGTTCTGAAACTGAAATGCATGCCATCATTTACTGACAGAAATCCTCAGATCATCACAGTGATTTACCAGGGAAATAAAATAATGAATCTGTGGAACAGACCAGAAATATGAGCTATAAACCTGGACATTCTGAAACAATCTGGCTAGTTGAGAGGTATGCTCAGAACCCCTTAGTGCAATGAATCTGGACCAAGCCTGACAAAGTGGGGAGAGAAAGCCATGAAAATAGGGACATATCTGAAATACTGCAGTCGATAAGCTGACACAGTTGCTGCAGTAACACCCACCTGTTTGTCCTAACATATATTGATTGAAATAGCACAAGTTCAACACTCAATTACTTCTCACTAGTTAGTGACTTTAAGCCTCACATCATCACACTAATGTGTCAGAAATACACAACACTTATGGGGGCCAGGCAACAGTGCATCCTACAAATATCAAGACATAACATCACAGTAGGGAAACTACACTCAGCTGCTAAGCATGTCATCAAGCACCGTCCAAACTACAATCAGACTGACACAACACTAACCCAAATCCACCATGGGGAATTACACACTTATTTTCAAATATATCAGCCACTACAGGGATGTAACAGCACTGAAAAACAGACACCAATGTGAAAGTGCATACCCACAACCAATTTCACCACAGTCACAGTGACATACCAGTAAGCCAAATGAAAAGTAGATTATAAGGACTGTGTGAACCAAAACATCTCATCATGTTTGTCACTCACACACTACCCCTACATAAACTGGCCCAATTCACAGTGTAGTTTGACACCTGACCATGGTATGGGGCATGTTTCAGTCTGCCCTTACAAACATATACAGCTGATAGTCCATCTGAAACCGGAGCAGCATGCACAGTCAGATAGAAAAGGAGCCATAACACATACATCTACCCCCTTCCCTACACTGGCAAAATAGCATTGACACACTACACTGCTACAAAATCCTGACAGTCTGTCAGCAATTTCCCGAATATAGACAGACCTCTCAACTGTTAAGAGTCCCACAGCATGTCCAGACTTTGTCCTCATATATAAACCCTCTTGCACATAACATGTCTGGAATTCTGAGACATCACTGGGATGGTATCAGAAATGAAGGCACTAAATAATGATATACTCTACCTATCAACCTCTTACTGCATGGCATCTGACAAAGCCTGACATACTTGAAGAACAGAGGCCCAAAAACAGGGACATATATGAAATATTGCTGTTATAAACTGAGACAGTTGCTGGTGTAACAGAGTTTGTTTTAACATATCTTTTGTGAGGGATATGAAGTCAGAAACACAAATGGATGATACCATTTACTGACTGCAATCCCCGCAGTATGCTACTGATTTCCAAAGACAAAAAAATGCCTGACGAATACACCAAACATGAGAACACAAAATCTTGCCATTCTGCGGATAGCCTTAGAGTTGAAAGTTATGTCAACCACTTAATACTGTCAGACTTAAAATCATGCAGGAAAGCCATGTCCACACAAACCCTGTCAAACTAGCATTAATTCAACTGCATAACAGCAATACCTACATTCTGTCCCTATGTCTGGAACATTCTCCCCCAGTTTGTTGGGTTGTCTCCACAGTTTTTGCTGCAAGAGGTATTTCCAACTACCCTCTGTGATGCTGTTGTTCACACACCTCCATGAATTCCTCCTCACAGGCAAGAAAAAGGAGCAATGCCCACATGAAGTACTCAGTTATAGGAGTATGTTGCCATGCCATTGGCTATAGGAATAACACCACAGCTGTTCTGCTTGCAATCAGCAAGTAGGGACACCAGTTGGAGCACAGGCAATCCACTGCTCATGAGCATTACCTTCAAAAGGCAAGCTGCTGCCTATGCAAAACAGATGTATACCCTACGTCTGGGAGAGAGGGTGAGAGAGAAACAGACAGGCAAACAAACCAAATAACAGATATTGAAATCCAACCAGCCATATGTGGAAAAAAAAGGTATGTCAAACAAGTAAGCATGTAATGGAATGCAGTAATGGGGTATGTAATAATGGGAACTAGGAAGTTCAACAAATATGTCTCAAAAAGGCTTGCTGTACTGATATATTGCTGATCAGAACCTATAGCCATAGCATCTGGGTCTGTCTGCAGTGACATAGATCACAGCTCAGGCCCCTGAGTCACCCAAGGAAAGGATGACTCACATATGGCTACTACTGGAGTGTGTGTTGAACAATACTGACTGTGACACTGCTAGGCCAGCTACTGGGATGTTATAGATATCCATATGCTAATTGTAAATACAATTATGATATACATGTTTGTCTCAGAAATGTGAGAGACCTATCCAGGGTATTTGCATAGTAAACGACTGTTGCAGATGTGTGTGTGCTGAACTGCATGTGATATACTGAGCTCATACTATTCAACAGCCCAGTGTTATGCACACTGACCATATGTGTGCCTTATATGCGTAGTCATTTACTCAGAGAGTTGTGTTATGTCTGGCAAATCATTGGCAACCTGTGAAGACAGATATTACAACATATCCTTCTCTTTCTTTTGGCTCCACCCATTAGGGGTTGCCACAGCAGATCACCTGTCTCCATTTTTCCTCTCCTCTGCATCTTGCTCTGTCACACCAACCACCTGCATGTCCTCTATCACCACATCCATACACCTTTATCTTAGGCCTTCCTCTTTTCCTCTTTCCTGGCAGCTTCATCCTTACCATCCTTTTCCCAATATGTTCATCATCCCTTCTCAGTACATGTCCAAACCAACATAATCCCACTACTCAGTGGCTTTGTCTCCAAACCGTCCAACCTGGGCTGACTCTCTAACATATATATTCCTAATGCTGTCCACCCTCGTCACACCCAGTGCAAATCTTAACATCGTTAACTCTGCCACATCCAGCTCTGACTACTTCCTTTTTGTCAATGCCACTGTCTCTAACTTATATAACATAGCTGGTCTCATTACCATCTTGTAGACCTTCCCTCTCACTCTTAATGCTACTCATCTGTCACAGTTCACTCCTGACACTCTTCTCCACCCTCCCCATCCTGCCTGTACTCTCTTCTTCACCTCTCCCCCACACTCATCATTACTCTGAACTGTTGATCCCAAGTATTTAAACTCATCTACCTTTGCAAACTCTACTCCCTGCATCCTCACCAATCCTCTATCCTCCATCCTATTCACACATATATATTATGTCTGAAGGCTTTATTGGAAAGGCTCACCCAGACTCTGCTACACTTTGCTGTGAGGGAAAGATGGTTTTCTTTTTATTTGTTGTATTTTGTATTAGTTTATTGCCTTTTTATATTTTGAGTGCTGTGATTTGTTTTCTTAACCTTGTGTTTGCTTGTGTTCTGCTTTTAACTGCATATTAAAACTTCAAAAGACACTACAGCTCTGTCTCTTGTGAGTCAGGTAGAAATTAGAACTGATCAATTAAGGACTCATACATAAGATAGAAGAGGTCACTTAAGGTTAATCATTTGTGAACTGAGAGGATGGAGCTAGGAACTAAACCTTCTATTTAAGGGGTAAAGTAAAACATTTTAGAGCTTTATTGAAAAGGCTCACCCAGACTCTGCTACACCTTGCTGTGAAGGAAAGGTTGGTTTGCTTTTTATTTGTTGTATTTTCTATTAGTTTATTGCCTCTTGTGAGTCAGGCAGAAATTTTTTTCCTACCCCCCCATCCTGTCACAGTCATATTCTTAAATACCACTGTCTTTCTAGTTGCCTGCCTCTTATGTTAATTTGAGTATATATCTCATTTCCTCTCTGCTTTCACTGGCTTGTGTGAGTAAGCACAAAATTATCATTTTGTGAAATCACTCCCCTTCAACTATTTAAATGTATTGGCCAGTCTACTGTATTCCATAGTACCAGAATACAAAAGTGATCACCCCTTTTTAATCTATCTTGCTGTTTTAAAAAGCATGACTCTCCACTAAAACTTAGCTTTTTAGACAGGTTAAACGTAAGTTACCTACTTTTACATCTAACTTCTCTAGTGCACACTGCAATGTTTAGGATAAACCATTTTTTTCATCTTACCTTTAAGCATACCTGTGACTAGCACTTGCTCTAATACCTGCTGGAAAGCACTAGAAAGCCTTATACTGATACAAGCACTCAACTCTCGTTGTTAATAAGGAGAAATTAATCATAGGCACTTAACAGCCTATAATTGCAAAGTACCTTGCTAAGGTAAGGGAAAACAGCTCCTGTACTTTTCAAAAAAAAAAAAGCAACAAACCAGACATGTCCAATGGTCAGCTTCCGTTGATTTCTCCTGCCCACCTGGTGAATCTGGGCATACTGGGGCAATGCAGCAATTGCCTCATGCACACAGACAACCCTCTCCTCCTACCAACAAACACTACAACCTGTGAGAGATGCACTTACATAGCCAAACTGGAAGCAAAGCTCTCTGCACCCAAGATTGTGCTAGACAGTCAAGAGGAGAAGGTTAACACCCACACTACACCTCAAGAAACACATAGCCCTTCTAAACTCACACCACCAACACCCACACATAGCAACACTAAATCCACATATGTGAAGGCCCTTAACTGTAACTGCCCAAGCAATAAGAACCTCCAAAGCTGAAACACAAACAGACACCACTCACAACAAAAGTGTCACATAGCTCACAACACCAGTGTGCAACCCAGCAACAGCCCCTAAGACAAGACAACGTACCTAACACTTTAGTCATAGGTGACTCTATAGTCAGGCACACTGATGTCCCACTCACCAGGCTGAACAAGGAGAAAATTACAGTCAGCTGCTTGTTGGATGCCAGGATCCGCCACATAACTCATGCACTCAAGTCACTCTACAACAAGAACAAATGTGACTCTGTCATTGCCCATGTTGGAGTTAATGACTTGAGACGTACCTCCCTGACCTACATAAAAAGAGACATGGGAGAGCTCTCAGATCATGTGGCCTAGGCATGTATGACCCTAGCCCTGATTTGCATCCTGCCTTCACCCAGAATAATACCACAATATAAGGACAAAATGATTGACTTCAAAAGTTGGCTAAGCTTCTGGTGTCATTCAAAGGGGATCCAGTATCTGTCTGGCTGGGATGACATGATCGACAGATCATGATGCTTTGCCAGAGATGGTCTGCACCTGTCGCCCTTGGGATTCAGGTTAATGGCTAAGGCTCTTGCCACCTCATATAGTGACTTTTTTAGGCAAAGTTCAAAGTACAAAACCACCACTGTAACAGGTACAAACATGCAAAATCTGAAGGTAATGCTACTCACTGCTAGAAGTCTAAACCTCAAAATGTACTCTCTTGAGGCACTCCTAAAAATGGAGAACATTGATATCTGTGCAATAACTGAGACCTGGTTTAAGGCTCCAGAGATCACCCCTGCAATACCAGGCTACAACTCTTACCACACTTTTCGGCCACCAAACCAGGATCGAAACACTAAAGGTGGAGGAGTGTCCATATTCACCAAGGATATTCACACCTCCAGGTTAGTTGCCTTACACTATGCGTCTGAAATTCCCCAGGTGCAGCGAACACTAGGTAAAACTGCAATCCAAATTACAGCTTGTTACAGATCCCCCACCATGCCCCAAGATTCTCACTACACCTTTCTAAACATACTGGAAAATATTAATATACAACCAAACACCCAAATACTGGGTGATTACAACTACCCTGCCATTAACTGGGAAAACTACTCGTGTACCAACACCTTTGCCCAACAGTTCTTGGAATTCATAAATTCCAATGCCCTGGATAAACTAACAAATAGTCCCACCAGGGGCTCCAATATCCTAGACCTGGTCATTACCAACATGGGAAATCGATGCTCCACACCTATGGTCACCCCCTTGTTGGTCAGTACAGAACATAAGCTAATATCCCTTAACATCCACACCCCCCCCAGTAAGGAAACCTCCATAAAAAAAACTTCTCCAAAGTCAACTTCATGCTACTCAAGTCAGAAGTTATGATTTGCTATCAAATTTTCAAATGTAACTCCGACTGCACTTTTGTCGAACTGGAAAGTCGAACACGGTAATGTCAAACTCCAAAAGCCAACCTAGGAATGGGTTTTAGCATAGGTCGAGATAGGTGTTCACTGCTATTGCTGAACTACAAACCTCATCCCTATCTCAACCCATGTTAAAACCCTTTCCTAGGTTGGCTTTTGGAGTTCGACATTACCGTTTTTGACTTTCGACGGAGACAAATTCGAAAATTTGATAGTAAACCGAAGTTACAAACTTCATGACACCCACGCAGACGGGAACTGAAAGTTCGACTGCTGAGTCCTACACTTAGGCACTGTACGAGCACATCCACTCATGCATGAATTGTGCCATCCCAAATGGAACCAAGATGCTCTCCTCCAAAAAAAGGAAGCCAATCTGGTGGTCACCTGCCATAAACAAACTTTACAACAAAAGGAAGAAACTGTTGCAGAAAAGAAGAAAATCTCAGGATGTAAAAAACTCCCTTACCAGCCTTAGAAAGAAGCTGAGATCCCTCATAAAATGCTCCAAAGCTAGTTGCAAAACTAATATTGCCAAAGATTCCAAAGACAACCACAAGGCGCTCTATAACTATGTCAAGAATCTAAATGGCAATGCTCAGATCTGCTCTGAGCTACAACAGAATGGCATTAAATATACTGTTCCAAAGGATATTGCCAATATCCTGGCAGTTCGATTCACTCTCCCCCTCACCCCCTAAATGGCCCATCTCAATACAGGAAGATTGCCAAATTCTGGTAGTAATGGCCACACAGTTAAAAAACACACTCTCCAAAGCAAAGAAAACAGCCTCCATGGGACCAGATGACATCCCAGGCTGTATACTACATGAACTACAAAATGAACTGGCATCTCACCTAAGTGTCATGTTTAATCATGCCCTCACCTTAGGCTTTTTGCCCACTGAGTGGTGCACAGCTGCAGTTATCCCACTCCACAAGGGGGGATCCACCTTGGATCCCAGGAACTACCACCCATAAGTCTGACAAGCCTGATCTGCAAGGCCATGGAACGTATTATCATGGAACTTATAAACAAAGACATTGACAACCTTAAAACGCTGGACTGCTTTTAACTGCATATTAAAACTTCAAAAGCAACCACAGCTCTGTCTCTTATGAGTCAGGCAGAAATTAGAACTGATCAATTAAAGCTGAACACAAGCAAAACACAAGGTTAAGAAAACAAATTACAGCACTCTAAAGATAAAAAGGCAATAAACTAATAAAAATACAACAAATAAAAAGCAAACCAACCTTTCCCTCACAGCAAAGTGTAGCATAGTCTGGGTGAGCCTTTCCAATAAAGCTCTGAAATGTTTTATTTTACCCCTTAAATAGAAGGTGCTCAACACACTCTCCTAGCTCTTGAGTGCATTTCCCTCATTATCCTTTATCACACTTATCTGCCGCACATCCTTCCTAGCTTGTTCCCTCAGTCTACCCAATTTGTACAGATCCTATTCTCCATCATTAGTGTCCAATCTTTAATACAACACTTCATATGCCTCATACTTAGCCTTTGCCACCTCTCTCTTTGCCTTGCACCTCATCTCCTTATACTCCTGTCTACTTTCTTAATCTCTCTGACAATCATGCTTTTTCTTTGCCAACCTCTTTCTCTGTATACTCCCCTGTACTTCCTCATTCTACCACCAGGTGTCCTAGTTCTCCTTCCTCTGTCCAGATGTCACACCAAGCACCTTTCTAGTCCTCTCCCTTACTAGCTCTGCTGTAGTTACGCAAATATTTTGTAACTCTTCACTGCCACCCACTGCCTGTCTTAACTCTTCTCTGAACTCAGCCGCACAATCACTCTTTTTCAGTTTCCACCATTTGATCCTAGGTGCTGCCCCCACAGTCCTCCTCCTCTTCTTGATCACCAACATCATCCCACAGACCAGAATTCCATGCTGCCAAACTACACTTTCCCCTGTCACCACTTTACAGTCTCCAATCTCCTTCAAACATGCCTTCCTGCATAGGAGATAATCCACCTGCGTGCATCTTCCTCCACTCTTGTATGTCACCCTATGCTCCTCTGTCTTGTTAAAATATGTATTCACCATAGCCATGTCCATCATTTTTGCAAACTGCACCACCATCTCACCTTCTGCACTCCTTTGCTTAACACCATACCTACCCATCACTTCTGCATTCCTCTGTTCCCTTCATCAACATGCCCTTTAAAATCTGCTCCAATCACCACTCTCCCACCCTTAGGTACAGTCATCACCACTCCATCTACCTCACTCCAAAGTTTTTCTGTCTCATCCATTGCACATGCAACTAGCATAGCATATGCACTAACAACACTCATCATTTTCCAGCTTCATAAACATCAGTCTATACGACACTCCTTTCCCCTCCAAAAACACTCTTGGAATACTGTTCCTTCACCATAACCCCTACACCTTTTCTCTTCCCTTCCACACCATGATAGAACTATTTGGACATGACTCTGATACACCAAGCCTTACTCTCCTTCCATCTGGTCTCTTGCACACATAATATATCAACCTTCCTTCTGTCCATCATATCAGCTAGTTCTGTGCCCATACCAGTCATATTTACAACATTAAAAGTTCCTACTCTCACTACCACCCTCCTAGACATATACCATATGAACGTCAGACATCCTTCAGGGTATGTCTGTGAATGCAAAGGCTACTGTGCAATCAAATGACTTAAGTGTGTTACAACAATATCAAGAAAGTGTCACTAATTTTGCCCCATTGCCCCCATGTATGTGTGGCTTCCTCCAAATGTCCTGCTCTAACAGGTTGAAAGGAATGACTGAGCAGCAAGAGTGTAAATACAGTGTGCTACACTGACATAGAACAGAAATGCATGTCAGGTATTACCTGTGCACATGTATGTATGAGTAGGTATACCTGGCTGCCTCATGACAACAGACATAGGATGCAAAACATTAGGTAAGTAAGCTGTACATGTTGTACACATGTGTAATCTTAGTTTCTGTGCATCCAACAGAGTTAGATTTCTACAGCTACTGGTTGTTGCATTGCCCTGACACAGACATGTGTACTAAAATAAGCATGATTATCAGTTTGAAATTGGAGAGGTGTCCAACTGTGTTATGACCTTGTGTCCATGCCTACTACAAACAGCTATATGACCAACTACATAGCTGTATGGACTCAGCAATACCTTACTTGTAAAACCTGTCTTCACCACAGTAGTGTAATCCCTTTTGATGGTCAGCAGCAATACACAAACCACATACTTGGTCACTATATTGGCTGTACAGGGCAAAATAGGAGCAGGCACCAACTTGGCAACAAGTCAACTTTTGTCTGAATGAGCATATTTGATCACAGGTGGATTACTGTAAAGATAACTATGAGTACAAATTGGACACATCCACCAAGACCAAACACATGGCCAACTTCACATATGTCTGCAATCTCATAGGTAATAACCCAACCCACCTGTAATGGTGGTCAATCACACCACATACACACACACCATAGCTATACCCAACCTGCTGCAAACAGGTTTAGGACAAACATCACCCCCCGGCTCATCATCAGTATAGGTGAATATGTACAGCACCTGCACCCATCTCCTCAACATTAGGGAGCAGATGCATACTGCCTAATAAAAATCAATAACAGCAAGTCTCCATGGGACCTGATAACATTCCTGTCTGCATCCTACATGAACTTAGGCATATGCTTCCAGCTCCATTGCACACTGTATGCAAGCAAAGCATGAGCACCATTGACATCCCATCTGCAAGAAAGATGGCCACTGTCATCCCGATACACAAATGTGAATGATGATTGCTGATTTATGCAATGTACTGGCCCTCATTGTTGGAACATGACACAGCTGGACCAGGAGTGCAATGCAGATTCATATTGTGCTGATAGATGACAGGGTTATGATCTGATTGTAAGTGGTGGCTAATGATAGGCAATATTGATGTGCTGGCTTTGTAAATAACTCTGGGCAATGTCTGAGGTCCTGTGATGTGTTTCCCTGTTTATGTCTTTCAGATGCCATGCAGCATCGGCCAGCATACACAGGAGAAGGGACTGCAGCTATCACTCATGCAATAATACAGCTTTATGTGGTGTTGTTCAGCCAGAGCCAACACAATCTGCAGGAGTGGACTGCCCTGTGAGATGACCTTGTCCAAAGAGTGAACACCTTGGGCCACCATGACCACACATATGATCAGGTCAGGCATCAGGCAACTGACCTTATATGTTGTGCCTGGCAAAGGGTACTGCCATGGCCAGGGACCATACTGCTACAGGTGGGGGTCAAGACATACAGGCCCTACTTACAGTAACAAAGGAGCTCCTTGCCAACCTTGGGTAGCCCCCACACAACAGGCAACACATGAAACACAAGTCGTGGAGGTAGGTGGCACCCGGGAAACAGGCGAGGAGCATCCAGATAAGGCCACAGTGCACAGATGTAATCATGTAACAGTCATACTGTCTTCTGTAGAGTATGTAGATGCATATTTCAGTTAAAACTGAATTTGTGGGTGGGGTTTAGTAATGCACACAAGCACACATCTATGGTGAGGGACAGCAAATTGTGTACTATCATAGCTTGTACTGTACCTGTGCAGAAATGTAGCATTCATCTTGTACCAATGCCAAATGTGAGTCTGCTGACAATACCTCTCCCCCACGACTACATAGGTCCCTCTGGTGTGCATGTGGGACAGCAGCCTGAAGCCGGTGAGTATGGGATTTTCCAGTTGTGGCTCACCAGTACCCCAAGCATGTTAAGGTCATACTTTTTACCATGCAAACAACTGTTATTCTCAGCCATTTTGCAATATCTGCATTTTCACTTGTGGTGGGGTTAACTGTATTGCATCGCAGTGGTCATCACAAGGGCCTTTTTGCAGGATATGTCACATATCTGTAGCATACCTCACTAACTGTCATTGCAAGAAATCTAGACAAAGACTGACAAAATGGGGAGACAAAAGCCCAAAACTAGGGACATATTTTATAAATTAGTGTTATACAGTGTATATAAATAGTGTACACCCACCTGTTAGAATGCCAGGTATTTGTGATATACAAAAATGAGAACACAATAAAACATTTCCTTACCCCTCCAACCTTTTATGTGACCTATAACCTGTATAATTAAATTGTAAAACAAACAAATCTGTTACGGGAACAATTATGACACAGAAAACTTACAGGAAGCTAGATGCATACATATGGACAGGCTGAAGCTAATACTGTGTTGAAGCAGCTTTCAATATTATTACAGCATTACGTCTTCTTGGGTGCACACCTGACATCAATTACGGAGACCATTTGATTAACAGCAAATAACGGTCAGATGTCCTACCAGGATTATCCTAAATCTACTCAGCTGCCTGCTACAGCAACAGCCATAGTTTGCATACAGTGTACAAAGCATCAAAGGGATCTCATTTGTGAAATGTATCATCCCAGAGAAGGGTACACACACATTTCCACAGCATTGCATATACCATGGTACACAGTGAAGACAGTCATTAAATGGTGGTGGAAATATGGGGCAACAGTAACAGTGCAAAGAACTTGACATCCATCCAAATGTGTGCAAAAGACAAGACCCAAACTGGTTAGGGAGGCTGCCAGGAGACCTACAGCAACACTACAAAAGTTGCAGGAATCTCTGGCAAGTACCGGTTATGTACTAGATGTGACAACAATCTCCTGTATTCTCCACATGTCTGGTCTATGGGGTAGGTTTGAAAGATGGACGCCTTCTCACACACAGAACAACATCTGGTTCTGGGGAATTTTTCAAGAAAAATATATCAGGTCTCCCAATAGCATGTGGGGAAATGTGTTATGGTGTAATGAGACCAAGGTTGCACTTTTTGGCCACAATACCAAAAGGTTTGTTTGGCACAAGAACAACACTGTGCATCACCAAAATAACACCATCCCCATGGTAAAGCATGGTGATGGCAGTGTCCTGCTTTGGGGTTGCTTTTCATAAGCTGGAAGGGGGCCTTTAGCCAAGGTGGAGGTGATTAGGAACAGTTCAAAATACCAGTCCCTTTTGGCCCAAAATCTTCATGTGCTTGCTAGAAAACTGTGGATGGAGAGGACTTACACCTTTCCAAACAACAATGACCCATACTATACATCAAAATCCATAAAATAATGTCTTCACCAATCCACATATACATCCAAGAGAAAATCTTTGGGGTGCCCAGAGGAGGCCTGTGCAGAAGTGATGCTCTCAAAATCTGACAGAGTTGGAAGGCTTCTGCAATGGACAGTATAGAAATATTGCTAAGTCGAGATGTGCCATGCTGATACATACCTTCCCAAGAGAACTGACTGCTGTTATGAAATCAAAACATGCTTTAACAAATTATTAGTTTAAGGGTGTGCACAGTAATGCAATCAGCCTATTGTACGTATTTCAATGTCTACATGTTACCACTAACCAATTTGTTTGTTCTTCAATTGGCTTGCACAGGTTTTAGGTCACATTAAAGGTGGGAAATTTTATCACATGATTTCTGTGGTCTCCTGTTATATATCTGACAAACCTGGCAAGTCAACAGGAGTGTCTACACTCATAAAATTTACTGTAAGCTTAGAAGGCTGTTAGTGTAACCGGTTCTATTGTAACATATATGTACCTCAGGTTTTGAAGTGTGGGACTCAAAATATGTCATTGAGTAGTGACACCAGTCAACATATCATCCCAGTAATGTGTCAGACAAACACAGGATTTATGACGAACAGACCAGAAATATGAGCCACACATGTAGACATTCAGTGACTCTGCACAGTTGAGCAGTATGTTGTGTAGGAGTTGCCACTGTTCTATAAAGGAGAACAGCAATTATGTGCACAAGGGTGCAGTGTGTGCTACTTGAAGGCCCATCACCTACTAACACTACTCACATACCACAGAGGTGTATATAAGTAGTAACATTAAGTAGAAAGGCTGCACTGCATGATGTTGAGGGCCTGTTCAGGGTGCATATGTAGTGGTCTGACTATGTTGTGAATGTCACCAGTTGGCTAGTGTAAGGTCTGTGTAATGCCTGTTTACCACCTCACCTGTGTGTGTGTGCATGTGTGTGTGTGTGTGTGTGTGTGTGTGTGTGTGTGTGTGTGTGTGTGTGTGTGTGTGTGTGTGTGTGTGTGTGTGTGTGTAGCAGTAAATGGTACAGTGCTGGTATTAATTTACATATGTTGGCTTTCCCCCACAGGTGGTCATGGTGGTCATGGTCCCTCTCACTCAGAATCTGATGTCATTGTCTCTGCAGACTCTGTCAGTGATGATGGTCATATTCATGCACAGGTGGTGTTGTCAGAGATTGAATCTGTGCCATCGGTTGGCATCCCACACTCCTCCACAATGTGCCCGCACATAGTCACAATGCCCACACATGCCCCATCCCCAGAAGCCACAGATGATGGACAGTTGGAAGGTGGTGGCATGGAATAGGCTAGTGTGGTGACTATGGCAGGTGTGAGTGTAGACACTGGCCATAGCCAGAGTGCAGGCGAGGTCCCACACATGCAGATGGATAGGGGTGCTTGCAGAAAAAAACGCTGCTCATCAAGCCCCTGTTGCAAGTGCAACAGCAGGTGTCATCAGACATATGTTTCAGGCTGTCATAGATGCACAGGCATGTAGTGAATGCAACACCAGTCAGATACTTAGGGTGGTGGATGCAACTCTTCCTGATTTATGTGGCAACATACATGAGCTTGTTGAGGCCACACACCAAAATACTGAGGTCATGAATAGATGGTGGGTTGAGGCCTTAGCAATTCTCAATCATGGTATGTCTGTGCTAGAGCATGTGGTGGGAAATGGGTGTCAGCCACGTGGATGTAGGTCAGCACCATCAGCTGAGAGCCTATGGGGCCATGCACCTTCACACTCCCATAGTGGCAGTGACATCAACCCTACTGAAGGGGGGTTGCAGTCCACATCACAACAGAGCAGGCCATGGGCACATAGTCCTGGACTGTCCCATCAGGGACATGGATCCAGCAAACAGCAGTTACCATCAGGAAGCAGTACTGCATCTGGCCTTGGCACTGGTGGTGCCAGTAAGGCCCCTAGCAAGACAAGTTCATGTGTCCATGGCCGGAGATGGTAAATTGGACACCCTGCCATGTACAGTCCACAGCTGTCCAACATACCTCTGTATAGGGCAGCCACATTGCATGACTGTGTGCATACATGCACACACACATCTGTATCACAGGCAGATCACGTCCAGACACACACAGCACCTCTGCACAGCCCATCTATAGGATACCCCTCCAAACACACTTACATGGATGTCAACCACATGGCCTAGCCTAGGCCTCTGGGTAACTCACACCACACCCTGTGCATATGATGATACCTGTGCCACATCCCTGTCATCCATGCCATTGATGCAGGGACAGGCTAATATTGGTCTGAATCACAGGGTGAATATAGTACAGGTGTAGCTATGCAATACTGTGTAAGGTGCTGTCTGCTTGCATTTGTTATGGGTACACATAAAGGTGCATGTACCTTATTAGCCATGATGCATTATTGCTTAGTAACACTGACTGAATGTAGTCTGACATGCTGTATGCTGATTGTGTTCCAGGTGTCTGTGCATCTGAAGGCTGTGGCCGTCCAGACATTATCAACATGGAGTATGGCAGAAAGGAAATACACTGACTGTTTCATAGCCAAGGTACAGCTTTATATGTATGTTTACCAAGTGTGTATGCATGCAACAGTGTGTGATGGACACTGCTGTCAGACAGTGTGACCTTGCATACATACCTCTTGTCACAGACAGGTAGCCTTCAGACATGTCATTTGGATGGCACAGTGGTGCAGTGGTAGCACTGTTACCTCACAGCAAGAGGTTATCCGGTTTGATTCACAGCTGGAGTGCCTTCTGTGCAGACTCTGCATGTCCTCCCGGCATTCGTGTGGGGTTCCTCTGGGTGCTCTGGTTTCCTCCTATGTTACAAAGCCATGCATCTGGAACATTTCTCCCTGGGCATCCACTGAAAATCAGCTTCATTCCAAGTCAGACTTTCCCGGTTAACAAATGTTAAATAAATAAAAGTAAAAATGTCACCTTAGTGGTGTGTAGTACCACTGGCTCATACATATGGAACAAGTTACTGGAGTACTGTCAGTAGGTCCCTCACAAGCTTAGCCATTAGACTGACCACAACAGATTCACGTGTGAGTAGCTGTTGCCCCTGCCATTTCTTTCCCATGCACTCAACCCTGATGCAGTTGGTGAGGGCTAGAGAGCATGCATGTTAGTATGTATGACAGGTTTATGGTATGTATTCCTGAGTTCAAAGGGTGGAGCAGGGAGACAAAATGGCATATCCTTTGCATACATACAAGAAAGACTGACACAGAGGATGTGCATACAGTAACACAAACACAGCTGGCAACAGATAAATTCGTAACCCTACATATCCACTTTAATGTACTATAGTGCAACATACAGATGACATGCCCCTCATAGATTTTATGCATGGGACATAACCTACTACCTCTTACAACACATACTGTTGTGAATGCCTTCATGGATGGAGAGATAGCCCACCAGAAATAGCAACTGGAGTCATCTATTGCTCCTACAAGCCTGACAAGTGAGAGGCCAACAGACATTGTATCAGCATGATGTTTGAGTCAGGTAAGATATCTGATGCTGGCATGTGTGTCAGTATACTAACTGTGACCTATTTGGCAACAATATCACATGCATGGCCATTGTTATGGGACACAGACCACATATGGGTTGCAAAAATCCAGATATGCTGTAGACATCTGTACAGATGACTGGCATGGCCTGTACAATGGTTTAACATGCTGCATGTGAGGCAGATGCCATTAACATGCTATATAAAGTACTGCCATCATGAGGTGATAAAAAGGCATGGATGATACACACCTCAAAATGGTATAACCCACACAGAATATGATGCACACCCAAACACTCACAGTTGCTAGTATTGAGATAAGAGCCCCTACCTATCTAGTTATTTTTCCTGTAGTGTTATGTAGTTATCAGATGTGCCACTGAGCTTATATTGATTCATCTTGTCTCAAGGTACTTCTAAGGTGAATGACATCAGTAGGCCTTGTAAAGTAGGATGATGGGAAGTGCACAAGGTGGTACACAGCTCAAGATGGTATAACCCACACAGAAGATGATTCTAAAACACACACGCACACACACACACACACACACACACACACACACACACACACACACACACACACACACACACACACACACACACACACACACACACACACACTTACTTGCCAGTATTGAGATTAGAACTCCTGCCTATCTTGTGATTTGTACTATAGTGTTATGCAGTTCTCGCATGCACTACTGTGCTGACAACTGGCCACAGGTGCTGATAAGGGGAATGACAGCAGGACTGATAAAGTAGGGCACTGGGTGGGAAATGTATCAAAATACTTTTCTTACAAATATACACACTTAAACATGCACATACACATTTGCCAGACCTGAGAGTAGAACCCCTGCCTATCTAGTGATTTATACTATGGTGTTACACAGTTATTGCATGTGTTACAGAGCTTACTGGGCTGACAAGAAGCCAACGGTGCTGATAAGAGGAATGACATCAGCAGGACTGATAAAGTAGGGCACTGGGTGGGAAACTTATCAAAGTACTTCTTACAATCATACACACTTTCACATGCACTTATACACCCACACACACATTTACTGGATGTGACAGTCAAATCCCTGCCTATCTAGTGATTTGTACTATAGTGTTACACAGTTATCACACACTCGGCAGAGTGTACTGGAATGACAGCTGGCCAGAGGTGCTTATAAGGGGAATTACATCAGCAGGACTGATAAAGTAGGGCACTGGGTGGGAAACTTATCAAAATACTTCTTCCTACGAACATGCACTTTTACACATACACATGTATATACCCACACACACATTTGCCAGATCTGAGAGTAGAAACCCTGCCTATCTTTTTACACAGTTATCATACTGGGCTGACAACTGGCCAAAGGTGCTGATTAGGTAAATTACATTAGCAGGACTGATAAAATAGGGCACTGGGTGGGAAACGTATCAAAATAATTTTTTTTACAAACATACATTATACACCCACACACACATTTGGTGGATCTGAGAGTAGAACCCCGGCCTATCTAGTGAGTTGTACTATAGTGTTATACAGTTATCACATGCACTATGGAGCTTACTGGGCTGATAACTGGCCAAAGGTGCTGATAAGGGGAATGACATCATCAGGACTGATAAAGTGGGGCACTGGAAAGTTTTGTGGGTGGGAATGGCCTAACACTGTTTCACCTACAACCAAACACACACTCCCTCACTCTCACACACATGCAGCCAGTTGCCAATATTGAGATTAGAACCCCTGTCTATGTAGTTATTTGTACTATAGTGTTACACAGTTATTGCATGCACTACAGAGCTTATAGGGGTGATAGGTATCCAATGGTACTTCTAAGCTGAATGACAGCAGCAGATCTTGTGAAGTAGGGCAATGTGAAGTGTACTGAGTGGGAACAGTCTCCTAATACTTAGACCTATGGACACACACACACACACACACACACACACACACACACACACACACACACACACACACACACACACACACACACACACACACACACCATGTGATATTATAAACCCAACATCAGTACTATTACACAATGGGGCTCACCATTTATGTTGGCACATGCAACTGTTTACAGCTGGTATGCCACTGTCCACAGAAGCACATCACTGTATGCCATTCAGGGTATCCATATGTGTGACTCACTCTGTCTGTGTCCCACTGTGTGTCTCTCTCTAACACTTTCTGTCTCTCACTTCCCCACATCTATGTGTGTGTATGCTTGACATATGTTATCTGTTGCCCATATATATATATATATATATATATATATATATATATATATATATATATATATATATGTGTGTGTGTGTGTGTATGTATCTCATGCAACAGATGCAGATATATCACATATGGGCCTCATACAGCTATATGGCGGTAATCCTGTCTCATGTGTGTGTGGGGGGGACAGTTAAGGTGTACATAGCTGTCTGTACTCACAGACATATATCCTCAGTACAGTCATATAGTCCGATGTGGGTACCAACATGTCCTGTGATTCTCTAAGTGTAGGAGCATGCCCAGTGTGACCTTCTATAGTTAGAGTGGGACTCCATTCCACAGATAGGTATACTCCAGTCCAGGGTTTTGTGTGCTACAGCCATACCTCTCAGGAGAACACAAGACTTTCCTTGGGATAATGGGTTTGTCTAGCAGACATTTTCTGACATATTTGTAGTCTGACACTGCAATGTATTGTAATATTACCTAGTGCCAGACATCCTCAGATCATCACAGTGCTTTACCAGAGGAACACTAGTTGTATGATGCATAGACCAATATTATGAGGGCAGCTATGTACAGTCTTACCCAACAAGGACATTTGTGAGGTGTGGCTACAGCCAGTTGAGTGATGATGCACTGTATAAACACTCTAGCAACTTGGTGATATACTGACTGAGGATCTCCTGCCTGAGTGGTATCTTTCTAACCTGAGATGTCATATCCTTGTGTGGCCATACCTCTCACCTGTACATTTTTTGACAGGTTCCCCAGGTGTTTGGATAGAGGTTTCATCCTGTCTACCTAAACTTGTGTTTTTATGGCAAGTTAGTTACATATAATAGAAGATTCATGTTACAAAATAATGACAGACATTACTGTTTCAGACTACATAACCTTCAGACAATTCCCGCTACTACAATCCCCTCCCCCTACCAAATTTCTCAGTATGTAAGGACAATATTTACAACACATGCCTATCATTGTACCTTTGTTCCACTCTTATTTCTGCTTTATCCAGACATCGTGATGTCAGAGGTTGGGAGTTATGGGTATGGCTATAGAGTGCATTCTGCAGTGCAGGCATGTCCATTATATGCAAAAGCAAACATAAGTCAAAAGGATTATTTTAAATAACCACTGGCAACAGTACCAAAAAGCACTGTATTCACAAAAGCCTTAGCACTATGGCTACAGATCCTTCAAGATGTCCATTATATGTGTAGTATATTCCACATAGCACTGTGACTAACAGGTATGTCAGTGGCAGAGCAGTGGGTGTCACTGACATGCATAGCAATTGGCACTGCAGTAATCTGCACATGGCCCTGTCAAAGGCGGCACTGTACCTGGGGCACTACAAGATGACTGCCAGGAGAATGTGCTGGCCAGAACCTGACAGTATTAGCCACACATGCACATAGCTCATTGAGCCTGCATATTGTGGACAGGCAACATGTTTTCATGTGTATTGGTAGAGCCCTTCTAACGTGAGCTATGCTGCTATTTCCCTGCAAACATACATGTTACTGCATTTCTGTGGGGGGGGGGGGCACACCTGTCAACTGTACACATTGTCACAGACTGTGCTGATATTTGTGTGTTCCTATCACGTAGTCGAACTTTTACAAGTTTGAACCACATATTGTCGAGACCATATGTTCTAATTTGTAAAAGTTCAAGCATTTGAATGGAAATCTCCATAAGCGGAGGTTTCCATTCACTTCAATGTGGTGCAATCTCGGAGTTGGTATATTTAAGTAGTGGGGGGTGTGGGGGGGGTGCAGGGGGGCTTGTCCCCCTGCTTTGCAAGTTATTGTTTTGTCTGTTGTGTAGTAATTTTTTTTTACATAGTCGAAGTTCTGTAACTTCGAACATAATGGTTCGACCATTAGGTGTTCAGAGTTACGGAACTTCGACTATGTAATATAGACCCAATATTTGCTTTACATTTAAGTTCCATTTACCATACTAGTGTGCCCTGTCTTGGGGACTAGAGGTATATCAGTAATGAGCACAGGTTAGTTTGTAATGGCATAACATTTGAGTTTCAGACTTCTTACCCTTCATAGCCTTACTGCAACTTTGAGTCCTGCTGTGCTATCACTGTGTGAGTCTGTAGAGGGTAATTCAACATTACCACCATTTGTGTGCCTTTACCAGACATTTTTTTTTGGTTTTTTACAGCTGACTTGCTGTGTGGGTGTGAGGGGAGGGTATGGGGATCCCCCTACACTAACATCCATGCCTGTGCCTATGACCCCCCCCCCAGTTAGTTGTCCCTATACATATACTGCAGTGGGATTTGCAACCTTGGGTACTACTGCATAGTGTGGGGATGCCGGTTTTGGGCAGACATTTCCTGGTGTCCCACATAGCTATCAGTTGTCTGCTGCTATCTCAGTAGGCCACCCCATTCCCTTACATGCATGGACCATTACCATAGATATGCTACCAAAACATACTAATCCATTCATTTATTGTTAAGAAGACTGACTTACCTTGTGCCTGTGGCAGTTGTGAGGATGATGCTTGAGGGTTGCCTGTGCTGGATGAAGACAGTACACTGCCTATACATGGTAAGTACAGGTAATGTGATATGTGTGTCATCTATTTTACTGTGTGTGCAGGCCAGAGACAGGTGACAGTCCCTGGGGTCCCTACAGTGTCAGTGTGTGTACTATGCATTGCCTCTTTGCCAAGGACTAAGCATACTGGATACACCTCCATCTGCCTACAGGAGCAGGCTCAGGGACCTCTTCCTCTGTGTCCTGTGCCTGTGTAGATATTGGCAATGGTGGTGGGTTGTGTGGCCCTTCCCCGTGCTGTTCCTGTTGCAGCTGTTTCTGCAGGATCATATTGTGTAGCATGGCACATACTATGAACATGTGTGCACATGTGGCTGGAGAGTACTTCAAAGCTCCACCAGATATGTCAAGGCAGCATAACTGTGACTTGAGCATCCCAAACACACACTCTGTAATGATCATGGTCCGTGCGTGTGCCTCATTACAGCATTCTTGTGTGGGTGTGTGTGTATTTCTGATGGGTGTCATCATCCATGGCTCCAGTGCATAGCCAGCATCCCCCACCAGATGGCCATATGTGATGCCCCTACTGGCAAATGCCTGGTACAGCTGTAACGAATGTCAGATGTGGGAGTCATGATAGCTTCCGGGGCTGACACATTCATGATAATGCCGTGGGAATTGCACATGACCTGTCAGTTGATGGAGGGGAAATCCCTTGCAGTTTATGTAGACCCTACCCTGTTCAAAAGGTGGTGCTTTGATGTGGATGTGCATGCAGTCTATAGCACCCAGTACCTCCGGGTATTCTGCTACATGGTGGAAGAGATGCATATTGCTGGTCCTCTCCTCAAAGGTGCTGGGGAAGTAAATGTGCTCACTGGCATGTGGTAGCATGACAACCAGGAGGTTGTGGAGTATCCTGGATGCAGATGCCTGTGAGACCCACATAATGCCCCCAGTAGGTCTTTGGAAAGTACCTGTAGCTAGTATTCTTAAGGCTACACATACCTTGTTATCCACTGGGATGGGTTCCCCTCTGTTGGGGCTAGGTCTGAGTTGAGGCTGACACAGCTCGATGATTTGCTGAAGTATATCTCTGATCACCCTGTAGTGCTCTACTATCTCCAATCATGTAGCCCCTGGTATGTTAACCTGGGTTTGAACACTCTTTCCTCCTCTTCAGTCTATGGCAGTTGTCAGCATTATCCTCCTGACCACCCTCAGCCTCTAGCACATATTGATGAATCAAAGCAATGGCAGCCCCTTACATTTTTCCAGTTAAAATTCCTCCACGTGTGTGCATCAATGGTGCAGAGTTTGTGGGAAAAAACAGACTGTAAGGTGTTCGCAAAGTTTGTACTGGTGTGGTGCAGATGCTGCCTGTATGATTGGCTGACTATGAAGCATTCCACCTGCTAGCTATGTAATTTGTTCTTAATTGCTTTTATTCTGCTATTTTCCTTTTTTTCCCTTGCCATTTCACCCCTTTTAAGCCCTGAAATGCGTTGCTCAAACCTGGTGCCCAAATGTAAACAGTCCTGCTATTTCTGGGTTTTTTGTGTTTTTTGTGTTTATTTGTTTTAGACTTGGTGCGCACCATGCAAACCCATTTAGGTAATGTAAACAAGAAGACATGGGCCTCCCTGGATGTGAATAAACTCTTCATTTCATGGAATAAGTCAAAACAGCCTCCGACACACCCCCTTGCTTAGTTGTGCTTAGCTAAGCTTATCTGGGGGCCATAGGGCTCCATGTGCTTACACCATGCATGGCACACCCCCGTTTCATGTCTGTTGCTCCTTCTGCTTACACGATTGTGTTATAGCACCTACACCATTAGGTGCAGTTTGGCACTTAGAATATTTTTGTGATTTAGTAAATTTCCCCTCATTTGCATACCCTACTGCTTTAGTCCATAGTTACTGCACTACCCCAGAGCCTTTCCCCTTAACAACCACTGTTCCCTGGTATTGTTTTGATTCTGCAGATTTGCCTTAAAATTGAGTTTTCACATTTTTTTTCAGCACGTTCCCATTTGCATGCCGCTGCCCTATGCTTAAATGACCGACATCGGCCCAAAAAAAACTTTTATTTTTAGAAAAATGAAACACTTTTCCATGTCAATGGCAATATATTGGCGATTCGCATGCCTAAAAATTATAATGCATGCTTTTATTTGATCTGGCATGCCTCCATTTTAATTTTTGCAGAAATGTATTCATCTAGTAGCCGAATACATTTCTGCAACTAATACTATTCTTGCATGGATGCCTGCCTGCTTGCTGAATCACTAATTCACCTAATTTGCATGGTTTTCACCAGCAAATGAGGTAATTAGCATTGTGCAGTGGTGTCCATGCAGGAATAGTGTAGGCAGGCTCATGCATGTCAAAACAGTAGTTTACTGGATCACTCAGTGGCCATATTCCCTGCAGGAGCAGCTACACTGTTCCTGCATGAGAAAAATAGCTTATTGAATCCCTGTATGTTTATAGGCTATGAGATGTGGTAGAGATATGAATACAGTCAGTGTACCCATAAGTTGTATTAATTAAATTCATAAAAAAATAAATTATCCTAGGCCTTCTGATATGGAATTAAGGACTGAGTGACCACATTATTTTCTATCTACCAAGTCCTAACTGCAATGCCATAGATGTTCTGTATGCATATTTATTTCTCTTATTCAGAGAAAAAATAATCTTAGCTTTGATTTTCTTAATCCCCCAATGAATGTTTTTATTTGAATTTGTTTAGTGGGAACAAGTAATAATGAATTTACAAAAGAAATAGAATTCCAAAAATTGACAGGAATCACAATTGTGCAATCGTAAATACAACATGCAAAAAAATAACTTACAATACTTTCCTCTGTAACTGTGACTGGACCCCCTTAAAAACCCTCCTACTTGACCAGGCTGTAGCATATTTCAACAAACCATTTCTACAACACCTAGACATTGTTGCTCCATTGTACAAAATCAAGGTTAAAACCTCTATAAACCCCTGGCTCAGTATCAAAACCAAGCAAATCCTCAAGTCCAGAGACACTGCCTGGCTTTGCTATCAAAAAAACAAAGAAACACAAAGCCTAACTAAGTACCAAGAATTGTGCAACCGTGCAAAAAATGCATTAGGCTGGACAAAAAATCCTGCTACACAACATTACAAACTAAATACCAACACAACCCCCACAAATTTTGGAAAAATGTAAACCAGCTACTAAAACCCACCCAAAAGGCTACCCCAAACCAACCACCCCTGACACTAAAGTTCCCATCGAAACACAATTCAGCTCCCACTTTGTGAACTCAATTCTATCCTTAGTATCACGGGACAGTTCCTTCCTCACTATCCCCCCAACACAAATAACACTAATACAAGCTTTACCCTCAAAACAGTTTCCACCGCTTCAATCAAAAGCATGCTCTCCAAACTAAAAACCTCATCAACAGCAGCCGACCTACTCCCCAGCTATTTCTTGAAACTCACAGCAGATGCTATTGCTATCCCAGTCTCTACTCTCACAAACAGATCAATTGTTGAAAGCTATGTGCCCAAACTCTGGAAAATATCCTATGTTACACCCACACATAAAGGTGGGATCTACACTGAACTTAATAACTACAGACCCATTGCTTTATTCGCCCCCCTGGCCAAAATCCTAGAAAAATGCATCCATACCCAGGTGCTAAAATATCTCCTAGACAGCAACATCTTGTCTACTCAGTATGGGTTCAGACCTGCCCATAGTACCACTACAGCCCTCCTTCTACAATGAATGTACTGTACCTGTGTTCTATGTATCTATTCTACCTGTGTTCCAAATTTCAGCTGTAGACCGCAAATCTACTAATTACCTTTATTTTTAAATTAATATTTTTTTGCTTGTTCTCTCCACAGTAACTGTTGATGTGCTGCATACCACTGCAAAAACATGCCTTTTGTAATTTATGTGTATACTGATCATGTCTAAATAACTAAATGTATCTGCAATTTTTCTATGTGGAGCTTTTCTCCCTGGGCCTCTGCTGAAAAAAGACCTTTTTGGCTCAGTCAGACTCCCCCGGTTAACAAATGTAAAATAAAAATAAATAAACATGAGCAAAAATCTAATAACTGAATTAGTGAAGAGTTCAAAAATGATAGAATAGTAGTAAAGAAGAGAGTCTGTGAAGGAGAAAGGCTGAAGTGGAGTTAAGCTGTCTAACAAGTGGGGACACATTTTCTTTTGACTTGAATTTTAACATGTTTTTCTTACAGTACCTAATATTTGGGGCAATAGCAAAGCTATTTTAAATTTGGTAGGGAGGTATTGCCAGAGTTTAGGGCCTAGTAAAGAGGACAAATGGTCTGAAAAAATGTGGCAAGCAAGCCCCTTTTCATAGACTTCATTTATGTAAAATGAAACCACGTTCAAGTACAAAAGTCAAAAAGAAGCACTTAATGCAATCTCAAAGAAAGCTTAAAAAAGATCATGATTTTTGATGTGTAAAAATGTAAGACATAGTATATAACATCTACTGTGTCTCATCGTATATAGCTATTTAGCCACTCATTTGTAACACAGTGACAAAATGTCTGGCTAACTTTGTTAGATATTGCATAGAATGCATAACACCATTTTAACAGGAAGCTTGACCTTTTTGAAATAATAAAAAAAAGAACAAGAACAAGGATGACATTATAATGACCTGCAGTTGTTTATCTCAACATTTACAACTTTCTTAAAAATGAGTTAATTGTCTTTGCCTTGGATAATACATTTAGGGCTAGGTTTATGGACACAGGCTCATCGTTAGCCTAATTATGGATAAGAACATTAGACCACTATATTGTAACATTGAAAGCAAGCAATAATGCCCACAAAGGGCGTGCATTATTGTGAAAAGAATACAAGTCCATAGGTGTTCTGAGGCCTGATGCTGCAAGTTCCAAGAAGCACAGGTAAACAATAAGAACAGCAGTATAAGCAATTACATTTCTTAATATAAGTACAACAGTATGAACAATTACACGTTCAGTACAGTATAGACATGTCTGAGGATGCCCGGAAGTAAACAGGAACAAATATAGAGAATAAAAGCAATTGAAATATAAGTGAAAAAATGTATCGTGTAGGTAGTGTGAAGCCACAGGTATACATAGGGGACACGACCATCATAGATAGATAGATAGATAGATAGATAGATAGATAGATAGATAGATAGATAGATAGATAGATAGATAGATAGATAGGAAGATAGATAGGTAGATAGGTAGGTAGATAGACAGATAGTTATGACAGTAGGTACTAAAAGACAGAAAAAAGGGTAAAGAGAGGAAAGAATAATTATTATAGGTGAGAGTTTAGCTGTGACAGGAACATGAGCAGAGGTATGACTTAGATAAGAATTAATTTAGAACGTAGACAAGAATTATTTTACAGTGTGTTAAAAGGCATGTACGTTTGTGAGAGACCTATTAGATTAGGGTATTGAATTCCAATTATTACCTACAGAGTAGGAGAAGGAGCCTTTCTAAGGTATGTGTCCATAAAAAGGTCTGAATTTATGAAGAACATCGTAAATCTAGAAGGACAAAGGCTAAATCTGAAGTCCAAAATCACAGTCCTGTAAAATTTGAGGGGTATGGTAGAATGTCTAATTGGAAAGGGTGGCTCATGGGACTGCAAAAGTGACATTTTTTTAAGGAGGAATCCCCAACACTCAGATGATATTTAAAAGATTTCAGTTAACAGCACTTGTCAAATACTTGTGAAGTACTTATCTATTACATAGATGAGTGATGACTGCATCTCAGTAATATAATTTTGTATAATCAATAACAGCACATCTTTTACTGTAGTTATGTTTATCTGTTTTTAAGTTTTGATAAAGTATAGTAAGTACAGCAGTTGTGTAACTTTGAGTAATGTTGCTTGATCAGATTTGAATGTCAGATGAATATTTTGGAAGAGTTGACCTTTCACGGTAATCAAAGGGTGCATGGGGGACCACAATGTTTTTACTGTTAATGTAATGAGAGATTTAAAAGAATTCTTATTGTAAACAATATCGCAGTCTCTGTAGTAGCTAAAGAAAAACAAATGCATAGCTAAAAATTTAAACTGAACTCTGAGTTAATCAGTATTTAAAAAATTACAGAACTCAAGAGACTTAATATTTTACTCAGGGTCAAGGGTATAACATGATAGAAATTATTAAGCACAGTTTTGCTTTATATGGGCATAAGCAGTTGTTTGATAACTTTGCATCATAGCTACTTTAGAAATGACTAAAATTCTTCAATCCTGATGAGACTATGATGGATTAAATAGTTACTCTACAATCCACTTTTTTTAGCTACAAGCAGACTGCCTTACTAAAGAAAGCCTGTTTGTTTTTAAATGCAGTTACTCAATCTAGCAGTTCTTTTTCTGTCAATGCTATCTTCTCACACAAAAGTGGGATAGCAAAGATTAGACACACACACACACACACACACACACACACACACACACACACACACACGCACACACGCACACACGCACACACATACAAACACTCACACACACACACACACACACACACACACACACACACACACACACACACACACACACACACTGGATTAAATATAATTAAAATATCACTGCCCAAAAAGATGTAGATAACAAAGAGAAGAATCCCTGTCACAAAATAAGGGCCAGTAGTCATAGTCCACGACTTTGCATTTTCTTGGTAGTAATCCAAGAAGAGTAGCAATGCATGGACATGCAAATCATAGACTTTTGATATGAATATGGAAATGCAGAGAGCTTTTAATAAACACACTCTATCACAAAAGTGTAACATGTTTAACACATAAGCAATAGAGGGACAGCTAATAATATTAAAAGGGGGCTTGGACATTTGTGTATGAGTACGATTCATAGACATGAATCTATAATGAGATAATTTGCATACTAAGTGTGTAAATTGCCCTGAACATACCCAGTAAGCAGCAGTTTTCTAGGAGAATACAGAGAAGCAATGAGAGATCAATTGGGGTAAATGTTTCAATTAGGTGCTTGTGCATACTTGTAAATTTAACTGATGGGGTCATTTGGGGAAATGTTTTATTTTGGTGCTTATACATATGACATATTGATGAAAGAGTAGCTTGATTAAATGCTTCAATTTGGTGCAAGGCTTTGCTAGAGGAAGTAATTAATTTGTGTGTCAGTGAAGTGCTTGTGCATACACTGTCAGACTGCTGAAGTGATCACTGGGCAAAATAATTTATTTTATGTCATTTTAGTGCTTGTGCATACTTAAGACCAACTAATGAAGGGTTTGCTGGGGAAAATAATTAACCTTTGTGTCAAGGACGTGTTTGTATATACTTGGATAAACTACTGAAGGGACGGCTGGGGGTAAATCCACAGACTGCAACTCTAATACCAAAGGTGAAGCATCACTTTTAACAATGGGTGTGCTGCATTCTGTGCAGATGTCAGACTATGAATTGCAAAAACCACCTCATTAGCAAATGCCATTTTACATTTGCCATTTGCATTTCATTTTTAAGCCCTTTTGCATTAGTGTAAATGACATTTATGAATTTTACCTTTACTAAACTTATTCGTAAGCAGCAGGGATATCCCTAACACACTTATGAAAGTGACTATGAATGCTGGCCAAGATCTTCATTTTGTTAGTGAACATTCATTACATAAGCATTACTGTTAAAAAAAACAATAATCACGTAAACAAATAAAGAACAGCAACTCCTAAAGGCTTGTGGAAGTGAAAATGTGTTGCTACACATATTGATATTAATCCTGCCTCCTGGAAAACTGCTGCCTAGGTTAACAGATAACTGCAAGGCTGTGCATAGATCTCTTAAATTAACTTTGTTAGCCATGTTTTGTATGTGAGAAAGGTGGTTAGCAATGATTTGTTAAGCACATTTATGTTAGGTTTGGGCAAGAGTATAATAGTTGCCAAAAGCATTGTCATAGCTTTAAGTGGTACAATGCACTTCACTATTAAAAAAAAAAAAGTAATGGACATTTTATTTCTGCCAGCTGTCTGTAGTTTGGCTACACCATGTTTTATGGTTTTCAAAAAAGTATAAGTCTTTTGTACTCCTATACTTTTTTCTTTAGCTGGTAGTATAAAGAGCACACAGAGCTCCATGCACTACAAAGAATTATGATCAACCTGAGACTTTAATAAAATCTGTGTAGCCTCTGTGAAGAGCGTACACAGAATGCACCGATGTACACGGCCATGGTTCCTCCTCGGCAGCATGCCATACATATTAATCATGACATTCTGCTGAGGGACAAGCACAGTAACACAGATTTTGAATCCATGTAAGCAACACTGTAGAGGGTGTGCTGTACTTAAGGACTGTCCAGAAAACTTCTGGACAACTAGTAAGCACAGCACAATACCTTTCAGCCTATTAACCTGGACCAAAAGGTGAACAACAGACATTACTTCATGAAACTGCAATTTTAATTCTTTTTTTTTTAAATGTGTATGTGCTTGTTTGCGTGGTGTAGTGTGGTACACAGCTATGCTTAGCGTTGCTTACATATACCGTATATCTGCTAGACATCTAAAAATAAAAACTGGATGCATTCAAATTTAATTTTTTTTTTCATGTGCTTCTTTGCACAGTGTGTCAAGTTGCTAAGCTATGCTTAGCTGTGCTTAAATATACAGCAGAGATTTGCTAGGCATCTAAAAGTAGAAACCAGATGTATTCAGTTGTTGTAGTTCTGCAGTGCTTAGCAACACAAATCCATGCAGCAAAGCTGCCGTATGCTTACAGGCACCTGTGTAGTATACGTAAAGATATATTAGTTCCCTTCACTATCTCAGTGGCTAGATGGGTTGAGTCATGACCTACATTATAGTAGGTCCTGGACTTGTGTCCTTGGCAGTCATACTTTTTACATGTATTGCTGTGAAAATGTTTCAGGTGACTGAAACATCAGTTTAGTGTAAAATTTAAAAAAATGTTACATTTGAAAAAGGTGCACAACGCTAAGCAATGCTTAATTATGTTCAACTGTCTATTCCTGTTTACAGATTGCTAACCTGCACTTACACATGGTTTGTGTGAGTTTGAGTGATGCTAAGCTGCATAGCACTTTTTTGAAAGTTACAGCATGATGTGTAAGGACAGGAATGCAGCTTATTTAAAAGCCAAGAGGCAGGAATTTCACATAATTCATTGGAGTCTTACCTTGGCTGTGGATATGCCTGGTGCTGTTGGTGAATGAGTGTGCTTTTGTGTGCAGAAGTGGGGAGTGTTGGAGTCCAGAGTTTTTGTTGGTCTCCTGGTTAAGAATTATGATCCCCGGTTGCTGCAAGGTGATTACTAGGACGCAGCCTGTAAGTCTGAGGCCTGGGATCGGTTGGCCATTGAACTTACCAGTGCTACTGGTATTTCCATACTAGTGAGCAATGTCATCACCACTGCAACAACCTGAAGTGTAAGAATAGGGGAACCCTGGACACATGGGTCAAAGAGGTTAGGGCTAGGCAAACACCACAGATATGTACGTTTTCCAGTAATTTATAAATATGCAAGCTGAATCTGTGCAAACCTGGTAAGCATAATGGTTTGTTTCTCTTCCCACAGCTGCAGAAGAGAGGGCTCACAATGTCCAGTCCCATGTAGGGTGCCTGGCCAGGATGAGGCAATTGTGCGGTAATTAGGAAAACATCAAAATAATAATTTAATACATACCATAATTATACAATAAATTAAATTAATTACAGATCAAAAACAAAAAACATCACATCCACGAACTGAAAAACCACAAGAAATGCAAAAAGTTAGTATAATCCTCCATTAAGCACTGCTTTCGTCCACAAGACTTCTTCAGAACAACACAAAACCACTGGAATACAAATCCATTTAAATATCACAGTTGAAATCAATTAATAATTCAATTGATTAATTAACTAGCTAAACAAACAATTAAAATGCACAGCTACATTTAAAAAAGCAAAAAAAAATAAATAAATAAATAAGAAAAAACATATATAATAGACATAAAATGCTATAATAAACCATTTTTCTTCATGCATAACCTACGATTTTTTTAAAAAAATTTGATGTTAATCACATCACTGAGGCCAGGTTTTCTATCCACCTGTAACTTAATCTGCCATCTGGCCTCTCTCTGTTCCAAATGTTGTTCCTTTCGGCTTTTCCCGGTTAGGGATCGCCACAGCGGAACTCCGTTCCACTAATGATTGGCAGTTGATTTTTACATGCCGAGTTGCCAGCCCTGACGCACAACCTTCAACGAAGGTACGCCCATTCACGCATGTCTCCACAGAGAAGACTTTCTAGCTGAGAATCGAACCCGACAGCGTCTTACTGTGAGGCAACAACGCTACTGCAGCACCACCACTGCGGATCCTCTCTCTAGAATTTTTAAAATCTCCCCCTCTAATATCAGCTTTACCCTGCTCCAAAATAGAAAATAAGAATGTGTTAAACCCAGGGCAATCAAGGCTATGTTTATATAAAGCACGATTTCTTTCTTTCTTTCTCATACTGTACATGTCTTCCCTAATCCTCTTGTTTAAATTCCTAGTCATCATCCCTACATAAAATTCTTTGCATTTGTCACATACTGCCACATAAACTACGCTCTTGGTCTTACAACAAAAAAACACCTGGCATACTAATTGTGTGAACAATGTGCAGATGTTCAATATACGGACCCTCCAAGATGTACCTGCACATAGCACATTCATAACACTTGTACATGCCACGTGACTTGTTGGTAATGGGTACATCTGAAGCCCCCATGTCCCTTCATTTTTCTAACAGTACTTTCAAACTGTAGTTGTTTCTATACACAAATTTAGGTTTTACTCCTACAGCTTTTAATAAGTCCTGATTCCCTTCTATGATTTTCCAATTTTGTTCAATTATACTGTGGATACTGATTCCATCCACAGTCATTTCCATATTGAAACAAAGATGACTATCCTCCCCTTCTTCCCTTTTATATTTAGGGGTTATAGCCTTCTTCAAAATAGGAGGGTACCAAGTTTCCCTTTTGTCCCATGTGTTCTTGGCCAGTTCTCTTAAATAACTCTCTTTATAGCCTCTGTCACTGAATAATTGAATGATATGTTCAAATTCATTAGCCAGTAGGTGATCCTCACTGGTCATTCTACTGGCTCAAATCAATTGTCCCTTCGGTATGTTGTTCTTGATAAATTTGGGATGTTGACTGGAAAAATGTAATTAACTGTTCGTGAATATCTTCTTCCTGTAAATCTTACTTACAAACCTATTCCCAGTATCATCCCTGACTAAGTTGACATCCAAATAGTTAATGCAAGTACCTGTGTCTCCCAGGACAAATTGTAAAAAATCAGAGACTTCATTTAACTTGTCAACAAACAATTTAACAATTTAACATCAGTGTACCCTCCAATAGATATGAAAACCAAATCATCAATAAACCTTTTATAGTATAATATCTGAAAGTCTTTCTTAAACAATTCTAATACTTGATGTTCCCACCACCCCATCACAATGTTGGGGAAAGAGGGGGCCACTGGGGAACCCATGGCCACCTATCTAATTTGTTTGTAATACTGATGATTGAAATAATTATTTTCCAAAAGATCACAATAGAAGTTGATTTCAGTACTGCCCATATCAGTATATTTAAGGAAAAAAAACTGCCCTTACATTGACAGTTCAAATGTCTTTGTCTCCACTTATGGAAATAAACAATATCACTTCAATGTATATGCTGATTGCACCCCAGCACATCTAGTTTATTTGGCCACTTGCCGTCAATGCAATGCTTTTTACATAGGCAAGACAGATCAGAAGTTTAAAGATTGTATACTACGACACTTAAGAGATATATGACAAAAGGAACCAAACAATGCACTAGCAGTGCATATAACACAACATCTGACTCATCCCTTCCTTTTTAAAGCAATTGAAACTATTATCCAGACCAGCAGAGGAGGAGACATCCATAATCGAACTGAACTACGTGAAATATCTTGGATAATTAACATGAGAGCAAATCATCCCCTTGGATAAACACTATAGTTCCATTGAAACCTATATTAAAAACTAGAAGGAATACTATTACAACTCAGAACCACTAGACTTATAATTTATTTATGTTTATTTAGATCAAACCAACATTTTTTTCATTTTTTTCCTTTTAGCTGACATTATGATATAATAACTATGTATATATTTTAGTTTTATTTTAGTTTTGTAGGTTCATCAAATACAAAATAACAAGTTTAATAAGTATAATAATATTCAGCTATTAAGTATTTATTAATTCTGATATGGAAATTACTTTAGATCTGAATATTGCTTTTCACTAAGGATGTGTGCGTGTTCTCGCTTCATAATAGTGATAGTTTTGCAACAGGTATATTTGGACATTGTTTTCTATCAAGGCAGTGAATATGGACGTCATTTCATATATTTATATATCTAGAGATTATTTAGTGACTAATGGACTCTCTATTTATGTAGTAAAAGGATATAAAATTGTAATGTGCAGTTATGCATTTCTGTGCTGACGGAAGCAGAGTTGACATGCTTTTGGCCGTGTCAGTAATATTTTAATAGTTTGGTAGTCATAGATAAGAATTGTTTCGTATATCTGGAAAAGTAGATAACTGTTAAAGAAGATCATATATAAAAATTCCAGAAAGGCGACCTGTTAGTTAAAGTTAATTATAGTAAGTTTATATATGACAAACAAAGAAAAATAGCAATGGCAGCAAAGTGGAAACAGAGAAGCTATGTAAAACTAAATCCATTGGAATGATACATTCGGTACTTATAGCCAGTAAAGAACTAGGCAGAGAAGTGCATATTAGCATATAGCTGAAGTAAGATGGGCCAACATAGTATATTAGCATATTTGTGGCGCCAATTTTAAATCATAGCTATTGGCTACTTAGCAGTGCAAAGAAAGATTACTGGATATTCTAATAAAGACTAAGAATGAATTGACACAATTGGTTTAGAAGTCAATTGATTTTAAACCTTATTGGTTAGTTTTTAGTATAAATATTAAGCATTGCTACCAAAAGATAACGATCTGAAGAAGGCTAAATAGCCAAAAGCGCTTATCCTTTTATCACTATGGAATTTTAATGCTGTTTTTACTTTTTTCCATTAATTTTGCTTGCTGTTTGAGAGAGGACTCTATCGTGGTGGATTTTTGCTGTGATTGAATACCAGAGGTTTCTTCTTTGTTTATATCAGTATATTTGGATAAATAGGCTCTCACATAATCAGCACCTGTGTTGTGAGGGATGGAAGTATATAAAGAGACCACATCTATTGTAAATATGATGTGTTGCTTCGGATCAAAAAGCTGTGTTTCACAAAACAATCTTATACTGTCCAAAACGTCCCAAGAAGTTTTCAGAAAGAAATCCATTCTTTGCACTAAAGGATTCAACAGAGCATCTACCATCAATGATATTCCCTCAGTAATATAATTTGGAGCCGAAATAATATCTTGAAATGGCAGATCAATTAAACTCTTATGAGTTTTGGGAATACCAAACAGAAAGCCAATTTTTGGATTCTCTACATTGCAAAAAGTATAAGCTGTTGAATCTAAATCCCCACACATTAAGCTGTCATACAAAAAACTGGAAACATATTTATAGCATTTGAAAATGTCATTAATGTCAGCATTCAAGTATTCATGGTCATTATTTAATATGCTTTCCATTTTACTTATATAATCACTTTGATTCATGACAACTAACATGCCACCCTTGTCACTCTTCATTACTGTTATGTCCCTGTTGTTGGACAAATCTTTCATGGTATACCTCATTTCAGTACTTAAATTGTTGAAATATGTCTTATTTTTACAATCTAACAATTGGCTCAAATCTTTCTCACAAGAAACTTCAAACACTTGTAATGTATGTGACAACAAGGGATTAAAGCAGGAAGGTTGAAAAAATAATGAATCTCTGCATTTGACATCTTTTAAAATATATTTCAAATTAAGCTTTCTTGTGTATTTTTTTAAGTCCAAGACCATGTCGGTAACATTCAGCCTTCTTGTAAGGACAAAATTAACACCTAGTCTCAACACGTTAAAATGTATATCATTCAGTTCAACATTGGACAAATTGATAATGTCACTACCAAACCTGTTGTAACTCAATCATTGTCCGTCGACGACTCCAAAATCACCCTTCCCTTCTTCCTGGTCATCATGGCTTTTGATTTCTGGAGCCTCTGTTCTTTCTCTGGATCCAAAAACACCTTTGATTTTACTCCCAACTCTTTATCAGACTTATTAGAATGGAGACTGCAGTGGTGGTGCTGCGGTAGCGTTGTCGCCTCACAGTAAGATGTCCTGCTCGATTCTCAGCTAAAGCATCTTCTGTGTGGAGACATGCATGAATGGGCATACCTTCATTGAAGGTTGTGCGTCAGAGCTGGCAACTCAGCACGTAAAAATATACTGCCAATCATTAGTGGACCGGAGTTCCGCTGTGGCGACCCCTAACCGGGAAAAGCCGAAAGATACAACAACAACAACATTAGAATGGAAATTAGACAATCCACTGTTGGATGCAATCTCAGTAGTGCTCCTGTCCTCAGACTCAGAGATGTTGCTTGAATCATCATCACTAACACTGCCTGGGTCTCTTCCTGTTGAATATGTCCTGTTGAATCCAAAAATTGGCGTTCTGTTTGGTATTCCCAAAACGCAAAAGACTTTAATTGATCTGCCATTTTGACCTATTATTTCAGTTCCAAATTATATTACTGAGGGAATATCATTGATTGTAGATGCCCTGTTGAATCATTTAGTGCAAAGAATGGATTCCTTTCTGAAAGATTCTTGGGACTTTTTGGACAATACAAAACTATTTTTTGAAACACAATTTTTTGATCCAAAGCAACACATCATATTTACAGTAGATGCGATCTCTTTATATACTTCCATCCCTCACAACACAGGTGTTGATAATGTGAGAGCCTATCTAACCAAATATACTGATATGTGCAGTACTGAAATCAACTTCTATTGTGATTTACTGGGGTCTATATTAAAGCATTGAAGTTTCAAAACTTCGAATGTTCTAATATCAACCCCTATTCAGCGAAAGCTGAAACATCAAACATACAGAACAGCAAATTTTTTTCCTAGGAAAAAAATTCTGTGTTCCAAAACACATGCACTCAACACAAGCATACCAAACAAACAGCAATCCACACACATATACCTAAAATCTTACACCTACCCCTACACTAAACTATACACACACCACTAACTATCCACTTACCTTAACCCAAACCCTAACCCGAAGGTCCGTCCCTATCGCACACTCACCTCACCCGTGCCCTAACCCTAACTCACCTACCCTGTCCTAACCCTCACGTCCACACAATCGCACACTTACCTGACCCATGCCCTAACCCTAACTCACCTAACCCTCCCTAACCCTCACGTCCACACAATTGCACACATACCTAACCCATACCCTAACACTAACTCACCTAACCCGCCCTAACCCTCACACATACCTAACCCTAACCCTAACTAACCTAACCCACACTCAATCACATACTTACCTGAACCCGACTTGTAACTTTCCACCACAGTGCTGAAAATACCAAGGCAACAGAAACGGACAACCGAATTCTTTCCCTAAGAACAAATTCGGTTTTCTGTTGCTTCGATATTTTCAGCTTTCACTGAATAGGAGTCAGTATTAAAACATTCAAAGTTTTGAAACTTCGATGTTCTAATATAGACCCGATTTACTGGGAGTTCTTTTGGAAAATAATTATTTTGTGTTTAATCATCAGTATTACAAACAAATTAGAGGGGTGGCCATGGGTTCCCCAGTGGCCCCTTCTTTCGCCAACATTGTGATGGGGTGGTGGGAACATCAAGTAATAGAATTGTTTACAAAAGACTTTCAGATACTATGCTATAAAATTTTATTGATGATTTGGTTTTCATATCTACTGGAGGGTACAATGATGTTATATTGTTTTTGACAAGTTAAATTAAGTCTCTGATTTTTTTGCAATTTGTCCTGGGAGACACAGGTACTTCCATTAACTATCTGGATGTCAGTTTAGATTGAGATGACACTGGGAATAGATTTGTAAGTAGGATTTACAGGAAGAAGACTTTCATGAACAGTTACTTACATTTTTCCAGTCAACATCCCAAATTTATCAAGAACAACATACCGAAGGGACAATTGATTTGAGCCAGTAGGATGACCAGTGATGATCACCTACTGGCTACTGAATTTGAACATATCATTTAATTATTCAGTGACAGAGGCTATAAAGAGAGTTATTTAAGAGAACTGGCCAAGAACACATGGGACAAAAGGGAAACTTGGTACCCTCCTATTTTGAAGAAGGCTATAACCCCTAAATATAAAAGGGAAGAAGGGGAGGATAGTCATTTTTATTTCAATATGGAAATTACTTTGGATTGAATTAGTATTTGCAATATAATTGAACAAAATTGGAAAATCATAGAAGTGAATCAGGATTTATTAAAAGCTGTAGGAGTAAAACTTAAATTTATGTATAGAAACAACTACAGTTTGAAAGTACTGTGAGAAAAAGGAAGGGACATGGGGGCTTCAGATGTACCCATTATCAACAAGTCACATAGCATGTACAAGTGTTATGAATGTGCCATGTGCAGGTACATCTTGGAGGGGCCGTATATTGAACTTCCACACATTGCTCACACAATTAGTGTGCCAGGTGTTTTTTGTTGTAAGACTAAGGGGGGAGAGTTTACATTGCAGTATGTGTCAAATGCCAAGAATTTTACGTAGGGATGACCACTAGGAATTTAAACAAGAGGATTAGGGAACACATGTATAGTATGTGAAAGAAAGACAGAAATCATGCTTTATATAAACATAGTTTTGATTGCCCCGGGTTTAACAAGTTCTTATTTTCTATTTTGGAGCAGGGTAAAGCTGATATTAGAGGGGGAGATCTTAAAAATTCTTTGGAACAGAGAGAGGCCAGATGGCAGATTAAGTTACAGGCAGATAGAAAACCTGGCCTCAATGATGTGATTAACATCAAATGTTTTTTTTTTTTTAAATTGTAGGTTGTGTATAAAGAAAAATGGCTTATTATAACATTTTATGTCTATTATATATGTTTTTCTTATTTTTTCTTTTTTCTTTGCTTGTTTTTTAAATGTAGCTGTGCATTTTAATTGTTAATTTAGCTAGTTAATTAATCAATAGAATTAGTAATTGACTTCAACTGTGATATTTAAATGGATTTGTATTCCAGTAGTTTTGTGTTGCTCTGATGAAGTCTTGTGGATAAAAGTGGTAATTAAAAGAGGATTACGCTAACTTTTTGCATTTCTTGTGGTTTCTCAGTTCCTGGCCTTGGTGTTTTTTGTTTTTTATCAGTTTTTTTTTTTTTTGCTGCACCTTGTACATTTTTGTGGTTAAATTAATTACAGAGTTTGCAGTCTTGACAGTCAGGTATGAATTACAGTACATCTTTAACAATGTGTCACTACCTACCTGAAATGGTAAAGCAAGTTAAATCAAGTCAGCATGCAGTAATGTGTGGTATAGCTTCCAAACATCAGTTAATGTTGGACTTTACCCAGATTAAGAGTCACTGTTCTGGTCTGGTCATTGTCTGAAATGTGCTGTAGGTTGCACTCAATAAATGAACAGGGTATATGGGTTAGTTAACAGAAGTCCTACCCAGCTATCCATGGCTTGCATGCCAGAGTTAAGCAACATTAATCAATACATTTTAAAGGGTAATGGTTCTTTGATAAGTACTTTTTTCATAAAAAAAGTGTTCACTATTCCTGTATTCCTGTATTAACTGCATGTGTGTTCCAATTTGACACCAGTGAAGTGTAACATGTAACTGAATAAAGAATGCAGCAAAAAATGTCAGAAATAAATGCAGTGCAATACCCTTACAGAAATGGTGCATAGGCTGCTGTGCCGAACTCTTGGTGAACGCCTACACTGGATTAATGTACATCCTGGTGGGGTGGCCTCACCCCAGACACTAGCATTGGCCACTGCCTCCACACGAGCAATGAAGGTACAGTGCTGACAGTCCCATGGGTGAGGACCTGAGTCACCATGCTACTGTGTCTGACATCCATGGGACTGGGATTCCACAACACCCTCCCCAACCAAGGTGTTCTTCCCCCTTCTTGTGTCACACACCAAATCTGCCTGCTGTCTTGTCTGTCTGCAAAAGCATCCTCACCTTCCCATCTTAACTCCCCCACATGTACCTATGTCTCTTCCCTTATATGTCGCTCTTACCTTAAAAAAAAAAGGTAACCTGTCTCAAAAAAATAAATAAATAATGTCCCATACATACCTTTCCATTTCATACACTTGTCCACTAGACACATTTAATTTGATCTAATTGGCTTGACAGCCCACTTATATTGACTTCACCCCTCTCTCTGGGGGTGACAGTCCAAATTCAGCTAAAAATTATGTAGTGCACAGTTGTTGCTATACAAGAAATTGTTAGCTATGGTTCTTTCCTACACCTTCCTGCACATATCTGCCTGCCTTTCACTACGTTTATCCCCCTGCTTGCACCCCATTTCACAACTGTCCTATCTCCCCATTTTCTATTTCTTTAAAGATTTTTTGTGCAATGACCAGCATTGCAAAGCTCAGTAAAAGGCACTATACTAATATACATGTGTGAAATAATAATAAGCACATTCAAAATGTACACCTGTACTCTATTTCAAACCCCAGGGCTATTGCACCTGCAGACCAGTGCATCAACCCACCAAGCCACAAAGCTGTTAATTAAGATGGCTGGTTTAAGCAAAACATGCCAATTGCCAAGTTACCTTCATTATGCATTTTTAAGCAGGGCTGCGCAAGAGTAATGGAAACAAAAAGAGTGTAACTTGGAGTCTGGTATAGGAATACATCACTAGAAAGACAGACAGAGAATAGTGGATGCAAGTGAGGTCTCTAACAGCAGGGAACTATGCACTTCTTTCTGCAACATTTAACTGCTAATACATTAATGGAAAAATAGGTGTTTTACTAAGACTCTGGTGGAGAAATACATTCCTATTAAGCCATGCACATAATAATGGATAAAAATTAGGTATGTAACAGCCTGTAAGTGTGCAATTATATGTTGAAAAATACAGACCCTGTAACAGTGACACAATAGCTTAGTCTGTTAAATGCTTTGAAAACAAACATTTTTGGCACACATGGTTCTGGGGTCAAATCCAGTGGTCTGTAGCATTTAAAATACATGCATGTGTACATCACCAGTATGAATTCTGTAATGAATGACTGTGTCATCAACTATTTATCCACCCAAAGCATTTCAGATGGAATGTCTGCTGTTCAATTATGGAAGTCTAAGGCCTGCAAATAGGAACACAGTTGACATATTTCTGTTGCAACACTAAAAACTGCATAGAGTGTCATGTCATGCATGTCTATGCATTCCCGGAGGATTTTAAGTTATATAATATAAAGGAGGCCCAGTAATATCAGAATGCAGCACACAATGATTTGCTACTAGTATTACAGATAAGCACAGCTGCACAACTATCATATACATATGGAGGTCATGGTAGCAACAAGGGTTGCCAGCACACATATCCCAGACGACTACCATAACATAACAAATGGCATGGCAGTTGTCCAAATGGTTGACACAATGATAAATGTACCCCCTGTCTAGTTCAAATACACAACAAACATGTTGCCTTTTACTGTGTTAATGATACCTTTGGCTAACATACTTACCTTAAACACATACCTCAATATCCTGTGGGATGAGTTCCCTCAATCAGGCTCTGGCTGTACACCAGGGCTGCCACTGGCCACACCATTACTCATAAGTGCTGTTGTCCTCCACATTCTGCAGCCTCTCTCACTATGCTTATTGCCTGCAGCAGCAGCAGCTGCAGCCTGTAGCACACACATGGGTATGTAATAAGTATCTACTGCAAACATCTTCTCTGTGCTGATATAGTATTTCTACCCAGCATTTCTACCCCATCATATGAGAAAGGGGATGGATTCTACATTGAGGCCTTATATCTCTTTCAATAGTTGCATGGAACTGCCTGACTATACTACAAATCAACTGTGTATGCTTCAATTAGCATTACTCAACCACAGATTGGTTCAGAGGCAATCACCTGCAAATGAGAACCATCTTAGAAAGGCAAACTCCTAGCCAAGGAAACCATTGTGTATGACAGTTACTTTCTATGGTGACCTCATTGTCATAACATTTATATATCTAAATATATATATATATATATATATATATATATATATATATGTATCTTTCAAAAGAGGAGTATTGTACCACATCAGGTATGTAACCATTTTTTTCAACATGGTGCATATGTATGCACTTAGGGGGAATGGGGATTACATGAATAAGCCTTTCTTAGAACTGTACCATTGACATGCCATTGATATGCAGCTGTGTAACACCTACAGAGTTGTGTACAGAGCTCATTGTAAATGGAGCCACCTATACTGAGCCAGAAGATATAGCAAACCTACTAGCCGATAAATTTATCTCCAATTTTACCCCTCTCTCCCCTGCAACCTTCCCTCAGGAAATACCATCAAATATAATTCCTCTGCTATCACTAGACAACATGTCCATAATGCTCTCTCTAAGGCTAAGAACACTGCATCAATGGGCCCAGATAGTATCTCAGCATGCCGTCTAAATAGCATGAAATGTGACCTATCAGGACCTCTGGAATTGTTATTTAACTATAGCCTCCAAATAGGCGTTTTGCCTCATGAATAGAGAACAGCAACAGTCATCCCTCTGCACAAAGGTGGGCCATCTACAGACCCTGGAAACTACAGACGCATAAGTCTTACTAGTTGTATATGTAAAGCCATGGAAAGAATTATCATGGAAATGATCAATAGTGATATAATAAACCTCCAGACACTGGACCCAACCCAGTCTGGTTTCATCAAGGGCAGGTCATGCCTACTCAACCTGGTAGATTTCATTAAGTAGGTCACCAAAGCATTATATGAGGGCAAAATGGTTCACACTACCTACCTTGACCTTGCCAAGGAATTTGGCACAATACCCCACTCGGGCATTCTTGACAAACTCAAGAGGTTAGTTACAAACTTGTATGTCACCTGGTGGATAGCCAACTGGCTTGCAGACAGGCTCCAGGAAGTTAGAATTGAGAAGTCCAACTCTACAAAGAGTACAGTCACAAGTGGAGTCCCTCAGGGATCAGTCCTTGGACTGCTCCTTTTTGGCATTTAATTCTCTGAAGTCAAGGTCAATGTCAGTGGTCTCTGCCTGACTAAATTTGCAAATCTTTTCAAATTAGGAGCTGTCATTGAATCCCACACTGACAAAAATCTTCTCCAGGAGGGACTGACACAAACAAACAATTGGTGTCAGAGCCATGGACTAAAACTAAATGCCAAGAAATGCATAAAAGTATCCTTCAAGAAGTCATCCACCCCTGGTAACTATCATATTGACAACACACTCCTTAGAGATGACCCAATAGTTAGGGACTTAGGGACACAGAGAGTTATCGAGCCTTTGACCATCATGTGTCTACAGTAGTGAGGAAATCATTCTATGGTGTGCAACTTATAAACAAATGTATGGCATTTAAGTCCAAGGAAGTCATTGTTTCACTGTATTCAGCATTCATCAGACCTATCATTGAGTACAGTACCCCCTTTAGTATGCACCTAACCAGGCATATCCAACAATTGTAATGTCCACAGAGATACCTCACTAAAAGAATACAGGGCTTAAGTAAAATGTTCTATGCAGACCGCCTCAAGACTCTGTCCCTGTATACTGTCTCCTACAGGCTTTTGAGGGGAGATCTATGCCTGACATACAGGGCATTTTCAGACTCCACTCTGATGGACCTCTTGCATATCTGCAAAACAAACAGCACCAGAATTACCCATTCTAAGGACTTGACCCTTGTCTATGATATAAAAAGGACCTGCTGGAGAGACAGGCACATATCCCAAAGATTATCCGCCTCAGGAACAGGATCCCCATCCAGCACAGTTCCTCCCTAACCCAATGGTTTGGCACCTATGTCTCTAATGGACACAGGCAATCTGTAAATGGTTCACCTCACATGCCCTAGCTTGTAAATATTTCATCTCCCAAGCCCCTGCTTACACTTATCAAGGGTATCAGAACTTGTCAGAGATTTGGGATTCATGGGTAGGCTTAAAAAGGCCCTTGTGGTCATTAGCTTAGTAAGCAATTATGAAGCTATGAACATATGAGGAAGAAGGCTACAGCAAGGGTTAAATGCTGTCTGTTAACTAGGAGCACAGGTCTCTTGGATATTGCCTTTGTTGGCAGTTGTAATACTACACAGCTATCTTTTGACAGTGAACTATAGACATATGTTGGGAAGGGGCTTCCTTTCTATGGGTCACACTACAAGTGGACTCCTGTGTTGGGTGCGTGATCATATGTTTGCATCTGTCATGGCACAAGCAGGTGTAGGTCACTATTGCTGCTGTTCTAGTTGCCTCCACACCCTTTGCCTGATTGCCACACTGTTGCAGATGAGTTGTGTAATCAAGCAGGGAATACTGATAGCCTTCATTAATTCCTGCATCTGTACATACTGTACACCCATGTATGTACTCCTGACATGTGTTCTCATTATTTTGTATTTCAGGTGATAACATGCATGCCAGATGTTGCCCATTCCCTGAGGTGAAAAATTACCTCAAAACTGAGTCATTACAACAAAACTACCACATCTTGCTGTCCAGAGAGAGGGCAAATAGGCAGGAGCAACAAGCCTTATGGAATGAACTGGTACATAACATAAATGCTATGGGTCATCAGACTCGCACATATGAGCAAGTGTGACACTGTGCCACAGGCATGGTCCACTCTGCATGCAGAAGGGCAGCGGACTTGACCAGGGATCGTCAGGTCACTGATGATGGGCCTGCAGGTGAACAACCTCTGACAGCCACTGATGAATTCCTGGTAAACCTTGTAACACAGGGCAGCTCCCAGGCTTCCATCACACCATATGTTGTGGATGTGGATGCCACCATTTCCACCCAAGAGGAGCATCCAGGTATGTTTATTTAAATCAGCATCACAATACTGTAGCATTTAGCATGTCAGGCTGTACATAGTTTTACATGTGTGTCACATGTTTTATGGGGTGGGGGAAGTAGGGTACCTGCAGTTTTAAGTTCATGCAGAGATTGTGACCTGCATACCTGTTATCATAGCAGCTACTGTAACTTGGGGATATGTGGGTGTACTTACCAATGTTATACTGTAACATGTGGTGCTGTTTACATTACCTCTCCCTCAACTATTTTTCAGGACTGTCAGGAATAGGAAGTGGTCGTGCCCCTGCCACTGGAAAGCACAAAATATTTTTTGTCAGAGATGTAGATTTATTTCAAGGTATTAGCTAAAGTGTCATCCCAGCCTGCTGGCTGGATACATGTACTCTGCATAATTAAAATGTGGAGATATGTTCTGACTGTACGTGATGTGGTCAAAATGTGGAGATATGTTTTGACTGTGCACACTGTGGTCATACTTAGGCCTTGTAGCTGTGACAATAGTGATTGATTTCACAGTATTGACAGAATTTATCAGATGATCATACATGTAAACTGTGCAGAGTTCTGCAGAATGTCAACAGTGTACATAATTTATGTATTGCTCACGAGAGTCTGGATTTAAAGAGCTGTTATTCTGAAATATTTACAAATGTATGTTCGAAATTAATGACTTCAGGTCCTATCTCAGATTGTAGTTTATACAAGTCACTAATAGTGACAGCAGTGTATACAGCTTAACATATATTGAAACATGGTACTGCAGAGCATAGTAGTGGAAGCGTTAAAGTGATGCTTTCCCCTTTATATCACAGGTGACCTGGGAGATTGGTTGTTGTCCTGATCACAACCTGAAGTCGGTGTCTCTTCAGACTCTGATGATGATGTTGGTGGTGGTCAAAGCATGATACAGCTGGGGGTTGCAAGGGTTGAATCTGTCACAGAGGTTTACACCCCTCATCCCCCATAATTATCATTGTAGTCAGTATGCCTACACATACCTAGTCTCCTGAGGCCACCAATATTGGACAGTTGGAGGGTGGAGACATTGAACAGGGAAGTGTGGATACTGTGGCTACAGTAAGTCTCGACACTGGCCATAGCCAAACATTTGATGATGTTCCACACAGGCAGATTGATAGGGGTGCTTGTAGGAGGTCTGCTGTCCCTCCACCACATGTTGCAGGTGTCTCATCACGTGTCACGCAACATATATTTAGGGCCATCATGGAGGTGCATGCATGTTCCAAAATGAACTCCAAATGAATGCTCAGGGATATGGATGCAGCACAATCTGACATCCATGACTACCACCACCACACTCCTGATACCCTGGATCGGTTGACTAATGCAGTGGAAAGACATTGATCTGACAATGATCGCACAGTATCTGCCTTGGAACTCAAATTGTCTGTGGTGGAATGTCTGGTTGGTGTTGATTGTCATACTCATGGACATATGTCAGCATATACATCTGCTGAGAGTCCACATGGCCATGCATAATCACACTCCCATAGTGGCAGCACATCCAGTGCTCCAGAGGAGAGTGTGCTGTCCACACCAAGATGTGGCAGGCCATGGGTTAATGTTCCTGAGTGATTATGTGCAGTACACAGTCCCAGTAGACAGCAGTCACTCTCAGGTAGTAGCCCAGCATCTTACCTTGGGCATGGAGGTGCCAGTGCAACTCCTGGCAGAGCCAGTTCTCATGTTCTGGGGTGGAGATGATGAACTGTCACCTCTATCATGCATGGCTTAAAGCTGTCCAAAATACATTCATGTAGGGCTAGCATTGAGCATGGCTGTGTTCACACAGACACTCACACGCCACTGTCACACTCAGGTCACCTACAGACACACACACCACATTTGCATGATCTGTCTTGCCTACTCCACTTTCTGCCTCACACACATGCTTGCCAACCTACTAGGTCAGCTTAGGCCTCCTGCTCCCTCATACAACACCCTGTGCAAATGATGATACCTGTGCCATATCCCTGTCATCATTGTCTTCAATGCAGGGAAAAGAAGCTACATGTGTGATGCACAGGTTGACTATCTAAATTAATATGTATTTGGTTCATCCATTATTATCTTTGACATGCTACTTGTACTGGTCAGTCACACAGTTGAATGCTTCCATTTGTAATGGGTAAACCACAGTATGTTGTGTACGTTATGATGGATGCTGTTGTAATGGCTGTCTAGTCACACAATGAAAGGTGTCTCATGGCACTGTTTATGTTTCACTTTCAGGATTGTGTAGGACACACCTATGGATTCACATCTACAATAAACCCATCAACATCAGACCACAGGATGGAATGATAACACAGAATAAAAATGTCATCAGAAAGTAAACAGAATAGTTGCATGGCTCCATGGGTTCATTTGTGTATAATAGGCTAACAAAAACAAGGGTGTATTTAATCCTAGTCATGCATCCCTAAACTCTGACAAGATCTGGTACCCTTGATAAGTGTAAGCAGGGTTTTGGAAGATGACACATGGACAAGCCAGGGTGTGCGAGGTGAACCATCCAGAGTTTCCCTGTGTCCATTAAAGACATTTATTCTAAAGCAGTTATAATAGTCATGTTCCCCATCCTGTCATGTAACTTGCACATGATTTGTGTTAGGGCAAAACTGTACTTCACATGCATTGTGAGCCTGTTACATATTCATTGTGCTGTATGGGTTACATACCTGTCTATCCAGCATGTCCCGTTTATACCACAGTCAAGGTGAAGGTGTGTAGGACAGGTAATTCTCATGATAGTCCTTTCTTGGATATGCAGGAGGTATACAGTGAGATCTGACACCTCCCTGCATGGCATGCATACATCTTCCCGCCAAAGCATGTCAGACACAGAATACACAGTTACAGGCTTGACGCAGTCTACATAGGACATGTTATGCACACTGTGTATCAGTTTACTGTGGAACCTCTGTCGATGTGACATTTGTCAGATATGCCTGGTTAGTTACATATCAAAGGTGGCATTGCACTCATTGGTAGGTGTGATGAATGCTGAATGCAGTGGAACAATGACTGTCTTGGATTTACATGCTATACCTTTGTTTATAGGCTGCATAACATAGAATGCATCCCCAAATATTACCAACCCGTATCACTAGCTATGTGTCCGTAAGTCTCTGACTACTGGGTCAACTGTTGAAGATGTGCAGTCAATACATTAGTTACCAGGGGTGGATGACTTACCAAGGGATAGCATTGTGCATTCCTTGGCATTTACTGTTAGTCCATGGCTCTGACAGCAACTGAATGTCTGCATCAGCCAACCTGGATAACTGCTGAGTCAGTGTGGGATTCAATGACAGCTCCTAATTGCAATCTTCTGCAAATTTAGTCAGTCAGAGGCCAATGACAGTGGCTGTGACTGCAAAGAAGTAAATGCCTTGAAGGATCACATCCTACCCCAGACAAACCCACATCACACATACCTACATGTGCAGAGGTCTTTACCAGACACATAAGTAAACAACAGACACCTCAGAAACTCAAATGCAAGCTCACTACACATAATCGTACCTCTGCAGAACACAGTACACATAATAGCTTATGCACCACTGTCTCACCAGTGAAACACCTAAGGCAAAATACAAAATCAAACATATTACTCATAGGTGATTACATCATGCGACACACTGATGTGCGTCTTACCAGGATACATAAGAGAAAGGTCACAATCAGCTTTCTGTGAGGTGCCAGTATACGCCATATCATGCATGTACTCAAGTTAGTCAACATCAGGTATTATGACTATGTCATAGTTCCTGTTGATGAGTATGACTTTGAGACATACCTCTCTGGACTGTATGCAGAGACATGACAGGGCTGACAAACTATGTGTCTCAGGCAGATATGCCCTTGGCCTTGATCTGCATTTTACTGTCACCTAGGATGATGGCTTCATACAAACAGAAAATGATTGATGTCAATAATTGACATAGTGTGTGGTGGCAGTTTAAGGGGATCCACTATCTATCAGCCTGGGATTACCTGCTCAACAGACCTCAGTGCTTTGCCAGAGATGGTCTTCATCTGGCACCCTTGGGATTTTGGCAACTGGCCAAGGCTGCTGCCACCCTCATACAATGACTTTTAGGTGGTGTCACACAGAAAACCTTCCATTGAGAAAACCCCATCTACAAGCAACATCACAGTTATGCTGTTAAATACAAGGAATATCACCACCAAACTCCACTCAGTGAAAGCTGTAGCCACCTTGGAAGATTTTTGTGCAGTCACAAACACCTGGGTCAATGCTGTGGAGATCACCACAGCTATACCTGGCTACACCTCCTTCCACACATTCAGACTTATAACTTAAAGAGTGCAAATACATGGAGATGGTGTATCCGTATTCATTCAGGATAGATACACATCCAGACTGGTTAGACAGTATGATTCCCTGAAGAAACTGCAGGTGCTTTTGACTGATTGTAAGGACCCTAATCAAATCATTGCCAGCTCCCCCTAAAATAGTGACACTCCCTCCTCAGCTTAAACAAGCAAATAAATGTTGTTGTGAAGTCCTGCAAAACAAAGTATGGGGCAAAATTAGCCTCCTCCACAAAGGACAAACACAAAGTATTGTGCAGCTACATGTGTAATGTAAAAGAAAAGGCCCACATTGTTGCCAAACTCGTACATAATGATACTACATATAATGAGCCTGTACAAATAGTTAACCTGTTGGCCAAAAGGTTCTGTAACAACTGCACTTCTCTGTCCCCACAACATGTACAAAATCCCATCCCTACATCCTGTCCCATACCTTGTATCTCTAAAGAACATATACTAAATGGCTTCTCTAAGGTGACAAACACAGCATCTATTGCACCTGCTAACATCCCAGGCTGCATCTTACATGGTATTCAACATGGATTACAAACAACATTGGAAACTCTTTGCATTCATAGTGTACCCACTGGCTGCATCCCAGCTGACTGGAAATTGGCCACTGTTATCCCATTGCACAGAGGTGGTGTGTCCACTGACCACAGGAACTATAGGCCTATTAGCCTGACTAGCCATATATGTAAGGCCATGGGGCATCTCTTCACTGACCATATCAACAAAGATATAGGCAATCTGAAAACACTTGACCCTACATTGTTTGGATCTGTGATTGGGAGATCATGCCTGTTAAATCTGTTGGATCTGTATGAGGTAGTTACCAATGACCTGGATGAGGGGATATCTGTGCATACAACCACCTGGACATAGTCAAGTTGTTTGACACTATCCCACACTCAGGCATCATTGACAAACCCACCGAGATAACCATCAATGTTAATATCATTAGAGGTCACTAAATGGCTCACTGATAACACTCATATAGTCAGAATAGGGGTATCCACCTCCAATAGCAGAACTGTAACCAGTGGTGTTTCACAAGGTTCAGTCCTGGGTTCTCTAAAGTTTGAAATCAATTTATTCAACATACAAACACAACTTGAATGTCTGTGGCTGGCAAGGTTTGTTCATGCCTGCAAACTGGGAGCGGTCATAGACTTCCGAATTACATCAACATCATACAAGACGGTCATACATGACCAAATTATTGTTGACACAATCATGGCATTAAAAGCAATGCAAATATATTTACTATCATTTTTTTTGGTATCAGCAATGTACCTGCTACATAACACATCAATAGCAAAACTACAAATGCATACTCAGGGGTGAGAGACCAGGGCACATGGGTTTACACCTACCTTACCTTAGATCACCATGTCTCCACAGTGATAGGAAGGGCATTATACCTTACTCATGTCATAACTAAGGGCACTGTTACCCAATTATGAAGTAATAATAACCTCCATGTACTCTTCCCTCATCAGGCCAATATGTGAGTACAATGGCCATTTTGTTATGTATGTTTGCAAGCACCAGTGGCAATTCTAGAGATCATAAATGTTCCTTACAAGGGAAATTCAAGATTTCAGCATCTGTCATATGGGGATCATCTGAAATCACTGTAACTTTAGTCTATGTCATACAGACTACTCAGAGGTGATCTCTGCCTTACCTGTGAGGCAATCTATGACCCTGCTTTATTGGTAATGCTGCATATCCATAAGTCAAATGGTACACAAATTACTTACTGCAAGGACCTTAGTCTGGTATATGACATTAATAAAACATGCTGGAGGGAGAGATATGTCTACCAAGTTTAAACAAACTTTTGCAACAGACTCCCATTTAATGTCAAACAGCTCACCACATTGACCTTTTTCAGATGCAATCTGTACAATTGGATGGGTGACTATAAGTTCACCACAGGAGTTCTGCCTGTGCCCCCCTTGGACAGGGGGGAATAGGTGCTGATCATGTAAATAAGTGTAAAAACCTGGCTAGGATTATAAGGGCCACAGGGCCATTAGCTTATTAAACTTCAATGATTCTATGATTCTATAGGAAAATGTAAAATGCTCTGACTTACATCCACATACATCAACTTGGCTACAATGAGAATGGTATCATTACCAATTAATGTTTACAGGACACTGCACACACAAACTCAAAGTTGGCTGCAATAATAGTAGAACCTGTACCAATCTAGTCTTATACATGAGTCTATATTAGATGATCAAACTTCCAAAAGTTCAACTGTCAAATGGTCAACACCATATGATTAAACTTTTAAAAGGTACAAAAATTACTTACTCTAAGGACCTTAGCCTGGTATGTGTGCTCTCATTTTTAGTATCCAACACATCTCCTCATTTTCAACTGCACAAATAACCTACCTGAATATTGATCTGGTCTATACTGGATGTTTGAACTTTCAAAAGTATGAGTTTCATATGGTCAACACCATATGATCAAACGTTTGAAAGTTTGAATGTTTTAATGGAGATCTCCATACAGCACGGAATGGGAAGATGTCCCTTTTCCTCCACTGTAGTGCGATCTCGAAGCTGGTTTATTTAAAGTGTGTGGGGGTGGGGGGTGCAGGGGTGCTTTCCCCCTGCTTAAAATGTTAGGGTAGGTTATTTGTGTTTTTTATTTTTTTTTTCCGGATGTTCGAACTTTTAAAAGTTTGATCATATGGTGTTTATCATATGACACTAGAGCTTTTAAACATTCAAGCATCCAATATAGACCCCAGTTGCCACTTGTACTTGGAAAGGTACATGACAAAATGGCCATTGCACTCAAATATTGGCATGCTGAGGGAAGAGTAGACAGAGTTTATAATAACTACATCATTATCAGGTGACAGGGCCCTCAGTAATGACATAAGCATCATATACTTCCCTTCTTTCCACAGGGGAGACATGGTTATCTATGGTAACCTAGGAGTAAACCTGCGTCAGGAAGCCAGTGTGCCTAGGTCTATCACCCCTGAGTATGTACATCAGGTGTTGCTACTGATGTGCTACTTACCAGGAACATTGGTGTTACCAGTGGAAATGATACTACATACACATTTGCTTAGGCTTTACCTCCATTAGTATATCAACAAGCATTTACTCACGAAGACTCTATTATATGATATTGACATAATGGGGAGATTGTATGAATGGTACCAGTTTGCTGTGCCATGAGGAGCTTGTTTTCCTCCTGTCAGGTACAGCCAAGTCTATGCAGTTGCACAGGTTTTTGCATAACGCATTGGTGTAGAGCTCACCATAATTACCTGTCCCATTTGCGGGGAGAGGTGCATTGAAGCTATTTATACCATCTCATAGGAGGTTATAATTTGCTTTGTTGAAGTTTAGTACTGTGTTTGTTGCAAGGATGGGAGGGTTCAGGTGTGAGTCTTACTTTTAAGGAGACCAATTTGTGGTCAGATCTCAGCAAGGAGGACCTCACAATGGAGGTGTTACAGTGGTCACCCATATTGGTAAGCACCTTATGCAGTATGTCAGCTCATCTTGTGGGGATGTCACTCCACTGATTCAGGGCATTGTAGCTAAGGACATCAACTAAGATTGGGGCAAGTGAGTTTCAGCATGAATAACCAACACAGTTGGCGGTTAGTGAAAGTCACCCCACACCATGGTGTTGTGATGTAGCTTGATAGATACAAGTAAATTCAAATAAACATAACAGGTGTCCTGATTCATGGAGTTGCTCCTTTAGCTGGCAATGTCTACCTTACGTACCTTACCAGCAGTGAATAGAACCTGAAATAACTCCATTGAATCACACTGTTTAACCAATCTGGATGTATAGCTATATTTAATGAATACGGATACACCACCTGCATTACCTGGCACACTATCAGTTTGAAGTTTGAACATGTAGAAGGATGTGTATGCTGAGGTGCTGTCCACAGCCTTGAACCAGGTGTGTGTAACTGCACAAATGTCTGCATCTTCCAAGATGGGGACACCTTCCAGTGAGTAGAGTTTAGTGTTGGCATTCCTAGTGTGTAGCAGCATAACCATGATGTTACTTGAAGATGTCATTTCTGCATTGGAAAGTTTTTCATTGAGATGCTGCCTATAAGATGCACTATGAGAATGTCAGCAGCCTTGGTCAGTACACAAACTCTCAGGGGTGATAGATGAAAACCATCTCTGGCAAAGCATTGAGGCTGGTTGAGCAAATCATCCCAGGCTGACATGTATTGAATCCCCTTAAAATGATATCACATGATAAGTCAATTTTTGACTTCAATCATTTCCATGTTTATTGACCCATCATCCTAGGTGAAGGTGAAATGCAGCTGAAGGCTATGAGCATACCTGCCAGAGACACAGAGTCAGCTCAGTCATGTGTCTGCATACAGTGGATTGAGGTATGTTTCAAGTTGTACACACCAGCAGGAACTATGAAGTCCTCATAACATTACCTGATGTTGACAGACCTGTATACAAGTGTGATATGGCATATCCTGGCACCACACAGACAGCTAACTGTGACCTTTCTCATATGTAGCTTGGTGAGAGGGACATCAGTGTATCTCATGATGTAATCACCTATGAATAATAGGTTTGAGTTTGTGTTTTTTCTCAGGTATTTGATCGGTGAGACAGTGGTGCATGTGCTATTATGTGTACTGTGTTCTTCAGTGGTATGATTATGTGTAGTGAGCTTGCAATTGGGTTTCTGAGGTGTTTATTGCTTGTGTATGTGTCTGGTAAGGAGCTCCATGCATGCAGGTGTGTGTGATGTGGGTGTGGGTGAAGTACATGGTGAGGTGTGGATGTTGATAAACTGCTGATTGTCATATGTACTGACCGGTGTGTGAGACAGCATGGAATCAAGTTTGTAATATAGTGCCATCTCTCACACATTGTATTTGTGTGGCATAGGAGTATAGGGGTGGGGCCACTTTGCACATCTCAACAGCAGTCATTGATAATGCCATTAGCAATAGAGTCCTGCTTGTGTGTACATCACAGTAGGCTATCATTAAGCAGTGGCCTGACAGATGCTGAAATGTAACATGTTATCACCTTTATGTGGTTCTCCTAAGGTAACACAGCACCTGGCAGTGTGCCTTAATATGATTGAGTGAGTACAATGCTTTGCCAGGCATGTGCCCCTTGGATTAACCATAATCATGTTATTAGGCATAGTCGCAATAGCATACCTTCAAATGTGACAACGCACAACTCCAGCAAAGTTAGGGTCATGCTGCTTCACCCCTGAGTTTGACAGCCTCAAGCCCACTGTGTAGGCACTTCTTGCAGTGAAGATGTGGATGGCCATGCATGCACAGAGAAATTGTTAAACTTTGCAGTCATTACTTTGGCCTTGCTATTATACACTGACTGGCAAGCTAAAAGAGATCAAACTGGATGCTGTGTTACATGATGTGGGGACACATATATATGTTCCAGTTACATAAATGTACAGTATGACATACTTAGGACATGTGTGAGGTACACACAATTTAGCCAAAGGTGGCCACTCCTCTGCAATAGACTTCAGATCCATGTCATGCAGATGTCCACCATGAAGCTGTTGAAGGTCAGGCTGCATGAGTTGCTGTCAAATTGTCACCTAACAGGGATCACTTCTGCTGTGGTCCTTGTTTCACCAGCCTTGTATGGCTATGTCACTAGAATATTAATTGGGACACTGCATCTGTGCACTGACTCACCATCTGGTCAGTACCCTAGTGAAATCCTAACAACCCTGGAATACAAGGCATAATACACGTCAAACTCAAATGATTGCTCTGGTTGCTAATCAAGGTATCTACCTGGAAAATGGTATGTCAAGCATAAAGAGACTAGCATGACATGGGACAACTACGTAGATGAACAAACAGGCTGTGGCCTGCTCCTCATGTTGAGCTTGGCACTTCCATTTTGCTTCTGGTGAGAGACAAAATATAAAGCATTGTTTAGGAAAGATCTATAGCTATCCATTTCTTGAACAACAATAACTGTGCACGTTCACAGATTTTTTTAGCTGAATGTGGACTGTAATCCTCAGAGATGGGTGATAGCAGCATAAGTACATTGTCAAGCCAACTGGACCAAATGAAGTGTGTCCAGTGGACATGTGTGCAAAATGGAGAGCTATGTATGGGATGATTTCTTTTTTTTTTTTTTGGGACAAGTGCCCTTCTCTTTTTTTTAAGGTGAGAGTGGAATGTTGGGAAGGGACATAGGTACGTGTGCCGGAGGTAAGTTGGGAAGGTGAGGAAGCTTTTGCTGACAGATAAGACAGACAAGACAGCAGATAGGGTTGGTGTGTGACACAAGAGGGGGCTAAACATCTTGGATGGAGAAGGTGTTGCGTAATTCCAGTCCCATGAGCGTCACACACTGTAACAACGTGACTCAGGTCCTGACCAATTTGACTGTCAGCACTGCTCCGTCACTGCCCCTGTGGTGGCAGTGGTGGATGCTAACATCTGCTGATAGGCCACCCCACCAGGAAGGACAGCATGCTCTCCATCTGGCATAGGCATGCGCCAACAGTTCAGCACAGCAACCCAAGCACCATACCAGGCAGTTCATCATGGGTGACAAAATCACCCCCTCCACTTCTACTCCCAGAGGGGGGGCCCAGCCTCAGCCTGTGGGGCAGAACTACCTGTCGCTGCAGGTATTGCAGGGGCAGAATAGGCTGTGGCCCAGACATGCTGGAACCCGGTGTCATGGGTGGGGGAACCAAGGTAGATGGATCACCAGGAAATTGCCTACCTTGTCATCCTGTAGTAAATTAAAAAAAAATAAGGTAACAAAAGAAATAACCAAACAAATGTTAGTATTAACATAATGGAAGCTAATACTGATTAATTAAAAGACATATAAAGGAATATTATGAGGAATACAACAATAAATAACATAAAATAAAGTATAACAGTAAACCAGTATGAATTAATAAGCAAGGCCAACATAACAGTTAGTTATGAATAATATATTGATATCAAATCATAATAATACATAATATTAACAAATTAAAGAAGATAAAGGGAGAGAAGAGAGAGAAAAACATGCCATTAGTAACTTTGCAGGTAATATTACTACACAGACTACTAATACATACTACTACAGATGTGCAGTTTCAGTTGTGAATACTGTGACTGCAATGCTTGTATAGGTGATGTTACATGTACATACCTCTCAACCCATTAGCATGGGACAGTATGGGCCAAGCACTAACAAATGCTGGTACACAGGCACAACTACAGGAAACTGTTTTACATAGTGTGCTCATACATTGCTACCAAGGTGTTCTGTTAATGGATTTGCCAATAAATTGCATTCCAATTATTGTCATGTATCTGATAATCAAAGGCCACTCATATGGGGCACTAGTCATTACAGTCTTCAAAAGTGTGACAGTTGAGAGGTATGTTCATGTACACTAAATACACTAGACAGCTGGCTATTTGTCAGCTGGCTGCCATGAGATTAAAACCCACAAGCAGTGACTGCAGGAATTATGTGCACTTTATTTCAATATAATGAATTCTCAAAACATTATCTCCTTTAAAGTTTAAGACTTTTATTGCAACATTTTGTGTGAAATCCTACATTTACACACATGCATAGCTGTGTGTGGTATCACATTGTGAACCAAATGTTGTGAACACATGAATAATGAGCACTTTAGTTGAACACAGTACTTATCAAAACACCATCTCCTTTTACACTCTAATGATTAATGTCACATGAAATCTGACAGTTACACACATGTATGGTTGTGGAGGTCACCTGTTGACCTGACCATATACCCTGTTCATTTATTGAGTGCTATGTACAACATTTTTCTGGGAAATAATCTGAACTGCGGATTGACACTTACTCTGGGTACTGCAATACATGCTTATCTGAAATGTGATGATGCGTTATATCATAGCTGATATGTTGCAGTGGTCTGGTATCTGAATGGAGCACACATGCAGGGAATACAGGAATAATGAAAACTCATTTGAAAAGATTACTTATCAAAGCACAATCCTGTTTTAAACTTTATTGATAATGTTCCTTTAAATCTGGCATTTAGACACATGGACACCAGTCCAGGACTTTAGCTACCTTACCCATATACCGTGTTCATTGTCTGGGTGGAATATACAACACTATTTCAGACAGAATGAGCAGAACACAGACATGAACCTTACTCTGGTTATTGCTCTACATGCATTTCAGACATTTGTGGTTACATTATTTCCTTGTTTACATTTAATAGTTGACTTGTGTCAGATTAGAACACACATGCAGTGAATAGAGGACTAATGAACACTTATTTGAAAAGATTACTTATCAAAGCACAATCCTTATTTAAACTCTAATGCCATTTGGACTCATGAATAGCAGTCCTGTACTTCAGTAACCTTACCATTATACCACGCTCATTGCCTGGGTAGAATATAATGCATTATTTTAGACAACATGAGCAGAACATGGGTTTGAACCTTACTCTAGGTAATGCACAACACTTATTTCAGACAGTTTTTGCAGCATTCTTTATTCATTTACATTTAACAGTTAACAGCTGTCAGATTAGAACACACAGCAGTGAATACAGGAATACTGAACAGTTTTTATTTGAAAACATTACATATCAAAGCATTATCACCCTTTAGAATTTATTGATTAATGTTGTATCAAGTCTGCCATGTAGACCATGGATAGCTGTGCAAGATGTCTAATAAATAACCCATATGTCTAGTCCATTAATTGAGTGCAACATATAGCATAGTTCATACAATGAGCAGACCAGAACAGTGAATCTTAATATTGGTAGACCGCAACATTAACAGATGTTTGGAAATTATACTACACAGTACTGCATGTGTACCTGATTTAACTTGCTTTGCTATTTCAGGTAGGCAGTGACACATTAAACATCTTACATGTCCCAGGTATGTCATACCTGACTGTTAAGACTGCAAAACTCTGTAACTAATTTATTATAGCATTACATTATGAATTAAGTTATAACTTTGATGTTTCCCTACTTACCACACTATCTATTCATCCTGGACAGGCACCCTGCAAGGGACTGGACATTGAGAGCCCTCTTGTCTGCAGCTGTTGGAAGAGAAGCAAACAAGCCATTAAGCATACCAATTTTGCACAGATTCAGCTTGTATATTTATAAAGTACTGGCAAACATAATTAGATATCTGTGGGGTTAGCTCAGTCTGCGCTTCTTGGACCCAGGTGTCCAAGGTTCCCCTCTTCTTATGCTTCAGGTTGTGGCTGTGGTGATGACACTGCTCTCCAGTGTGGGGATACCAGTAGCACTGTAAGTTCCTGAGCCAACCAATCCCAGGCCTCAGACTTACACTCTAAGACCTGGTAATCACCTTGCAGCAGCTGGGTTTCATAGTTCTTCAACAGGAGTTCAACAAACACTTTTGACTCCTGCACACCCCACCTCTGCACCCAAAAGCCTGCTCCCTCTCCAGCATCACCAGGCATATAGACTGCCAAATGAATGATGTGAAATTCCTGCCTATTGGCCTCTATATAGGCTGCATGTCCACCCTTACACATCATACCATGCATTGCTTAGCTTCGCACAAACTCGCACAAACTGTTTCAGCAAAGTTGAGCATTGTGTAATCTCGCATAAGCCATGGTTAAGCATAGCTTAGCAATGTGCAAATGATGTAGACCATTGACCATGTTTAAGCAGTGGTTAGCATTGCACAGCTTTTCTAAATGTAACATTTTTTTTTAATTTTAAATTAAACTAATGTTTCAGTCACCTGACACATCACAGCAATAAATGTAAAACATATAACTGCTCAGGACTCAAACCTGGGACCTACTACACTGTAGGTCATGACTCAAACTATCCATCCACTTAGTTCAGAGAAGGAATGTATCTTCACATATACTACTAAAATGTCTGTTAGCATTGCACAATGAAGCTGCATGGGTTTGCATGTTGCTAAGTACAACACAACTACAACAATTAAATAAAGCTAGTTTCTATTTTTACATATCTGGCGGTGTTGCTAAGCACTGTGCCACTCTACACAAACAGGGAGAGACAAAAAACTACAATTGATTACATCTGGTTTCTATTTTTATATATATATATATATATATATATATATATATATATATATATATATATATATATATACATACCAGATATCAGGTATGTATGTATAAGCACAGCTCAGCATCACTAAGCACTGCGCCTCACTACCCAAACAGGAAGAGACAAAAAAGTACAATTGATTACATCTGGTTTTTGTTTTTAGATATATACCAGACGGTTGCATAAGTGTATATGTATAAGCACAAATCAGTATTGTTAAGCAGCATGGAAATAAGACATAAAAAAATAAATAAATAAAATAAAACACTGTCCTGTGCTTACCATATGTCCAGATGCTTTCTGGACAGTCCAAAAGTACAGGGCAGTCTCTACACTGCTGTTTGTATGGTTTCAATATCTGTGTTAGTGTGTTGTCCCTCAGTAGTGAGCCAAAATTAATATAATTGGCAAGTTGCAGGTGAGGAAACATGGCCGTTTACACAGATACTTTCCATGTAGGCCCTACACAGAGCCTACACAGATTTTATTGAATCCTGGGGAGTGTGTAGTTTTGCTGTCTGACCAGTAGTTTTGTACTTAGTGGAGGGAAGTACACGAGCTTTCTAATTTGGTAGCTCTTTGTGGAGAGTGATAAAGTTGTCCTTTCATTAAAAGGTAACAATCTAACATTTTTCAGAACTCGGCAATATATGGTTAGTTGATCTGCAAGTAAAGCAAATCTGCAAATTTTGTTAATTGCTATTTGAATTAATTTGGTAGGACTGTAACATAAAGTAATTATTAGGAGACCACATTTGTTTGATGGAATAGTACATTCAAAGGTATGGCAAGGTGAGCAGTGGGTGTGAGAACTTATGAAGCATAGTTTAAGCTGCTTCATATTTTTTGATATTGTTGGCAATATGTTCTAAGAAAAAAATAGCTGGGTGTAACGTTAATACTATGTATTTTTGCTTTGTTACAACAGGAAGACATCTGACTTTTTTGTTGTTAAAGTACAGGCTGGGTGTTTTGGAAGACTTTGCTGAGTTCTGAAAATCATATCACTTAATTTTTTAAGGTATTAATGAGAAGACTGTTGTTGTGGGATACTTGCATGTCAATGTGAAGCTGTTTTACAGATTCTCCTGAAGGGTGGGTGAGTTTTTCTAGGATTCTAGGTGAAGGAGGTCATATATGTACAGGAGTACATATTTAATTGAGAAAGGTCAGAAGGAAAATCATCAATAAAAAGTGAGAACAGAGTCCCAAGAATGGATTCCTGGGGAACACCTTATTTAAAGCTTCTGAATTAGAAAAGCACCTATTTCATTGTACCAGGAATGTCCTGTCCTCCAGATAGTTTCAGAATTATTTTCTTTGTATGGTCATCCACCAAAACTGAACTTCCATAGTGTATTTTGAAGAGGTCTATGACTGTCTCAAAGGCTCTGGTCATATGTATGAAGAGGCTGCCTGTTAATTTAGTGGCATTCATACTGCAATACATTATCAGTGGCTGTACACAGCAATTGTTCAATGTTTTATCAGTGATTGTATACAGGGAAATCATGGTGGTGAAGAAGTTGAGGATTCTGAATTGTTGGTTACCGAGTAGCCCATATTTTTAAAGAGTTCAAAATGTTGTTTTGATAGATTTTTAAATATTTTTGTGAAGGACCATAAGTTGGTTGTCATTTCGTAGTCTTTGCATCTCTTGGTATGAGGAGATTAAGATATGGAAAGCATGAATGCATGCTTGAATAATGTGGGGAGTATTCCATTTGAATATATATATATATATATATATATATATATATATATATATATATATATATGTACAAATATGACTCTGTCATTGTCCATGTTGGTGAGTGAGAATGGCCTGAGACATACCTCCCTGGACTACATGAAAAGAAACATGGAGGAGATGTCTGATCTTGTAGCCCAGGCAGGTATGACCCTATCCTTGAGTAGCATCATGCCATCACCCAGAATGATACCACAGTACAAGGACAAAAGGATTGATTTCAACAATTGGCTAAGCTTCTGGTGTCATTCTAAGGGGATCCAGTATCTGTCTGCCGGGGATAACATCATGGACAAACAATGATGCTTTGCCAGAGATGGCCTGCACCTGTCACCCTAGGGATTCTGGATACTGGCTAAGGTTCTTACCACCCCTATAGTGCCTTTTTAGGCAAGGTTCAAATGACAAATTCACCACCATAACAGGTACAAGCAAGAAAAATCTGATGGTAATGCTACTCAATGCTAGAAGCCTAAACCTCAAAATGCACTTACTCGAGGCACTCCTTAAAATGGAGAACATCATCATCTGTGCAGTGACTGCATTACCAGGCTATAATTCATACTACAACTTTTGGCCACCTAACCCAGAACAAAGCACTAAAGGTGGAGGCGTGTCCATATTCATTAAGGATATCCACACCTCCAGGCTAGTTGTACAGCATAATGCATCTGTGATTATTCAAGTGCAACTAACTCTGGACAAGACCGCAATCCAAATTGCAGCTTGCTACATACCCCCCACCATGCCCCAGGATTCCCACTCCTCATTTCTTGATACACTGGACAGTATTAGGGTACAACCTAACACCCTAACAATGAGCGATTTCAACTACCCCACCATTAACTGGGAAAACTACTCATGTACCAACTCTTTTGCTCAACGTTTTCTGGAATTCATAAATTCCAACGCCTTGGATCAACTTATTCACACCACCACCAAGGGCAGCAATATCCTAGACCTGGTCATTACCAACATGGGCAACCGGTGTTCCACACCAGAGGTCAATTCCTCGTTGGTCAGATCTGACCACAAGCTAATCACCCTAGACATCCACATCCTGCCCCCACCCCCAATTAGGGAAACCACCATAAAAAACTTCTCCAAAGCCAACTTCACACTTCTTAAGACAGACGTGGCAAACGTCATGACACCCATGCAGACGGACAATAGAGGTACGACTGCTGAATCCTACACAAATGCACTTTATAAGCACTTACACGAGTGCATGGATCATGCTATCCCTAATAAAACCAAGATGCTATCCTCCAAAAAAAGGAAGCCAATCTGGTGGTCCTCTGTCATAAACAAACTCTACAACAGAAGAAAGAAACTCTTGCAAAAAAGAGTAAAATCCCATGACTGGAGGAACTCCCTGGTCAACCTCAGTAAGAAGCTGAGATCCCTCATAAAATCCTCCAAAGCTAGTTACGAAAACAAAATTGCCATTGACTGTAAAGACAACCACAAAGCATTCTATATCTATGTCAAGAATCTCAATGGCAACACTCAGATCTGCTCTGAGTTACAGCACAATGGCACTAATTATACAGAACCAACTGATATTGCCAACATCCTGGCAGATAAATTCAGTGCTAACTTTACCCCCCCCCCCCCACTCCCTAGATGGCCCATCTCTATACCAGAAGAATGTAAAGTTCCTGTAATTATGGCTGCACAGGTAAAAAACACACTCTCCAAAGTCAAGAACACAGCATCCATGGAACCTGACAATATCCCAGGCTGCATTCTACACAAACTACAGAATGAACTGGCACCCTACCTAAGTACCATGTTCAGTCATAGCCTCCCCTCAGGCTTTGTGCCCACTGAATGGCGCACCATGACGGTTATCTCACTCCACAAAGGGGGAGCCACTATGGACCCCGGGAACTACCGCCCAATTAGCCTGACGAGCCTGGTCTGCAAGGCCATGGAATGTATCATCATGGAACTCATAAACAAAGATATTGATAATCTCCAAACTCTGGAACCTACCCAGTTCGGATTTGTAAAAGGCAGATCATGTCTCCTAAACCTGATTGACTTCTTTGAAGCAGTCACCAAAGCAATAGATGAGGGTAAGGTGGTTCACACAGCTTATGGATCTCACCAAGGTTTTCAACACCATCCCCCACTATGGAATTATAGATAAGCTCACTAAACTAGGTATAAATCCCTATGTCACAAGATGGGTTGCCAACTGGCTAATGGATAGAACACACACTGTGAAAGTAGCAGACTCCAAATCCGACTTCAGACCAGTGACAAGTGGAGTACCACAGGGTTAGGTCTTGGGTCCTCTTCTGTTTGGTATCTACTTCTCTGAAGTACAGGCTAACACTGAAGGTCTTTGGCTAACAAAGTTTGCAGATGACTGCAAACTAGGAGCCATAATCGAAACTCCTAACGATGTGGACATACTACAAAAGGGCCTCAATGAGACAGATGCCTGGTGCAAAAGCCATGGCCTGAAGCTGAATGCCAAAAAGTGTATTGTCATCCCTTTTGGTAGAAACTCTGTACCCATAAACTACCACATAGCTGGTAGCCTACCTAATGCCAAAAATGTGATAAGAGACCTTGGGACACAGGTGGACAGTACTCTTTCCTTTGATAATCACATCGCCACAGTGGTCAGGAAATCCTTCTACGTGGCTCACCTCATCACAAAAGGTTTCTCATCCAGAAAAAAAAGAGGTCATTGTTCCCCTCTACTCATCACTCATTAGACCCATTATAGAGTATTTGGTATGTACCTCACAAGACATCTCAACAACTGGAAAGGCCACAGAAATACCCCACAAAGAGGATTACTAGCCTCAAACAGATGCCTTACGCAGACCGTCTCAAAAAACTCCAGCTTTACTCCATCGCATATCGCCTACTCAGAGGTGATCTCTGCCTAACATACAAAGCTATGTCAAACCCAGAGCTGTTGGACATGCTCCACTTAAAGAAATCCCAATCCCTCTGAGCTACACACTCTAGGTACCCAAACCTTGTCACCACAATAAACAAAACATGCTGGAGGGATAGATTCCTTTCCCAGAGACTTCCTATATTCTGGAACAGACTACCTATCTATGTCAAACAGAGATCCTCATTAGCACTCTTCAAGAAAAATCTTGATGATTGAATGGGAGATAGGAAATTCACCCCGGGGATCACTTCTGTGGCTCTGCTCGACAGGAGCACAGGAAAATAATTTTCTTGGGTGGCAAAAGCCAGGGTACATTTTTGGCTAGGCTTATATAGGCCCTAGGGCCAATAGCCTAGTACCTACCTATGAACCTATGACAGAGACCTGGTTCAAGGTTCCAGAGAGCACCCCTGCATTACCAGGCTATAATTCATACCACATCTTTTGGCCACCTAACCTGGACCAAAACACTAAAGGTGGAGGTGTGTCCATATTCATTAAGGATATCCACATCTCCAGGCTAGTTGCTTAGAATAATGCATCCGAGATTATCCAAATGCAACTAACTCTGGGCAAGACCACAATCCAAATTGTAGCTTGCTACAGATCCCCCACTATGCCCCAGGATTCTCACTCCTCATTTCTTGATACACTGGAAAATATTAGGGTACAACCTAATACGCTAATAATGGGCAATTTCAACTACCCCACCATTAACTGGGAAAACTACTTATGTACCAACTCGTGTGCTTAGCATTTTCTGGAATTCATAAATTCCAATGCTTTGGATCAACTTATCCAGACCCCACCAGGGGCAGCAATATCCTAGACCTGGTCATTACCAACATGGGCAACCGGTGTTCCACAAAAGAGGTCAATTCCTCATTAATCATATCCGACAACAAGTTAATCACCCTAGATATCCACATCCCGCCCCCAACCCCCATTAGGGAAACCACCGTAAAATATTTCTCCAAAGCCAACTTCATACTTCTTAAGACAGAAGTGGCAAACTTCACGACACCCATGCTTACAGACAATAGAGGTACAACTGCTGAATCCTACACAAATGCACTTTATAAGCACTTACACCAGTGCATGGATCGTGCAATCCCTAACAGAACCAAGATGATATCCTCCCAAAAAAGGAAGCCAATCTGGTGGTCCCCTACCATAAACAAACTTTCAACAGAAGAAAGATACCATTACAAAAAAGAGTAAAATTCCATGCTTGGAGGAACTCCCTGGTCAGCCTCATTAAGAAGCTGAGATCCCTCATAAAATCATCCAAAGCTAGTTATGAAAACAAAATCACCAGTGATTCTAAAGACAACCACAAAGTATTATATAGCTATGTCAAGAATCTCAATGGCAACACTCAGATCTGCTCTGAGTTGCAGCACAATGTCACTAAATATACAGAACCAACTCATATTGCCAACATTCTGGTAGATAGGTTCAGTGCTAACTTTACCCCCCTCTCATCCCCTAAAGAGCCCAATTCTATACCAAAAGAATGCAAAGTTCCTGTAATCATGGCTGCACAGGTAAAAAACACACTCTCCAAAGCCAAGAACACAGTATCCATGGGACCTGACAACATCCCAGGCTGCATTCTACATGAACTACAGAATGAACTGTCACCCCACCTAAGTACCATGTTCAATCATAGCCTCACCTCAGGCTTTGTGCCCACTGAATGGTACACAGGTATGATTATCCCACTACACAAACGGTGAGCCACTACGGACCCTGGGAACTACCGCCCTATTAGCCTGACAAGCCTGGTCTACAAGGCTATGGAATGTGTCATCATGGAACTTATAAACAATGACATTGGTAATCTCCAATCTCTGGACCCCATCCACTTCATGTTTGTCAAAGGCAGATAATGTCTCCTAAACCTGATAGACTTCTTTGAAGCGGTCATCAAAGCCATAGATGAGAGTAAGATGGTTCATACAGCCTATCTAGATCTTGCCAAGGCTTTCGACATCATCCCCCACTCTGGAATTATAGATAAACTCACTAAACTAGGTATAAATCCCTATGTCACAAGAACGGTTCCCAACTGGCTCACTGACAGAACCCTCACTGTGAAAGTAGCAGACTCCAAATCCAACTTCAGACCAGAGACAAGTGGAGCACCACAGGGTTCAGTCCTGGGTCCTCTCTTGTTTGGTATCTACTTCTCTGAAGTACAGGCTAACACTTTGGCTGACGTCTTTGGCTAATGAAGTTCACAGATGACTGCAAACTAGGAGCCATAATCAAAACTCCTAATGATGTGGACATCTTACAAAAGGCTTCACTGAGACAGATGCCTGGTGTCAAAGTCATGGCCTCAAGCTCAATGCCAAAAAGTGCATTTTCATCCCTTTTGGTAAAAACTCTGTACCCATGGATTACCACATAGGGAGTAGTCTACTTAACACCGAAAGTGATAAGAGACCTTGGGACACAGGTGAACAGTATTCTCTCCTTTGATAATCACATCGCCACAGTAGTCAGGAAAGCCTTCTACGTGGCACACCTCATCACAAAAGGTTTCTGATCCAAGAAAAAAATACGTCATTTTTCCCCTCTACGCATCACTCATTAGACCCATTATAGACTACAATGCCCCTTTTGGTATGTACCTCACAAGACATCTACAACAACTGGAAATGCCACAGAAGTACCTCACAAAAAGGATTACTGGCCTCAAACAGATGCCCTATGCAGACCAGCTCAAAAAACTCCAGCTGTACTCCGTCGCATTTCACCTACTTAGAGGCGATCTCTGCCTAACATACAAAGCTATGTCGAACTCAGAACTGTTGGACATGCTCCACTTAAAGAGCTACATGCTCTAGGGACCTAAACCTTGTTACTACAATAAACAGAACATGCTGGAGGGATAGATTCCTGTCCCAGAGACTTCCCATACTCTGGAACAAACTACCTATCTATATCAAACAAAGCTCCTCATTAGCACTCTTCAAGAAAAATCTTGGTGATTGGGTGGGAGATAGGAAATTCACCCTGAGGATCACTTCTGTGGCTCTGCTTGACAGGGACATAGGAAAATAATTATCATGGGTGGCAAAAGCCAGGGTACCTTTTGGCTAGGCTTATATAGGCTCTAGGGCCAACAGGCTAGTACCTACCTATGAATCTATATATGTATATATATATATATATATATATATATATATATATATATATATATATATATATATATATGTGTGTGTGTGTGTGTGTGTGTGTGTGTGTGTGTGTGTGTGTGTGTGTGTGTGTGTGTGTGTGTGTGTGTGTGTGTGTGTGTGTATGTGTGTGTGTGTGTGTGTTAGATAGCCAGCAATATGAATGATTGCCATTTTGAAAAATTGTGGTGCAGTTCAGTGAAACTTGTACTGTTTTAAGAGTTTAAATTAAATGCCTATTTATTTTTTTTATTTTTTCTTTCTTAGTGGTTTGTCTAAATTAAAAGGTGGGGGAGAAGGCAGATAGACTGTGGAGTTGAGAGGGCTGCGTCTGCATGCACTGAGATGTATTTATACAAGGTTGGTCTTATGGGTCAGGGATGCTATTTATTATATCCTGAATTATTCCGACAAAGAAACTCTACAGTCATTGATGAAAATTCTGGCTTCTACTTGTAGATTTAAGGATGGTTGACTTTAAGGAGTCTATATTATTTCATGTGAGCAGTCTGAGTTCATTCCAGAAGAGAGATGAATTACCTGCCAGTGCTTCTTGCCTTTTTCCTGAGGTGGGAGGCTTTTGCCGAAATGAATGGTGCTCTAGTATTTGTCTTAATTCAAAAGTATGGAATATATGACACTGCATTATTTTGATGCTGCTTCCATGTCTGTCAGGGTTTGTTATGATTGTGCCAGGGCTAATGTTGTCATCTGATGCTTTTTTTTATATACAAAGCAAAAGACTCCATCTTGTATGAGTGTTAATTTTTTTGTCTAGACATTATTTAGGCTAAAATTAAGGTCTGTCTAATGGAAGATTAGAGGCCAGTCTGTAGAAGTTAAGTTGGTGCTCAGTACAGTAGTTTTGGATACTGGGAAGGGTCTGTATGTGATACTATGAGTTAGGTGTTTCTTTGTTTTGAAAGGTTATTTTGACTGTGCTGGAAAGTGGTAACAAGTTGTTGGGGATGATATTGATACTAATGCGTCTGTTTTGTGTTGGTTATGATGAGATTGAGAGTGTAAGTTTTACCTTAAAGGGTATTTGGCCTGGAAGGATGTCTATTTTTTCAAGATTGTGATATATGAGCAGTTTAAGTTTGAGTGTAAGGATGTGTTGCTAGTACTAATATTGAGATCACTGATGATAATGGTAATATGGAATTCCTGAAGGGAATATTTAAATGAGTTTCCCTTTACTCTGCTGTCAAGGAAAATTTTTTGACATCCACATCTCATACATGCAATAAGGTGGTTATAACTGGTGACCCAGTCACAGTCCACTATATTACTGTCAAGGGCAAACTACTGCTAACTGTCTAGAATGATAAAAGACTGGAGACACAACAGTCTAAACAAAGTGCAAACTGAACTAAGAAAAAGCTGACACACTGGACTTGCAGCTGTCTGAAGAATGGACATGTGCACTCATCTGTTTACACAGATGTCTCTACAATGCTGATATGAGCTCAGCATTTAAAGAATGTACCCTTGAAGCACTGAAGCTCTGAGAGACAAATCAGACTAATGGTAAAAAAAGTGTGAATTTATATTATAGATGCTGCAATTTGTGTTTTAACATATCTGTTCTTGTCAATCCTTTCTGTTAGAAAAATGTGTATTTGAATATATGAGAAATGCTAGTTTAAAAGCAAAGTAGTATATAATGCCTTTTATTCTATTAATCATATAACAGAAAGGATTAATTCATGTGTAAATGTAAGTAGTTTTGAAACTGCAGTGTGGCTTGAAGCAAGCTGACCTTCAACCTGGAAGATGCTAGCTTAGCAAATTTTAATGTTTATGCTTTTCACAAGTGATTATCTGCTGGGTCAAGAAATTAAATGTGTGAAATAATGAAATCTTCTGCTCTTTCCTGCTGAGATGATTTGGCCTTGTATATGTGTTACTGAGATGGCATGCAGCTGGTGGGAAAGTGTTACAGTGAACAAAGATGTGTATTAGAAGACTGAATCTGCTATTGTATTTGAACTGATGTGAAACCTTGAAGAAGTAACTTTACAGAAAGACATTATGTCTGACCAGGTGGATAGCAAGGTCATATTGTTACCAGAGGAAAACCTTTTTAAAATATACAGCATCAGCAGTTTTTATGAATAGAGGACTGTAAGCTAAAGTGATGTAGGTGCCCTGTGACATACCATGTCAGTAAGGTGGGCACAGCTTGAATGTTAAACCTATATAAAATTATGTGGTTCCTGTTTCATGTTAGACAAGATTCTGTACTTGTATGTTTTTTGCCTCCTGGTGTACACTAGTAAACCTTTTGATCCTGAACCTCCTGTGTATTGAATTCTTGATTTTATTTAACAGTTTGTTCCTTCTTAGCCGGAATTCCCTCGGACAGCTGCAGATCAGAGTCTACCAGTGGTCGAATACTGCACAGGAGAAGTTACCAAAATGGTTCTTCTTGGGTGAAAAGACCTCCGACTGAATTGTCGTTTAAAGAGGCTGGCCATTTTCTGATCTGTGGCCGAAGAGCGGATACTGGATGACTCAATAGTGGAGGCTCAGGTAGGAAGATTTGCCTTTTTTCTGTTTTGTATATTTGGTCATAGATCAGGGTAACAGAATAAGGTAGGCAGTTATTCTAGATAAACTGTGAAAAGGAACTGTACTTCTGATATCACGTGATAAAAAGGGTTATGTAACATTTTCTTTACCATGGGAAATCAGTGCACTAAAACATCGCGAGATGCACCCCTAACCGAAGACGCAAAATACATGCAATTACAACGTTCCGATAACATTAGGTATTATACGAAATGGGTTAACGCATATGCATTTGATGGTAAACTAGATAAAACTTCACTAGTTAAACTCCTTAAGCAGCTTAAATCAGATGCGGGAGGTCAGGCAAAAAAGCAACGCCAATTAGGCATTCCTCAGGCACACAGGTGGATTGAGGAAGCAAATCGTAGAGAACAGAAGCTTAAAAATTCAAAAACATTATTTTTAGACAAAGAAGATAATAACTTGGTAATAGCAACAGTTCCTCCTCCTCCTCCCTTGCCCCCTCCCTTACCCTTTTCAGGATATGAAGCGAGTGGACAGGCTGGTCCGCCTCCATGTTATCCTGAAGTATCAGTAAGACCACAACCATTTGTTAGAGATCCTATTGAAACTAGGTCCCGAACACGTAAAATACATAGGGACGCAGAATCATATCAAATAGAAAGAAACCTACAGAATGAGAGTGAGGAAGAAATATGCCCACTTATAGAAGTTCCAAATCCTCAGGCAGGACAGGAAGGGCAAAACCCAACACTCTTAGTATATAGACCATGGACACTGGAGGATATCCGGAAAGCTACTGAGGGAATCCCCCATCCGAAAGTTAATTTTATGAAATTTTTGGAAGATTTACAAGGCATGAGATTGAGTTACCACTTGAATGGGGAAGAAGTAGAAAAAGTAGTAAGACAAGTTATAGGTCCAGATTGGCACATGATTTGTGGCACCAGGAATCCTCATAATGCAGAGCTTAAACCACTCCCACATAGTGACGCAGAGTTAGGCAACAGAGTGAAAGGTCTTACAGACCGAATCTCTGAGAAATGGAAACCTAGAGCAGACTGGACTTGCATTAATCAATGCATACAACAGGAAAATGAGACAATAGATGGGTACTATGCTAGATTATTAGAATGTTTTAATAATCATAGCGGTATGTTGGTTCCTGAGAACCAAACAAATGATTCCCCGTATGAACAACAATTGAAAAATGCATTTTTGAAAGGTTGCATTGCACCTATTAGTAGCTTCATGACAAAGCATATGGTAGACCATCGAACAGGGAGGCTACAAGCCTTACTTGAATATGCTAGACATGCTGAAAGACATTTTAATAGTAAAAAGAAAAAGAAGGCACAAGTCTTCACTGCTGAAGATGGAGCTGAAGTATTTGTGTTACAGTCAGGTAAAAAGGGCAAGAAGAATGCTCAGGGAAACAAACAATCTGACAAACGATCAGAAGATTTTGAAGATAGGAAAAAGAGAGGTGAATGCTTCAAGTGTGGGAAAAAGGGACACCTAGCAAGGGATTGTAAGCAAAACAAAAAGGTAATTACAGAAGATAAGGGAGATGAGGACTGACTATATGATAGTGAAGATACATCATGCGAAAGTCAGAAATCATCAGGAAAAGTTAATGAATGAAAAACATATGTAAATGTGATAGAAGGAATAGAGGAAGTGCAAGTAGATATGGAGGATGAAGAAAGTGAAATTTTGGACTTAGCATTATTGAGCTTAGAGCTCTACTTAGCAGATACGAAACTGGAAGTTACACTTCTGGTGGAGGGAAGGGAAGTCAAATTTCTGTGTGACTCAGGAGCGTCGCGGACCTTGATACACCCCTCCAAGTTACCAGAACATTCCGAATCACCTGATTATATAGTAGTAAAAGCCGCAAATGGACAGCTATGCAAGGAACCACTTTCCCATGATATAGCAATAACTGACCCTGTTTCAGGTATGACCCAGAGAAGTAAAATTGTTGTTTCTGCAAAGTGTCCAGTAAACCTATTGGGCAGGGACCTTATGCAGATATTTGGCATAGCAGTAGTTCCAACTGTACAAGGTATGGAGGCGCAGAGACAAATGGATACCTTTGTAGTGTGATCGGAGGGTGAAACTTTTTACTGGTACAGCCAGGACCTAGTCACGACTGGTCCAGGGGCAGTAACCGAGGAACTGATGAACGTAGCCATCAGTAAAGCCCCCTCCCTTGACACTGATTGACAGCATTTGTTACACTGTACTCTATACTACTGTACTACACCAGGACCTGATAGAGAGTATTAGCAAGAATTGTTCAGAAATCGTGCAACTAGACTAGTATTGCGTACTTTGTACTGGGATACTGAGGGGAGCAGTGTAGTTAGCTGTTCATTACCTCAAGAATTCCTTGCATTATATAGATCAAATCGATTACCACATGTCAGCTTGACAAAGAACAAGAGTGTAAAATGGGCAGACTTAGGAGAAAAAGTAACAAATGGGAGAAACAGACTGATTTAGAACTGTCAGAACAAGGGATACAGAAACAAAAACTGAATTGGTTGACACAGACACATCCAGCTGTACACTTGCAATCTAGCGAAGACAGCTGATTAGCATTTTTATTAGAAGAAGAAGAAAAGGCCTTATGTGAAATTCCAACAACTCTTTGGTCAACAGGCAAGTCAGATGTAGGACTTATTCGAACAGCAAGACCAGTTACAATTACCCCAAAGTCAGCTTTTAGACCACAGAAAAGACAATACCCTTTGAGAAAGGATGCAGAAATAGGAATTAAGCCTATAATAGCAGCATTACTCAAAGAAGGAGTACTGGTAGAATCTCCTGATTCACCATGTAATACACCCCTATTTCCTGTTAAAAAAGCAAATGGGGAATGGCGGATGGTACAAGATTTACAAGCTGTAAATAATGCAGTAATACCTAGAGCACCTACGGTGCCAGACCCACATACATTGTTAAACGATTTAAAACCGCAACAGAAGTATTTCTCTGTGGCAGACATCAGTAATGCTTTCTTTTCAATACCTATACATCCTGATAGTCAATATTGATTTACATTTACAATTCAAGGTAAAAGGTATACCTATACTTGACTACCACAGGGATATTGTGAGAGCCCAACAATATTTACACAAGAAATGGCTAGCAAACTGACAGGGTTTACCCCACCGGGAGGTAGTCAAATTCTTCTTTATGTAGATGACATCTTGCTAGCAGCCCCCACCCAGCAACAATGCAGAGAGGATACTGTAGCGTTATTGAAATTTTTAGCAACACAAGGACACAACACAAAGTAAACAAAAGTAAGTTACAACTTTGGAAAAAACAAGTTAGATACTTGGGATATGTAATATCCAATGAAGGTAGAATATTAGATGAGGAGAGAAAAACAGCAATTTTGCAAGCACCCAAACCAGGAACCAAGAAGGAAATGATGTCTTTCTTGGGTACAACTAATTTCTGTCGGAGCTGGATACCAAATTATGCTTTGGAATCTGCTCCACTGACTGACTTGATATATAAGACACCAATGGCAGCACAAGATATTTTACAATGGACACCCGAAGCAGAAACGGCTTTCTGGAGGTTGAAGCAGTTGATAGCTTCTTCATTAGTTTTAGGACTTCCAAATTATCACAAACGGTTCTTTCAGACCGTAGATTGCAAGCAAGAATATATGACGTCAGCATTGATGCAACAACAAGGGGACAAGCAATGCCTCGTAGCCTATTATCCAATGCAGTTAGACCCAGTGGCGCGATCTTTGCCTCACTGTGTACAAGCAGTAGTTGCAGCTGCAATGGCAGTACAGGCTTCGGCCTCAGTGGTGTTATTCTACACTCTCACATTGAGAGTGTCTCATGCAGTTGCAATAATTTTACTGCAAGAAAAAGTGGCATACATTTCTCCTGCTAGACATCTTTCATGTATGACTATACTGCTGAGCCAACCTCATAGGACAATTGAACGATGTACGACATTAAATCCATCAACATTACTGCCAACTCCTGTGGATGGCACACCACACAGCTGCCTGCAGGAAATTGAACAGTTAGCTTTACCTAGACAAGATCTCACAGATATGCCCTTGGATAATGCCGAGGTGACATATTACATGGACGGCTCATGCAGAAGGGGTCCTACAGGAAAGAATCTGGTAGGGTATGCAGTAGTTACAGACACTGAAATTCTAGAAGCCCAGTCCTTACCACATAACTTATCTGCACAAGCAGCAGAATTGACAGCTTTGACACGGGCATGTACTTTAGCAAAAAACAAGTGTGCAAACATATATACTGATAGTCAGTATGCTTTTTCTACAGTACATGTATTTGCGCAACAATGGAAAAATAGAGGAATGATAGCATCTAGTGGAAAACGTATTAATCATGCACAATTTATTTTAGAGTTATTAGAATCTATTCAGTTACCTACCAAAGTAGCCATTTGTAAATGTGTAGCTCATACAAAACAACAAGATAAGATTTCAAAAGGCAATGCACAAGCTGATGCAGCTGCAAAGCAAGCAGCCTCAGACTCAGAAACTTTACTTTTGAATGAGGAATTACAACCCTCTGAGATTTTAGATTTAGACATGTTAAAAACAATGCAGATGCTTACTACAAAATCAGAAAAACAAAAATGGGTAAAATGAGGTGCAATTCTTGAAAACGGACTGTACATTTCCAAGGAGAGAAAACCGATATTGCCGTCTAATTTATTTAGATATGCAGCTTTGTTGAGCCATGGGCAGTGCCATGTCTCAACAGGGGGGATGGTACAGTTAGTAAACCGAATATTCCAAACATATGGATACACAAACCATACAAAAAAATTTTGTGCAGCTTGTCATACTTGTAACAAGCACCATGCACAAGGGGCATTTAAAACCAAGCAAGGAAGTTTTCCTATACCACCATATCCGTTCCATACTATTTGTATGGATTTCATAGAATTGAGTAAGTGTGAAGGGAAGAAATACTGTTTAGTTATTGTAGACATGTTTACCAAATGATTAGAAGCTTTTCCAACCAAAAATCCGGATGCAGCAACAGTGGCAAAAGCCCTGATAAAAGAAGTAATCCCTAGATTTGGCATTCCGGAAAGGATTTATAGTGACAACGGCACACATTTTATGAACCAGACAATTCAGCAGATTTTTTGGTATCTCCTTAAAGAATCATTGTGCCTACCACCCACAGTCAGCAGGACTGGTGGAAAGGTACAATGGTACCCTCAAGAATAAACTTAGGAAGTTAGTTGAGGAGACCCAAAAGAATTGGATACACTGTCTGCCTTTGGCACTGCTGAGTATGAGAACGGTTCCAAATGTGAAGGGTTTGACTCCCTTTGAAATGGTTTTTGGGAGAGCATATTATGTGCCTCAGTGGAAAGCTCTCATGCCTGCCGAACAAGAGGCTGACAGTTCATTAGCTACTTATATGAGGAAACTGTTAACAAATAAATCTGCTTTGCAGTTTAACTCTTTTTCAGATAAGGAACAGACCAGACCGGTAGAAGAAGTCTTGGCCCCCGGGACGTGGGTGTGGCTGAAAGTGATGAAGAGGAAGAATTGGGTGAGTCCAAAGTAGGAAGAACCGTACCAGGTTCTGTTGGCAATGCCTACTGCAGTCAGAGTAGCCGAGAGGACGTCCTGGGTTCATTTGACACACTACAAACCAGTAAAGAATTTTCAACTTGATAAAAACTTTGTGACTGATACACAACCAGACCAAGATGGCCAAAAACAAAGCAAATAGAAATTTAGATCAACCCCAGAGATGTTGCATAATCATTTTGTTGAGTATACATTTATTGACTGTAATTGTGACAATTTTCCTCTTGTTGTGGTTTATCCTACACACAACCACACAAGTGAAAGTGGGAAGGCGTGACAAAACGTCTATAGATTGGCATCCAAATTTTGACACATACCTAGCCATGAAACGTGTATATGCAGAGACTATGAGCATCTCAAATTGCTAAGTTTGTACAGCTATACCAACAGCATATGGAGGACTGATAATGTCCGATGTCCCTTTGGGGATAAATGAGACTTGGGAGAATTTACTATTCGATACAGGAACTGTGAGATCACAGGACAAAATAGCTTTATTTTTACCTGTCACCCAAAAAGGAATTGTATGTTTTTACAAAAATGATACTCTCCAGGTGGGCTGGAGCAATTGTAATATAACCATATCTTATCGGTGTTATATTAAGAATAGTAATGGCAATAATTTTTGCAATACTAATTATGACTCATATTTGAACTCATTGAAAACAACTATGAATGACATTCGCAAGAATCCTGTTTTGTTTAAACAATTGTCAGTTATAGATCAGAAAATGTTTCATGCAGGGCTAATGCGTATTAGTACTAAAGTAGAAATCTGTTATTTTATTTGTGGGAAAAAAGCATATAAATGGTTACCTGAGAATTGGTCCAGCAGTTGTTTTTTTGGGTTATTTGGTTCCGGCAATAAGACATACTGCAGAATTACTTTTGGGTAAGATATGAAACGTGAGAGAAGCAGCCCAAAAACCCGAAGGTGCAGTTGAAAAACCTGTGAATCCAGTTGGAAAGATCGAAGCTGGCTGGAAAGACCATAATACCGTGAAAGACAAAAGTAAATTGACTCATATGGACTTAAGTGACAGTGTTATATCTTGGGCAGGAATGTTCCCAGCCTATGGAGCAGTCAAATCGATCTGGGAGCTGAGGAAGTTGTCGAAACTTCTCAAAGTAATGAGTAATGCAACTTTTTCTGCCCTAGAACTGGTGACTGATGAATTGAATGCAATGAGAACTGTTGTGCTACAAAATCGAATGGCTCTTGACTTCACCCTAGCGGTGAGAGGTGGTACGTGCGCACTTATCAAAGAAGAATGCTGTGCGTACATACCAGACAACAGGCATGAAATCAATAATCACCTAGAGGTAATTCAGCAAGTATCAGCCATGACTGAACCAGACCCAAACTCACTGATGGACTTTTTCCAGAATCTATTTGGGGGGTGGGGTTCCATCCTAATGAATATTCTGATTGCCATTTGTGTGGGTATACTCCTAATAGGAGCATGTGTTTGCTGTGGAATTCCTTGCATGAAAAGACTAATCAAAGATTTTTTTGATGTATCTGTTACTGAAACTTTGTATCAAGATATTGAGATTGAAAAATTGATCTCAGATGACATTTTTTCTGAAGTATAGATTGAATGACACACCTAGCTGAAAATCCTAAGTGGAAAAGGTTAGGAGATGAAATGACACTATGCATACTTCAAAATAGAATAAAAAGTATTAATAGGGGGAAAATGTTAGAAAAATGTGTATTTGAATATATGAGAAATGATAGTTTAAAAGCAAAGTAGTATATAATGCATTTTATTCTATTAATCATATAACAGAAATGATTAATTCATGTGTAAATGTAAGTAGTTTTGAAACTGCAGTGTGGCTTGAAGCAAGCTGACCCTCGACCCTAGCAGATGCTAGCTTAGCAAGTTTTAATGTTTATGCTTTTCACAAGTGATTATCTGCTGGGTCAGGAAATTAAATGTGTGAAATAATGAAATCTTCTGCTCTTTCCTGCTGGCATGATTTGGCCTTGTATATGTGTTACTGAGATGGCATGCAGCTGGTGGGAAAGTGTTACAGTGAACAAAGATGTGTATTAGAAGACTGAATCTGCTATTGTATTCGAACTGATGTGAAACCTTGAAGAAGTAACTTTACAGAAAGACATTATGTCTGACCAGGTGGATAGCAAGGCCGTATTGTTACCAGAGGAAAACTTTTTTAAAATATACAGCATCAGCAGTTTTTATGAATAGAGGACTGCAAGCTAAAGTGATGTAGGTGCCCTGTGACATACCACGTCAGTAAGGTGGGCACAGCTTGAATGTTAAACCTATATAAAATTGTGTGCTTCCTGTTTCATGTTAGACAAAATTCTGTACTTGTACGTTTTTGCCTCCTGGTGTACACTAGTAAACTTTTTGATCCTGAACCTCCTGTGTATTGAATTCTTGATTTTATTTAACAATTTCACATACTGAAGTCTGTAAAATACCAAGTAAATCAGAAATGTGTGGTTTCACACATATCTGCTATACAAGTATTTAGTGTAGAGTATGCTGACTCTTTCCAATCTCTGAATGAGTTTAAATAAAAACAGATACTTTTTTTTGTCCATAATCCCTATCAACCAAGTCAGAAAAACAAATAAGACCATCTGCCTTTGTGATTCTGTGTTGTCATTTCAAATGGACTACATCTGTCAGACAGAAAATCTAATGATAAATATGTAATCTCCATCAATGATCTTAGAAAGAATAGCAGATAAAGACATCAGGTTAATACTCTGTGAGTAACTGTTAAAAGCACATTATATACAAAACGATGGCTACCCATAATAGCACAAAGCACAGATGAGTAGTATTTGCATGAAAACTTAAACAAGAAAAGCAGAATAGATGCTGCTGCTTATTATATGATGTTTACTGCTGGAAAAAAGAAACATGCTTTTAATTTGCTCTTCATATCAAAAGAAAAATTAGACTCATCATTTTGTAATGAATGTGCTAACCTGAAATAATTCACTGTATCACACATCTTGCCTTTCATAAATAGTGACCTTGTTTTCATAATGCAGCTACAATCATATGTGATGGTCTTTTAAGAAGAGGACATTTATTGTCTTTCAGATTTTATAAAAGGTAAGTCATGCATTGTTTATTGCAGTGTACCTTTAAGAAGCCCATAGGCCTAAATGATCATGCGGGATGTTACTTGATGCAGTCTTGATTCTCAGATGCTGAAATATTATTAAACAGAGTGGTTGTTAATTTGCTTGCTCCTGGATGTCTTCTTCGTCATCAAGCTAGTGGTGTTATGAAGAGAAACTGAAGTATTAAACCTGCGTAAGATGCAGGCTTCCATTCACAGACTATTTGTGCACAGTGTAGTGCTTCTTAGGGGATATGTGAAGGGTATGGGGATTCCAAGAAGCATATTGCAAGTGAATTCCTCAGTATTATTGCTGAGTAACTATGCAAATCTTGTTTGAGAATCCCTGTCACATGGGGTCATGACATTTACTGCAGATATTTTTTAAAGATTAATAAGTTAAGTTCTTACGGAGTTGCTGATCCAGGGATCATTTAGAAACCTAGCCATATATTCCTAGGAAGTTTTTAGATGGTAAATTTTAAGTATAAATAACCTATATGAGCTATGCAATGCCTTGAAGGAGACAGCATTGTTTCTTTGGCAGAATTGAATGGATTTACTTTTAGAAATGGTAAAGGGAAAAATAGACTTTATATTATTTTCACCACACTACTGAAGGAAAAACTACCTAGCAAGGTAACATTGGTCTGTGATACAATAAGCATAAAATGAAGAAAAATTACTTCTTCTGTATAATTCTATCAATGACACTTCTTGAGAAATAGTAGCAAAACTGGAGACAATGTAATATATATATATATATATATATATATATATATATATATATATATATATATATATATATATATATATAATGCAACTTCTAAAAATTCTCCCAACAATTTTTAACAAAAAGAAAATGCCAGACAAGTAGTTCCTATTATTTTGATTTGAGTGTAAAAATGTCGGAATTTTCATATACACCATCTCTTTGTATAAGTAGTTAAGGTAGTCATCCATGTGTTCATTTTGCACTCCTTCTGCCAGCATCTTTCTTAGGTAATCTGGCAATAATGGAGAACACTGCAGGACAGTAGTGCAGTTGTGTACTGCTTAGAATGTAAGACATTAGTGTAGTTTGACATCAGCTCTCTGTTGCTGTAACATACTAAACCTTATCATAAACATTATTTTATACAAATGTCATGTAAGACAAAGCCCCAGCAAACATGTTGAAAAAGTCAGTAACCATAAAACATGGCTATGCGATTTTACAGAATGACCTTGATTTTGCCTCATATTTTGCCCTGTCTATCACAGAATGTTTGATTTTCTGATAAATCGCTGAAAATTACAGTCAGTATCAGACATTAGAAATAAAATGTGTGTTGATTCAAAAGCTGTCATTCTATTAACTTTTAACAGCTGTGATTTTTGCCTCCTATTTTTGTCCTGTCCCTCCAGAAATTTTAGTTTTTTTTGGTAGACAACTAAAGCTGTAATGATAGACATTAGAGTTTCATACTTCTTAATGTTAATAAAAGTGGATAGAAAAAGCTTCACAAGTGTTACATTGGTGTTGGAAGTGATATAGTCAATATTGGCATCTTCATTCTTGAATGCAACTTATGCATGGTCCAGTGTTCTCCATTATTGCTAGTAGTTTGACAAAATGTTGGAAGCCAATGAACAAAAGTTTGATCTTTACACTATTAGGTCTGCACTGAAAAATTAAAGAAGTGCAAGCTGCTTGATCTAGCTTTCAATAAAAGACATGTTTCAGAATATATTTGTCATTTGGGGAAATCAGGTTTTAGAGAAATCCTCTGATTCATATATGACAGAGTCAAGGCAAAGAGCCTGTAGTATTGCTATGGTGAGTTGAAGGGTGAGGACACCTTGGGCACAAAGTACTAGGGAGGGAGAACAGAAGATGCTGATTGGTCTGGTGTATTACTAGCATTCAAATGCAAGTATTGCATTTGAGATAAGAACTGAAGCACTTAGCACTCTGTGAAAAACATAAACTGTAACCGCTGCTTATTACAGTGTTGGAAGCACTTTGCTACATTTAAAAAGAAAGAAGTATTTACTTTAAGAACTGACGAGCTTAGTGAATAATACCTCTCAACCTCTTAGAAAAAGAAATCTGGACACAGCCATAAGTAAAAGTGGGACAAAGTCCCCAAAATAGGGAAACATTTTAAATATTGCTCTTACAAACTTAGAAATGTGATTGAATAACAGGTTTTGCCTTAGCATGAATTTTTCTGGTGGGTATGAAGTCTGAAACTCAAATCTCTGTCATTATTTTCTTACTTCAATCTTTAATGATTTGCCATTAATTTGACAAAAGTCCACAGTTATATGAAAAATGGATCAAAATATGTGGACATTCAGCAAAATTCTATACAAGTGGGAGGTATGTTATTGATCAGTATGTGAATAATGTCAGCTGCTTGCTACAATGTAGGAAGCAGTTTGTTACTGCATAAAAAGAAAGACAAGTATGTTCTTTTCAAACTGAAGCTCTTAATGATCAAAGGAAGAGGACATTTTTTTTTGCTCCTCAGATTCAAAGTGGGTAGGTAAAAAGCTTATTGGGGGGGGGGGTATGTGATACCAGAGTAGCTAGCTACAACTCTGCCAAAAGCCAAAGGCTATAAGACTGTTGGGCTACATGGTATGTTACTGAGACAGAGAATGTTATTTGTAGCAGGTCTATTGAATGGTAACTTTCTGAAAGTCAAAGATCCCAAAGGATGCTAAAAAATGGCAAAATTCATAAAAGCAAAAAAACTGATTTCAATTGTTTTTTGCCAGGGGACAAGCTCCCCACACCTCCGAACTTATATATACCAACTCCATGTTGCAACAAATAGAAGAAGGGAAAAATCTTCCTAGTAAGTGAAACATTGTCAGCTCACAAATAGAAATTGCACCAGCAATGATTTTCTATAGGAAACAACATTCATCGTTACTCAATCATCTTTTTTTTTTTCCGCGAGCTACTGATTCTTGCAGAATTTCACCTCGAGCGTATGGAGGGAAGCCATTTGTGGCACAAAACTGGCAAACTAACATAACTAATGTCACTATCTGGGTTATCTCTAGAAAAATATTTTAATATGTAAAGAGTTTTTTAGTTAACCACCATTTAGTTGAAATAAATATCTGAATTTTTATGCTTGTAAATTTAAAATATGAAATTAAAATTTCTTGACTCAAGACAGATTGGTTCTATCAAAGAAAGATGGAATGTAAAAGTGTTTCAGACAATATGACAGCAAAGAAAGTTACTTCTATACATGAGCATGAAGAAACAGTTAAAAATAAAATGCATTCAGCTCAGCATCCATCATTAGCACAAACATGGAGCCATCATTGGCACTAAGCAAGAAAATGCAGGAAATGTATGTTCTCTAATAATTTCTCCCAGGTGTGTAAGCTTCAAAATAAGGGGCAGAAAAATACATGAAATTAATGCAAACAAAAGTAATAACTGTGTTCACTTTTGGGAACACTACTGTGATTGACCCATACAAGTCTGAATTAGACCATTTGTGTAAAAAAGCAGTTGATGTGTTTTGAGAATCTTTCCAAAATTTCTTCATTTGGCACAGATCAACAGGGTTGCCAGTCTGGCAACAACTCGAATGAAGAGGTGTGAAAATATACATTTATTAGAAGTAATCAAAGCACAGGGGGAAAGGTAAAATTAAAAATGAATCTATATTCTGACAACTAAGCATGATAAGTTTAATTTCTGAGCCAAATGCTTAATTTCTGGGCTATTCTGGTCACAGACAACTATTATAATTCAGTACTTAAGGATGTTGTCAACCCTCCAAGCAAATATATTAGTAAGATTTGTTGGTTAACAACCAGTCATGACAAAGTGATCTCACAATCTGCAGAGGTAAGTATGAACTGTTAGAGATGGCAATACACTCATTAAGGCTAATTTTTGTGATTGTGAAGTTGTCATGGATTCACAGAGAACATGCTTTGCATGTTCTTTAAGCTAATGAGTTAGACATGGCAATGTCTAATTCACAAGTTCATGCAATACAATCCATGATGCATAAACAGCAAAGTACACTGTGTAGTGATTGTCAAGGGTTTAAGCAATAACCAGACTTCAAAAAGTTAGTGTTTTTCGTAAAAACATAGTTTTATTTAGTGGACTTGACCATTTATTTTAAGCCTTTACCTGTCATACAGAACAAGATTTAGAAGTATATTCAAGGAGAAAAGTTTATAATGCCTTTCATGATGAGCTTCATAAAAATAAAAGGTCCGCTATTCATATTCATCAAAGTGAATGCACTTGATGTCCTATATAGCCAAATGTATGAAAGACTTCAGGAAGAGCATTTACTTGTTTTTAAGTGCAAACGTTCATGTGGCATAATGGTCTTATCTGTATTATCTCATCAAAGAGAAATTTTGATAGGAAACTCTCATAATTTTACAAATGTTTTCCCAGGCCAAGAAATAAATTAGTTGATAATTTATTCTAATTCAGAAACAAACAGTACCTTATTTCTGACATTTACCATTATATTTTTTCTGAAATTATGAAATTATGAAAATATGAGGCATGTAGTAAGCATATAACATTTAAATCTGTTGCCTCACCGAAAATACCCATTTTTTCACATTAATGATTTCTTGACATGCTCATCACTGATAAGGATCAACAATTTGTTTTTCTCAGTAAAGGAAAGTTCAGCACATCTCTTGAATGAGATATCTGCAGTGAAAAGGGCATGTAAAATGTGTAATATCAAAATGTTAAGCATATAATGAAAAATAGCCTGCTAATTTCAAAGAAGACTACTACTTTGCTTTACTAAAGTACAGAAACTATCCATTTCAAATAATATGATTCACTTTTGCACAATATAACTGTGTTTGTCTCCCTTCGACAAGATGACCATTTGCTAGTGGTTAGTTAACTTTCCTTCCAATCTCCTCTAAATCAACTGACCTGTGCAGCCAACTGGGAGCCCAGCTGATGTAGCATTTGTGCAACTTTCAGGGGAAGGAAGGGAGACTGAGGCATCCTAACCCTGCATTATCTGTTCCTAACAAGCATTGAGGTATCCTGACAATGCAATGCCTACTGCTAACAATGATTGGGGTATGCTATCCCTACATCATCTGCTCTTAACAGCAAGGATTTTTTGAATGCTCTACAATTCTCTGAGGGATAATGTGCAGAGATGCATGCATGCACACATGAGTGTTCCTTAACACTGGTTCAGTAAAAGCTTCCCTCTCCTCAATATGTACTGAAATTCCAGTGAGTATTATTGATCTCCAGTTATTGTCTTCCCACAATACCGCCAGTGACATTATATAACACAATGCCATTGTTTAGGTGTTGCACCATTAACATACAGTGGCAAAACTCTGAGTTTATGCTTTTTGTTTCCTGAGCGTCTAAAATGAAAGGATAAGTATATCATTACCCATGACTTCATCTGAATATGATCATAAAAGGCTATTAACATACATTTTCATCAATTTATATATTTTCTGATAGAAAGCTAATTAATGATCTACCTTTTTTAATTACTTTTTAAAACTGAGGTCTTATTAATGAGTGACATTTTGCATCTGAAAACTTGGCTTTGCTCCTTGCATTCTTTGCTTATTTTCACAACTTGATATACAAAGTGGCAAGTGCCAGGAAGATTCACAAGCATCTTGTAGAGTCGTGTGTTAGTAAATTCTGCATCATAGTCCCTATACCATCTTGTCACTAGCACAATTCTTAAAGGAGAACTGCACTAATGACTCACTGTGCATGGGGAATGCATTAGATTTATGGGACTTTGCATGGAGGTACTCTGACCTTGCTGTACTGCACTCCAGCAACACAGCAGAGAAGTTGAAGGGGTGCTTGCACACGACATATTAGAGAATACGTCAAGAGGCTGAGTGCCATGCACAACCAGCTATAGTGTACGTAGAACTTTGTAATGCACAGGGGAATGTGTGTGCCTGTTTGAAAGGCAACATAATATATAGTGGCAGAACGCTAGTGCATTCATACACAGCTGTATGTGTGTATGTGTGTGTATGTGTATGCACATGTGTATGTGTGCTTGCACTGGCATGCTGGAATGTGTGTAACTAGGAATACTCTGGATACTCAACTAAGTACATTTTTTTCTCAATATACCTAAGGAGGCTAGGTGATTTATATAACTGCTTCATATATGGTGTATAGATGCATTTACGACTTAATTACAGATGAGATTTTTGTGTTTTAAAAATAATTGCATTTATGGGTATAGGAATAGTGGCTGATTCATTTTTGAGCAAGCATAGTCAGAAATTTGACATATATGAGTAAATCAGCATAACCGATTAACATAAATTAACTTATGTTTGTTATCTTGTAACAATGATCCATAAACTGTTGAATCATCAGGACAACCTCTGATGGGGATTCTGTAGAGAGAGTCACAAGTCCTTTTTTTCCCAGTCCTATGATAAACTGTGATGGATAAGTCCTAAGTCAAGTAAAAGCACTCAACTAACAGAAAGGGTACATATATATATATATATATATATATATATATATATATATATATATATATATATATATACAGATATATATATATATATATATATATATATATATATATATATATGTGTGTGTGTGTGTGTGTGTGTGTGTGTGTGTGTGTATATATATATATATATATATACACACACACACACTATATATATATATATATATATATATATATATATGTGTGTGTGTGTGTGTGTGTGTATGTATACATGTTACTTTTGAGTCTGTGAGTACAACTTGGAAATGTCTGGTCACTCCTGTGTATGGGGGATGGCAACAGTACATGTGGTGGAGGTGGTACAAACAATAGACGAGATTGATAGAGTGCATTGCAAGTTTCCCACAAACTTTCACAGACACACTGCTATCCTTACAAATGCTTAATACCCACATCATTGGTCAGTAGTGGATAGAATACAAGTGTGTACGTATACTGCTAGCGACATGAGTTGCGGTGGCACAGTAGTCTTCTTCATCTTCCACAATCATTGCAGTTCAAAAATATTTCTGTTACTTTGTCTATGACTGCAAATGAGAGCTAATCTGTACACTTGAATGAAGGTATCTGCCCTTGGGTTAATTCCTGTTTGTGAGAGGTTACTACTAGTGCCACTGTGTTTTAAGGGAAACAGTAGGTGGTTAGTCTGCACTTTAACTCCTGTATTTCATGAACGTTCTTATTTGTTTATTTATGTTTAATTAATTATTTGTCTGTTTATTTATTTCATTTTGTTGCCTACTTCCTTGAGTACTGTTTGAGTTTGCTAACAAGAAAGATCTGACTGGGGAATCCCATTCACAGCATAGGTCAGTGGCAAAAAGCTCCAGCAAGTACATACAGTGATTATTATACATAGTACACAGTGCAAAGGATAAACCATGACATTTATAAAAAAATAATAATTTGTTTATATATTAACAAACTAAGTTTAAATTAATACATTATCTGCCAAACTAAGTAAATAAATGCCTTTGATAGTCTATAGTTGCACAACATGATGCTTGGAGATATGCATCTATTAATGAATACAGTAATTATGGCAAATGAGAACAGAGTCAGATGGAGGTAGGTAAGCAACATTTAAATGCATTGAGTTCTACCTTTGTTTCATATTGAACAGGATTAGTTAAGGTTATAGTGTTATAGTGGAGAACAGTGAAATCAGGCATAGTAATTTTTAGGTAAAAAGCTTTTATCAGGGATGAGGAAAAATATGTTTTTGAATCCAAAATCATAGATTCTGCAGTTAATCATCATCTTCTTTCGGCTGTTCCCGTTAAAGGTCACCACAGCAGATCACCTGTTTCCATCTCTTCCTGTCCTCTGCATCTTGATCTGTCACACCAACCACCTGCATGTCCTCTCTCACCACATCCATAAACCTTATCTTAGGCCTTCCTCTTTTCCTGTTACCTGGTAGCTTCATCCTTAGCATCTTTTTCCCAATATACTCAGCATCGCTCCTCAGCACGTCCAAACCAATGTAATCTTGCATCTCTCTTGCTTTGTCTCCAAACCTTCCAACCTGGGCTGACCCTCTAATATACTTATTCCTAATCCTGTCCACCCTCGTCATACCCAGTGCAAATCTTAACATCTTTAACTCTGCCACATCCAGCTCAAACTCCTGCCTTTTTGTCAATGCCACTGTCACCAACCCATATAACATAGCTGGTCTCACTACCCTCTTGTAGACCTTCCCTTTCACTCTTACAGGTACTCATCTGTCACAAATTACTCCTGACACTCTTCTCCACCCACTCCATCCTGCCTGTACTCTCTTCTTCACCTCTCTTCCACACTCACCGTTACTCTGAACTATTGACCCCAAGTATTTAAACTCATCCACCTTCGCCACCTCTACTCCTTGCATCCTCACCATTCTTGGATCCTCCCTCTCATTCACACACATATATTCCATCTTAGTCCTACTGACCTTCATTCCTCTTCTCTCTAGAGCATATCTCCATCTCTCCAGGGTCTCCTCCACCTGTTCCCTACTCTCACTACAGATCAAAATGTCATTTGCAAACATCATAGTTCATGGGGACTCCTGTCTGATCTCATCTGTCAACCTGTCCATCACCATTGCAAATAAGAAAGAGCTCAGAGATGATCCTTGATGTAACCCCACCTCCACCTTAAATGCATCCATCACTCCCACCACAGACCTCACCGCTGTCACACTACCCTCGTACATATCCTGTACCACTCTTACATACTTCTCTGACACTCCTGACTTCTTCATACAATACCACAACTCCTCTCTAGGCACCATCTCATATGCTTTCTCTAAGTCTACAAAAACACAATGCAACTCCTTCTGACCTTCTCTGTACTTCTCCATCAACACTCTCAGAGCACACATCGCATCTGTAGTGCTCTTTCCCAGCATGAAACCATACTGCTGTTCACTAATCATCATGTCCCTTCTTAACCTAGCTTCCACTACTCTTTCCCATAACCTCATACTGTGACTGATCACTTTAATCCCTCTGTAGTTACTACAGCTTTGCACATCACCCTTATTCTTAAAAATTGGTACCAAAACACTTTTTCTCCATTCCTCAGGCATCCTCTCACTTTCTAAGATTTCATTAAACAATCTGGTTAAAAACTCCACTGCATTTTACCTAAACACCTCCATGCTTCCACAGGTATGTCATCTGGGCTAACAGCCTTTCCATTCTTCATTCTCTTCATAGCTATCCTTACTTCCTCCTTGCTAATCCATTGTACTTCATGATTCACTATCATTCAACCTTCTCTCCCTCTCATTCTCTTCATTCATCAACCCCTCAAAGTACTCTTTTCATCTCCTCAACACACTCTCCTTGCTTGTGAGTATGTTTCCCTCATTATCCTTTATCACCTTTACCTGCTGCACATCCTTCCTAGCTCGGTCCCACTGTCTAGCCAATCGGTACAGGTCCTTTTCTCCCGCCTTAGTGTCCAACCTTTCATACAACTCTTCATATGCCTTATCCTTAGCCTTCGCCACCTCTCTCTTTGCCATGCACCTTATCTCCTTATATTCCTGTCTACTTTCTTCATCTCTCTGACAATCCCACTTCTTCTTTGCCAACCTCTTTGCCTGTATACTCTTCTGTACTTCCTCATTCCACCACCATGTCTCCTTGCCATCCTTCCTCTGTCCTGATCTGATACCAAGCACCTTTCTAGCCGTCTCCCTTACTAGCTCTACTGTAGTTACCCAGCTATTTGGTAACTCTTCACTGCCACCCAGTGCTTGTCTTAACTCATCCCTGAACTCCACCTCACAATTATCCTTTTTCAGTTTCCACCATTTGATCCTTGGTGCTGCCCTCACACTCCTCTTCTTGATCACCAACGTCATCCTAGATTCTGCAGTTAATAAATTAGCTAATAAATTAAAAAGTAACATTTACAGCTTGGTCAAAGTTCCATAGGTATTAATTAGAATAAATTAGAAAATGTAATATACTTATTTACATTCTTAGTCATTTAAGATAAATTAAAAGGTATCAGGAGTCACAGTGCCAATGTAGATCTAGGCAACATATTGTGAGTTCAATACTAAAGGGACAAACATAAGTCTGGATGCCATAAATTTCATGAAATCTGGCACATCTCTCTGGGTTTCATGCAAAAGTTGCTGAAAAAGAAGTAATATGCTTCTTTCTTTTTTAGAACATATCTAAACAATCCTTTCTTGGTTTGTGACATACTGTGGAGCTGACTGGTAAGAGAAGTTTTATTTGAATTTATATTGTATTTGTTATCACTGTTTTTTTCACTGTTTGTAGGTAGGAAGGGACTGCTTGTTAACAAGAAATACTTTGATTCATATTGTGTTGTTTTACCATTAATTTCATTGTTGGTTGTTAGAAAGAAATAGGTTTTAGATAGGCAAGTTCTAGGCACCCCAAGATGCCTAGACAACTATAAGTTTACCCAGAGAGGAAAATCCTGAGCATTTCAAATAATCCTTTCTTGGTTTGTGACTTACTGTGGAGTGGATTGGTAAGGGAAGTTTTATTTGAATTTATATTGTATTGTTTTTCACTGTTTGTAGGTAGGAAGGGACTGCTTGTTAACAAGATTTACTTTGATTCATATTTTGTTGGTTTACCTTTAATTTCACTGTTGGTTGTTAGAAAGGGATAGGTTTTAGATAGACAAGCTCTAGCCACGTCAAGGGGCCTAGGCAGCTATAAATGTATGTATACTGCAGAGAGGAAAATCCTGAGCATATCTGAACAATCCCATCTTGGTTTGTGATGTATTTATCTTTATTGCCAAAAAGAAGTGCTACTGCGAGTGATAGTGAGCGACGAAAAGGAATTACAACTTTTGTCTGGCTTGTAGAACTTGTATGTTCAGAACAACTTACTGTACTTTAGTTGTATATTGCTGGTGTGACTTTTTGTCATAGAAGTTGATTTAAGTTCTCTTTGAATTCTCTGGGTACTCATTTTGATCTTTTCTTTTGTAATATTGTATTAATTTATAGCTGAATATGGATCCCTTAAATGAGTATACAATTAACGATTTGCTAATGCACAAATATCATGTACAGTGTAATAAATGCTATGCATATTTAAAGGTAACAGCTGATAACACTGGTGATCTGTGTTCCTTGTTTCAAAAGCTGGATGATTTGCTTACCATTGTTAGAAGTAAATCTAGACATAATGATGATGATTGCACTTGTGCAATTGCCATGGCTTGGAGAACTGTTGTTTCATATATCAGTGACTGAACTAATGAACTAAATCATGTTAGGCATAGGACAAATAGAACATATTTAGGAAATGGTGCATCTATTGTCTGCAAAGATCATTCCACCCTTATAAAACAAGATGATGCCGCTGACAACTCTGGAATTCTGGATGCAAGTACTCAGCAATCTGAGGATCCAGTTTGTTTAGAAGGAAACAAAAAAGAAAGAAAGGAAGAAGTTCTCAACAAATAACAAGGAAGAAAAAGAAACTGACTAATGACTGTAAAGGAAAGATAATGCATAGTAAGAATGACACTGCTTTGTTATGTAACGCACAGGTTACAGGAAATTATGACATTTTTCTATCAGAAAACCTTCAGTCTACAGAAAAGGGCATCATTTTTTCCAAAGGATAAGGTAGAAAATGAGGCAAGGGGCAGGTGAAAAGGAAAAAATCAAAATTGAACGTGGAAGGATTGAAGAACATTACTGTAAGAAAAAAGAGGAGAAAGACAGATGCTGAATACATGGCTCAAGCTGTAGATTTACAACACCAGGTGGATGAGAATTTAATACACAATGAAAACAGTAGGATTAATAAGACTAATAGTGATGAAGATCTATCCTTTGTAGCAATTGATAGATCAGATATTACTATATTAGAAGCTGAAAATTCTTCAGGGCTGGCCAGCAAAGATAGTCTTGTAATTGGAGATTCAATTATTAGAGGAACTGATATATGTATATCTGCAGAGATGATAATGAACATCGGATAGTGTTATGCTTGCCAGGAGCAAAAATAGAATATGCGAGACAAGCTTTGGAATGCCTTAATATAAGGAAGTACGGCTTTGTTTTTATTCATGTTGGTACAAATGATGTCACCCGCAAGGATTATTTGACTGTTAGTAGGGAACTGACATCCCTCTTAGATAGTATTGCTTGTACTGGTGTTAGGACATATTTTTCACAAATCACCTATAGAAAGGATAGTCAAGTCACTGTGAATGAAAAGATTTTTTGGGTAAATACCTACATGGTAAAATCACCCTGTTTTAAAAAAATGGAAATGTTTAGAGCATCCAAGCCCTGTTTTGGGCACACATGTTCAGACAGGATGGTGTGCATTTGTCTAGAACAGGGAAGAAAATTTTTGCAACAGATATTTTGCAATATTTGACAAACACTAGGCATAACTTTTGCCATGTCGAAATTTTAACAGCCCAGAGATAGCAACATTTGATGCCTCTCTGATGGTTATTAATGCTAGGAGCATTAATGTTGTTGTTCTTCTTTCGGCTTTTCCTGGTTAGGGGTCACCACAGCAGAACTCCGGTCTGCTGATGATTGTAAGTAGATTTTTTACGGGTGCGTAGGTCCCAGCTCAATGCCCAGCCTTCAACAAAGGCACGCCCATTCTACTCATGTCTTTCAAATGCCACTCGACCACAGGGAGGACATGCAGACTCCACATAGAAGGTGCTCCAGCCGAGAATCGAATGGGAGAATCTCTTGCTGTGAGGCAACAACGTTACCGCTGCACCACCGCAGCATGTAATGCTAGGAGCATTGATAATAAAGTTTTTTTTATTGGAAAATTTGGCTACATTCCCACAAAATTGATGTTGTTTTTGTTTGTGAAACATGGTTAAAGAACAATGACTGGAAAACACTTTTGTCAGGGTATAAAAGTTTTTACTGTAACAGACATTCTAATAAAAAATCAGAGGGAGGTGTTATGATAGGGATTAAAGATTGCTTCAGATTGTAAAAAAACTTAGGGGAAAGAACATTCTATACATTGTGTGTTGCCAAAGAAATTACTGTAACTTCAAGTCAAGTTTTACTACCGTTGATGTTCAGTGATTGTGGGGTTGTAAAGGTTAATTTGTTGCTAGATAATTTTCCCAAACTGAAATCTTAGCCAATGCACAGAAGGCTAATTACAGATTATATGGAAGCAAAGCGGTCACTATTTAAAACTAACTGGAGTGAGGTGTTCAGTGGAAAAACTGCAGCTGGAATGAGGAAAGTTTTGAAAGTGAAATTGTTTGAGTGCAAAAAAATCAAAAAAATGTTTTACATCAGTTTTAGGCATGCAACATCAGGCAGATATATTTCCACAAGAACAAGATATCTGATTAAGGTGAGAGGCAAAAAATATAAGAAGTGGAAGAGAGGTCGAACTGCAACTTTGAAAACTGAAATAAATAAGCTGGACAGACAGATTAAGCCCAGTGTGAGACAAGATCAAGAAAATGTTGAAGAAAAATGTATATAAAGCTATTGAACATATTAGGAAGACACACAAATTGATAAACTGTGTGCAGATTCTAAAATTTATTCTCAGACACAACAGATTATATCCCCAGGATTCATGAAGCTTGCACCAGGCGCAGGAGTAGTGTCGGCGATCTAACGCCAAATATGGCCACCAAGCAATTCAGGTACGAGCTGTTTCCACGGGCACTACCAGAGTACACCAGAGTTGCGCAGCTCCCAGCGCATGCATGCTAATTAACCCATGCGCACAGCGTAGCATGCAAATTAATGTATATAACAATTCATGAAGTGGTGCAGGCATAGCGTAAGCATGCAGAAATGTAAACCAAAAAATTGGTTTATATTTTTTTCAAACATAAAATCGGAGCCATGAAAGTGGACCAAACTTACGTATTATAATGTTAATATATGCCAATGGCTAAATATATAGCCAATGGCATAAAATATCATGCACAACACATAAAAAATAACATTTAATTTCATGGCCACACTAACGCAAAGTAAAATCGCAGTGCATCAGTGTGCAAACGGGATCACAATGAAAATATATTTAGATGTCATAAAACTGCAATGTAACACAATTCATGAATTCCTCGTAATAGTCAATGGCATGCATGCTACACCACAACCATGGTGCAAGGGTTGCTAAGGGTCTGTGACAGTGTTCTGCATGGTAACTAGGAATTAGTAGTCAATGCCATGCAAATGAGTCAAGTAATACTGAATCGTAAAATCCTTGCCAGTGTAAGGATGTACCACACAGTGTAGCAGTACAACACCGAGGTGTGGCCTGGAGATAAACGTGACATCAAGAGAGAGGTGTGCCACCTTAGCTGTAAGCACATTGGAGCATTGCTAATCCAGGTTGCCTGTTGATAAGCAAAGCCGCAGGATAGGGGTGTGGAAGTAGCCATAGCTTTGCTTAGCTGAAAGCACACAAGGTAACGGAAAGTGCATGTGAATGTGGATGAAAATGCACTCAAAACTTGGTAAACGGCTGTGTGCAGCATGCACCATAGCCGAAACAGGAAGGATTTGGGAAGACAGTAAGGAAATGCTGCAGCATGGTAATTGGAGTACAAATGAGTAATTAACACCTAGGAACTCAGAGTGGGCCACTGACAACAGCTAACAAGGCTTCTAGCAGCTACCTGCAGAACAGGAAAGGGGAGAACAAAGCAAACTTGCAGTAGATCAGCTACATAACACATTTTGCAGCACAATCCTGGGTTGGGAAAGTACAAAACAAGAAAGCAGGCAGCTGGATGCATATCTGACAATGGGAGGGGAATCAGGTTGAAAAGTGAAGTAAAGGGCAATAGATGAATCACAGCAGCCAAACGTAAGTCAACACCAAAGGCCCCACAATAGCAATACCTGCTGTAAAACCCATAATTAAGATATCCTGCAGCTGGAATTGCCCATACATACCCAATTACATCAGCATCATCCAATGCACAATAGTATAAGGTGTGAAAGCCCCCCCCCCCCACACACACACACACTTGTGTATTCCCAGACACTCTGCACCATTGGTGTATACAGACAGGGAACTTTTAATATGTACATGTTAGGGGCTGCCATAGCTTTGATTCACCAGCATGTGTTGGAGACTGATGGTGGTGTGGAGGATGATGCTGACAACCATCTCAGGCACCAGAGGAGGTGAAGAGTGTTCAGATCCAGGGTAACCTACCAGGGGCTAAATGATCTGGAGCTAGTAGAGCATTATAGGGTGGACAGAGACACCATACAGCAACTTGTTGAGCTGTCCTGGCCACACCTCAGAGCCAGAAATAACACAGGGGGAACCCATCCCAGTGGACACGAAGGTATGTGTAAGCTTGAGAATACTAGCCATAGGTACCTTTCAAAGGCCAACTGGGGATATCATGGGGATCTCACAGGCATCGGCATCCAGGGTACTCCACCAGTTCCTGGATGCCATGTTACCACATGCCAATGAGCACATATACTTCCCCCAAACACAGGAGGAGTTGGCCAGCAATATGTGTCTTTTCCACCATGTGGCAGACTACCCGGAGGTACTGAGTGCAATAGACTGCACCCACATACACATTAAGACACCACCCAGTGAGCAGGGTAGGAACTACATAAACCACAAGGGATACCCCTCCATCATCTGCCAGGTCATGTGCAATGCCCAGGCCATTATCATGGATGTGTGTGCTGGCAGCCCTGGAAGCTATCACAACTCCCACATCTGGCATGCCTCACAGCTGTATCAGGTATTTGCCAGGGGGGACATCCCATATGGCCACCTGGTGGGGAATGCTGGCTATGCACTGGAGCCATGGATGATGACTCCCATCAGAAATGCACACACAGCCAAGCAAGAACACCATAATGAGGCACACGCAGAAACCAGAATCATCATAGAGAACATGTTCGGGATGCTGAAATCACAGTTCCATTGCTTGGACATATCTGGTGGAGCCTTGCAGTACTCTCCAGGCATGTCTGCCCACACCATCATAGTATGTGCCATGCTACACAATATGATCCTGTGGAAACAGCTGCAGCAGGGACATAATGGTGAAGGCCCTCACAGCCCACCACCATTGCCAGGGGCCCCACAAGTACAGAGGGACTCAGACCACAAACACCCTGTGCCAGCCCCAGTAGATAGACAGAGGTGTGCCCAGTATGCCCATGCCTTGGCAAAAAGGGAATGTATAGCACACACACTGACAGTGTAGGCACCTATAGACTGACACCCTTCTCCACCTGCACACACAGCAAACATGGATGGCACACACACACACACACACACACACACACACACACACACACACACACACACACACACACACACACACATGACCACCTGTAAATTGTCATGTATAGGTGGTCTACTGTGTTCATCCTACATAGGCAGCCCTCAACTATTGTACACACAACTGCAATTGGCACAAGGTAAGTCAATACCTGAACAGTAAATTAAGCTATCAGCGTGTGTCCATACTGTATGTATAGGTTTATAGATAAATAGGTAGCTACATGCCTAACTGCCTGATGCCAGTCATAAGCATAGCCAAAACGTGTCTGCTGTCACCACCCCATTGATTAACTAACTGTCCTTCTGTGGAGCAGAACCAATTGTGGGAACCCTGGGGTGTATCCATTGTTCCCCACCCACTCTGCAAGGATTCCCTGGAGCATTCGTGAGGGTTTTCATATAATGTAATCAGAGATGTAGTTCCAAATAATGGGGAGTTCCCATGACAGGAATCTGTCACTCCAGCATCTTTCAGTTATGTGGCAAGGTGTAGCTCATTACAGTGTGTGGCTCACTGTGACATGGATGTCCATAGGTGGAGCATATCCATTAAGCCTGACTTGGACATGGCTTTGTTGGCCAGCAAATATCATCCCTGAGTAAACGAGATGCCACTGAGTAATGCATGAGTTTATGCAGTCTGGCAGCATAGGACACATGTCTGAGGGCATTATCCCTCTTGGCGAGGTAAGTTCATGGCCCTTCTGAGGTACATCCAAAATGGGTTATCATACTCAATGATGGGATTGATGACTGATGAGTAAAGGGGCACAATAACCTAAGTTTGCTTAGATGTGAACCCTTAAGTAATCAGATGGCCAACATAGATGGATGTCCTAACTACTTCGTACATATGACTGTCAAAGGAGACACCACTAAGTAATGTAGTCCCCACATACCCATTACACCATCTGAATTTTATTGTCTGCCACTCATGTGTTAATATGTGTGCGTGCAGTTTCCCAAAATGGAATGATGATGCAGTGTGCGGCCTTTAGCTGGAGGCCATCACTCTGACAGCCTGTGTTGGTCTATGTGAGACCCCTTGAAGGACATCTCTGACAGCTGGACTGTCAGTTATGGCTCCCAGTCTGCAGTAATTGCCAAACACGGCCTGCTGTAGTCAACCTGTGTTAGCCTGTACCTCTGAGAAGTATATGGCAAACAGTAGGTGTCCCAGGACTGAGTCCTGTGAGACACCAATTGTGACTGGTCAAGAGTTGGACCTGGAGGCTGCTAGGCTTACCATGTGGGTTCTGTGTGTAAGCCTGTTGGCAAACCAACCTGTGATGTATGGGTGTATGTACTGGCTGGTGAGTGTAGAAATAATACCTGAGTGGGGAATGGTGTCAAAACCCTTGGCGACGTCCAGCTAGTATGTGTGAACTACCACACCCCACTACTAAAGTCTAGGTGGCTGTAAGATGTCAAACTGGTTCAATAGGCATGATCTGCACTCAGTCAAGGTCACCTGGGTTGGGTCATGTGTCTGGAGGTTACCATTGTCTATGTTCATGAGTGCCATGAGGATGCGCTCCATAGCTGTGCAGATCAGGCTACTCAGGCCTATGGGGTGGTAGTTACCATGGTCAGTTGTGTCACCACCTTGGTGGAGTGAAATAGCTGTTGCCATGTGCCAGTGAATGGCCATGTAGCCTGTGTAGAGGCTGATGTTGAATTGCTATATTAGGCGGGGGGCCACTTTGTCTTGTAGTGTCTGCAGGATGCAGTCTGGGACACCATCAGCCTCCATTGACAGTCTGTTATGCCCTTTGAAAGGGCCATTACCACCTGTATGTCACTGATGTCTGTGCTATTGTACGTTTTGGGTATTGTTGTGATCCCAGTAGGGAGTGAAGCTTGCTCCGAATGTATCATCAAGTGTGTTGGTGATATCAGTAGGGTCAGTATATTCAGTGCAATATTGCACCAGCACAGTGCAAATCTGTGTGTTACTGCTTACATCCTTGACATAGCCAAAGAAGCCTTTGTGGTCATATTCCGAATCCATGCCTATTTACCTGTGTATGTCAGCCTTGAATGATTACATGAGTAGCATAAGTATCTTGCTAATACTGGTCACGGATGTCTGCATGTCTTGGGATTTGCTGTTGTTCTGGACTACTGTATTACTCCTGTTGTATAGCCTGTATAATGCTGGGGTTCAGCAGATTGGTGTCCTTGTGTAGGAGTAGCTAGTCCTGGTTTACCATTGATGGCACAACCCATACATCTTTGTAGGTGCTTATAGAGTGCATTCGTAATTCTGTCTGTATCTTGAGCAGTGTCATCCATGAGCATGAGGGCTGTGAACCCTCCCACCTCTGTCATTAGTACTGTAGATTTAGCTGTAGGAGAGGTATTCATTGTGTGTTCCTTGAGTGGGGGAGATGGTTGGGAGTAGAAATCATCAGTGAATAGTTCATGGTCAGATCTAAACAGTGACTGGTTTACCTCTGCTGTAGTGCACCTGTTGAACATGTCAGTGATTACCACTTCTAGTATGTTTTCACCTCTTGTTAGTCCATCTACCAACTGATACAGGCCATATGAGGTGATAAATCCCAGGAAGTGCTGGGCCTGGAAGTGCATACTCGAGTAGGTTATCCAGTTAAGTGTAGGGTAGCCGACATCGATCAATAACAGGGTGTCTGGTAGGACTTTCATGTTTACCACTGTCTCTAGATAGTTGTAGTGGTGCTCCTGGGTCATGGAGGGTTATCTGTAGCAACTCACAGTTTGCATTGCAGTCATGGCTGATGTTAGCTGCAAATGGATGATCACAGAGGTATCATGCTGACCTACTAACTTGAAGGTGTAGGTATCCCCAATGAATATGGATACACCCCCTCCATGTCTGTGCCAGTCCATGTATAGTGGCTGAAATGTGCATTATGGGTTGTAGTCTGGTAGTGCCGGTATGCTCACATGAGCCTTATACAGGTCCCAGTCAAAGAACAGATGTAGATGTCCATACTGAGGAGTGCTGTGAGTGTGTGCATGTTGTTTGTACTACCCCTGGTGTTGAGTAGTCTAACCCTCATTGGTTCCGCTATTGTGCAGTTCATGGAGGTGAGATCGACCTCTGAGACCTGCCTAAAAATGGCACCATGAGTGCGCCAATAGCCTTGGCCAGCATTCCAAAGCCTTAGGCTGACACATGCAAGATGGTATGGAATTGTTGCAGGCATGTATCCCATCTGTGCTTGTGTCCCATCTTTCCTGTAGACAACCTACTGGTAAGCAATACAAAGCCTGAAACCTATACATGTCCACTAGCTTCCAAGATGGGCTTTTGGCGTGATAATGTATCAGTAGTCTATATGCTATTGCTGTACTTAACTGTTGTCTGACTATGGTGAATCGACACTGTATATTGTGATCAGAAAACTCTGTATAATCACATATGATGTTGGAGATGGCCTGCACTGTAGAGGTTCAGAGATAGGTAGTAGGCCATCTGCCCAAGGGCATTTAGAAGCGTAGCTACAGTGTGGTGGCTTTACCTGCACCATTGATGAAGTAACTGAGCCTCTGTCAAGCATGGCCAATGAAGTGATTCTAGGCAGAGTTGCTGGAAGCTGTTGAAGACTGGTGTGCTGTAGGGGGATATGGGCACATAGTGATGTCAAAAGGGCATGTTAATATGACAAACCAACAGCATTCAATTTCCCCAGCAGGTCTTGCAGCTGTAGAACTAGAGTGGCTCCCCCACACCCTGGCTGTATGTCTCTGGGACACATGATCCCAGGGGTGTATATACTGTTGGCCAGTCACACATCAAGGTTTCCCCTAAAGTGTGTCAGTGAGTGGCTATGCCAACTGTAGTTAGGATGTTAATGTATAGTCTCCCAATTCATGTGTCATGTCAGTATTTCGAGAAGCTCAGTGGGTGTGGGTGGCTCTGCCTGTTGTGTAGCCAATCTTACACATATTCATGGACATAGGAAATAGGCAGAAGGAATGTCAATGTCAATAGTGTAATGGCTAGGGCATTTGCATAATAGCTGTGCAGTCCTGGTTCAAATCACAATAAAGTCAGAGATGATTTACATGTTGCATAGTATACCTTAACCACAGCTTGCATATATAGATAGTATTCCCCAGAATAATAAACATCTGGAACACATAACCGCTGAAATGTGCATTAATCACCCTTGTACTACTAGTGCCTACTCTGAGAGGTAAAAGTACCACTGCCAGGATTAGAATATGCAACCATGTACACAATCTTCACAATAACTTACCACTAAGCTACCTGAGATGTACCAACTGCAGTTGTATCTGCTGACAGGTTAAAACACAAAAGGTAGGAATGTGTGGAAATAGGACAAACCGGCATGTACCCAATGAAAGGTGTATGTATATATATATATATATATATATATATATATATATATATATATATATATATATAAATATATATATATATATATATATATATATATATATATATATATATATAGAGAGAGAGAGAGAGAGAGAGAGAGAGATATATATGTCAATATATGGGGATATACATATATATGTAGATATATACATAGGTTAACAACATCTACCTAACCATGGAGGTACATATAAATGGGATACCTACCAAATACTAACTGCTTGACATACAGACGCACGTAATCATGAGGCTTAAAGTCCAAAAGACCACAGTACCAAAACACCAGAAGCGCAAGGTTTAAAATCCTGATGTTAAGGGACATTTAGTCAGTGCTTCTGGTGTTGCAGTTCAGGTAGGTTACTGTGTGTAAGTGTGTTTCTGAGGGCTGTAGTGTGTGTAAGTGTGTGTTCTGAATGTGGTGTGTGTTCCTGGGGGACTGTAATGTGTGGGTGTGGGTTTGCTTTGTGCTTCTGTTTGTGCAATCTAGGAGGTAGAATATTAAAGTGGGAGAGTGGGGGGGGTGCAGCCACTCACATGGGGGGTGTAGAGGGGCTTGTCCACCTGCTCATACATAGTGTAGGATGGTCTGTTTGGATGTTGTGGGTAGCAGTGTGTCTGTGTGTGCGTGTGTGTGTTCCATGTTTGTGTTACTTTCGTGAGTTAGACTGTTGCTGTCGGTAATGTGGGGTATGGGAGTCTAGGCCCGGTACTGTGGATGTCAGAATTTTGTGCGTTCGGGATTCCATAGGTATCCCGCATACAGCGGTTTAAGTGTTCATATATGAGTATAACATGGACCATAGCAATCACACATTCTGCCACGACCAAACTTTATGAACAAACGATATGGAGAGTATATGCCTATAAACTATTACACATATGTGTTATGGATGATGTGC
>NC_056731.1:1042506584-1042509084 GCF_019279795.1 Protopterus annectens
AACCTCTGCGCTTAGTTAGCCTAGTTTATGGAACTACCAAAGCCCCGCCGCGCACTTACAAATGCACCAACATTGGTGCTTGTATCTGACACTCACACCCCTGGGTGGGAGCGAGGACCACAATATTACCTTGTGATGTGTATTACATCAGATTACATGCCTACAGTATCGGGAATGGCTGCCCATTAGGCAACGGCATGCCGTTCGACTGTACAGAATCGGCAGCCTGTCCAGTGATTTATTCATATTATTTGTGTGCTCCTCTTACAATCTGCTCCCATCTGGCTGATACATGGGAACCGAGACTCTTCAATACAGACAGGTAATTGGGTTTTGGGACCCACATCCATCGGCCGAGTCATGCTACCACATACCTATTATAGGGTTGCCACCTTTTCAATTGCCCAAGGTGGGACTTTAATGTAAAAACATCAGATTTTGCAGGGAAAAACATACCCACAGCCAGTACAAAGGAAAGAACTTCACTGTTTTGCCTAAATAAAAGCTTATCCTTGTAGCATTATAGTTGCTTATTCTGTTTCTTATAACATTTAGGTGTTTCAGATACAAAATAATTGTTTTATGCAACTACTACAGACAATATGGGAAATCTATGTCCTAAAATCTCAGGATATTTGCCATATTTCAATTATTTTGCAGGACACAACTGCCCAAAGGGGACTGTCCCTCACAAAGGTGGATAGGTGGTAACCCTAACCTATTATATCATCTTTCTAAGGAAGTCAACGGAATATGCACTTTCTGTCACTATCAGACTTCTCATAAGAATGGGGAAGAAAGAACACTGAATCAGGGAAACTGCATAACAACATCAGGGACACATTTAGAAGTTTGGTGCTATTAAACTGACACATTGAAAGACCCAGAGCATATGTAGTCATACACATTGTCTGAGGTACATGCTGTTTATGACTCTTACATGTTGTCACTATTCATTACGTGTATTCCACCGCCGTTCCTCCTAATATCACTAGTTATAGGAGGGTTTAGGTGGGACAGAGTTAGATTCTGAGACGTAATCACGGACATCCCTGGTAATCGGGGACAGTTCTATGGTATGGTCCCTATGTGTTCCCCCAATGGTTTACGGACTATCCAGTGGATGTGCTGTTAGGGTTTGGGAGGTATGGGTGCCTCCTATGCACACATCGGAATATTACTTACATCCACAGGGCGGTCCTAATACAGCTCTGCCAACAACACTTGCATGCATAAGCCCATATTCGCATACCAATATTTCCCCTATCTGCCACTCCTATACAGCACTCATCCTTACTGTGGGCGCTGGTGGGGTATAAACACACCACTACACACTACCCATTCTCCCTGTGTCAGGACACATGTCATACGTTGTGTCGACCCATGTGTTATCAGGCTTGCACAACCTACTGGTCCATGCATATCTACAGCCTGGTCGGAGAAATCATTACAGTGCCTGGCTCCGGTCATTCATTTTTGGTGTCCCACAAGGGACATCGATATCTATGTTTCAAGTGTAGAACTCGCAGATCTCTCCCACTGGTAGTTTCCTGCTGGTAGTCGGGGAAGCAGTGGTGTATTTACCTTTATTGTGTTTCTCTATGTCTCCCTGGCCTAGCTGGGGTGGGGGCTGATGCTACGTGTTACATGTTTGTTTATTGGACCTCCCTCCAACATATGCCTGGCCTGTGAACATATGTTACCCGTAACTGCTGTATCATATCCTAGCTATATACATGTGTATATTTACTGTAACATATATATTTCTATTTACATTAATATATACAGATATATCTGCATATGTATGCATACATGTGTATTCATATCTTGTTGTCTATATATATATATATATATATATATATATATATATATATATATATATATATATATAGATAGATATATAGATAGATATATAGATATATATATGTATATAATCTAACAACAAATGGATCTATGGTTGTCTGCATATGTATATATTCATATGTGGGTATGTATCTGTATTCATTCTCTGTATGTATACATTTCCACTAAGGCGAGGGAGAAGCATATCTGTATCTCGCTATGGGTGGATATACACACACATAGCTCTACATATATACGTCTACATCTGGTTATTCTGTTCCTTGCCATATAGATTACACTTTACTTTAGTGGGTCTCACAGTGGGTGTGGCTGCTCGCTGGGTGAACTCTCTGCCCAATTAACACATTTGCTTGCATCCCTAGGGCTGTCCATATTGGCCAACATCAGCCAACACCTAGACCCATAAGTAGATACCCATAGTTCCCCCACCCACGCCTCCTCGACAGCACACATCCTTACTCTGGGAAATGGTCGGTTCTGGACACATCACTACATGCTGCCCACTCTCCACTTCATGGGACCCATTTCATACAATTGTCTCGGCCCATGGATCATCGGGGTTACCCACCCTTGTATTCCGAGTCTGTATACACTGTAGACAAGATGGACGATCTATCACATTTGTATTGTTTTGCCA
>NC_056731.1:1042511584-1042591584 GCF_019279795.1 Protopterus annectens
CATGACATTCGTTCCACATGGAAAATGATATGTGCTATAGTCGAACTTGAACCGTGAATGCCTGTTCATTAAGCGGATGCTCTAACCACTACACTATTCGTATGCTGCTTCATTTATATGTATACCCATAGTTCATAGTTATCCATACTTGACAAGTACTTATATGCATGTATTTGTGATGTGTAGCTATGCGAATGTAAGTATGTATATTTATAGATATATGACTACATATCTGGAGTTATACATGGCCATGTATATGAACGACCGCATACGGGAGGTACCTGTACCGTTTGTATACAGGGGTTGTGTGCATCATTAAGACATGGAACATGGACGGGGTATACAATTTGTGGACATGTACTATTTGGAAGATGGCTATGGGGAAGCTTCATGGGAACATGTGAAATGCATTTATTCCCGATAATGCATGTGGGGAGACGTGCATCATGGTCAGGTGTTTAATCCCAGTTCGTATGTTCTGCAGGACCGGGTGGAGGCAGGGTTGTGGTCAGGTACTGCTAATCTGACTTGTGCCTGGTAGGGTTGCCACCTTTTCAAATGCCCACAGTGGGACATGTTTTGTACAAATGTCAGAGTTTGCAAGGCAAAACATACCCACAGCCAGTACATAAGACAGAACTTCACTGTTTTGCCTACATAAATGCTTATTTTCTAGCACTTTAGTTGCTTATTCTGTTTCTTATAACATTTATGTGTTTCAGAAACAGAATAACTGTTTTATACAACTATTACATTAAATATAGGAAATATGTTTCTCCTAATATCTCAGGACATTTGCCATTTTTCCAATTTTTATGCAGGACACAATTGGCCAAGGAGGGACTGTCCCTCACAAAGTGGGACAGGTGGTAGCCCTAGTGCTCAGATGTCAACGGGGATGGACATCGTGTTATGCCACAAAGTCTAATCTTGAGAAGAGACACTTATCCCATGAGGGATGTCCAAAAATTGTAAACAATGGACCCCATTCAACTGGCTATTCAAAAATGTGGTAGGGTTATGCATGCATGGGATACCTAGTTTGGAAGTCAGAGACTGCCTAGGGTGCAACTGCCTACTAGATGTGGGTAGGGGTCACTGTGTGCAGATATGGCTGCGCCAAGCTAGCAGCCCATGTATGTGTGGTTTTGGTGGACATTCAGCAAGGGGGGGTGCTGTGCTGTGGAGGGGATTATGGGTATTTAATTATGTATCCAGGTATGTTGGGGTTGGATGGCTCAGTTCAGGCCAGACCATTATGTGAGTGTGAGCCAGTAACATTTCTGTACATGTGTATCGCACATTTTAATGTTCATATGTTTGTCGGATTGTGTTCTGCAGTATGGCCTGTCAAGTTGTATTGCAGATGTGAATGTTTGTTCTTTGGTTTTCTTTCTGAATCACCCACTGTTCCCTCATACACCTCCAGCTCACCTATTGTGCATCTGACTCAGTGTCCCCTTGGCAAATTATTACATTACCTGTCATCCCCCACCCCCATATTCCACACACACCATCCATCCCTTCTCTGGCTGATAGTGCATGGCACAGACAACAAAAACACATTGCGTACTCTACATATCTCTGGTACCAATATGGTTGTGAGGACAACCCTGTCATATTTGATCTTCCACATGCTGTACTTCACGCACATAGGTACACGAAAATACCTATCTTTCTTGACATGGTAGGTAGACCCGGGTAATACCCATTCATCTTTGGGCCATCCAGACAGGGACGACCTGGACTGCGAGTGGGCAGATATTGACTGAATGCTCTGACCATTGGTAGGGTTGCCACCTTTTCAGATGGCCAAAGTGGGACATCGTCGGGACACACATCAGATTTTACAGGCCGACACATGCCCACGGTCAGTACAAAGGAGAGTACTTTACTTTTATGCCTAAGTGACAGCTTATTCTTTTAACAGTTTAGTTGCTTATTCTGTTTCTTGTGACATTTAGGTAGTTTAGATACAGGATTAACTATTTTATGGAAATATTACATAAAATATTGGACATAATTATGTCCTACAATCGCAGGACATTTAACATTTTTAATAGTTTTTGTAAGGACACAACTGCCCAGAGAGAGACTGTCCCTCACAAAGTGGGACAGGTGGTAACCTTAACAATTGGGCTAGGCTTAGCAAAGGGCAGTGGTGCACTAACATGCTGCATTTCACTTCCACTTGGTATAACAATCAACACTACAATGGAATAAGTGCACGGGGTTTTAAATGTCATTTGTTCGAGGGACGGGGACTCAATATTCAGCTACGTGCCTTTGTGTTTACTTTTTATTTTGGTGTTTGCAAAACTGTCTTGTATGCTTTGCAAACATTTCAGTATCCACAGACACTGACAGGAGTGATTATTATTAGAGGCAGGCTATACTAGTCAGCATTTTAGGTTGCGCTTCTGCAGCCGACATATTCACACCTCCGTGCAGCGCTTAGACACACCCCTTACACTCGTGCACATTTCCTATGCACATGGACGTTGCGGCAGCACACCTTCATTAAGATGCATTTGGTGATGCTGTGCCATCTCTACTCTGCACGGTCGGCGCAGAGCTAACATCGTCCTTGCACCAAGCTTCATGAATCCTGGGGTATATATATTTACAAAATCTTATGCAAAGCAGTTAGTCTACACAGTAGGGATGGTAAGTTGTCCTAGTGACATCCAGGTAACCCCAGATACTGGAATCAAATTAGATTATATTGAAAAGAACTGCACAAACTGGAACCAAGCAAAACACAGGGAGGAGAAGGAATTATGACCTGAGAACACTTCAGCAAGAACTTACAGTACTATTGTATCTAATATTCACTAGGTCATATAAATATGGGGAGATTCCTCAAGACTGAAGACATGCACTTATTAAACCTGTCTTTAAGGTGAAGGGGAGTAGGACAACCCCAGAGTCATATAGATCTTTAAGTCTACTTTCATGTTGTGGAAAAATAATGCAGAAGGTAATACCGGATACAAAATTGTCAGAAGTGGATAGGTTGGGACTTGAAACCATATATCAGCATGCATATGTTGAAAAAAAAAGCTATTACCACCTGTAACATGATGTCATATAATAATATAATAACAGCTTTGAATGATAAATTGTGCTGTGATGTGATTTATATACATTTAACTTCAGTATTTGACAGGGTCATACACAAAACACTGATCAATAAATTAGTACAACTAGGTATTGATGTACTGTTGATAAGATGGATAGCTGTATGGCTTACAAATAGGACATGGCAAGTATCATACAGCAACTGTACAGGCGAAATCCTTAGTTACAGTCAGAGTGTCCCACAGGGCTATGTCCTAGGCTCTTACATGTTTAGATTGTATCTTTCAGGCCTAACTTTTTTCTGAGGTGTTCTACAGTCTATATGCAGATGACCCGAAATTGGGTAAACTGATTACATTTGCTACAGATAAGGCATGTCTGCAATATAACTTGACTAAATTGACTATTTGGGCACAGGAGAATAATATGTGATATGATATTTGGTAGGCATAAATTAAAAGGTGAATATTTAATACAGCACACAGTGATTGAAACTGTAGACTCATTTAAGGACCTGTGTATATGGATAGATTCAGCTAAGAGTTTTTCTAATCATATCAACCAACTGGTTAATGATAGTTATAGAACTATAGGTTGATTGAAAAATATTTATAAAGTCTAGGAAATCAAAAATAATGAAGTCATTGTAGACCCGAACTTGAGTATGGGATAACAATATGCAAACCCTATAAGAAACACGCATGAGTAAAATGGAAAGACTACAACTGAAGTATACCAAGGGTATCCATGGATGTGAAAGTTTAAGTTATTATGAAAGACTAAAATATCTGAAATTGTACAGTGTCTGTTACAGATATCTAAGAGGAGATCTTATTCAGGTATATAGGACATTTAGTGACAACTACCTCTGGGAATGTTTGGGATTAATAAGAAGTACTAGAGAATTATCAGACAACCTATGTAGGGGATTCTATAGGAATGAGAAGTGTAGTAATTGGTTCTCTGATAGAGTAGTTGATGCATGGAACAGACTACAAGATTACATTAAAGCAAGTACTAATTTAGATATTTTTAGGAACAACCTGGACACTTATTATGGGAACAAGTGTTTTGATATATTGGCAAGCTAGAAGGGCATTAATGCCTGTAGTTGAAATATTTTTATGTGTGTGTGTGTGTGTATATATATATATATATATATATATATATATATATATATATATATATATATATATGTATGTAAAATGCTTTAGTATAGACAAAATAAACTAGAGCAAAATAGATGCATTCGGCAAGGTTGGTGTACTTTCAAGCATTTACGGCAAATCTGTACATGTCCAGACAAGTGGTTCATAAATTGGGCTGTACATTCTCAATGTCCATCATTTGCCGTTATGTAACCTCAATGTAAAAACATAAAGAGCCATATTCTAAAAGCTAGTTGTGGAGAGTGCAGCATGCCAACGGAAGACTTCAGCACACTCACTGCGGACGTGCTTTCTGAAAGCATACTTGAATCAGTCTGAGTAATTATTTATTCAGTGAAGGATAATTACAGACTCCATGCATATCAATCAGGTCCCAAAATACAACATGTATGCCCAATGCAACTTAAATGTAACAAAATGCAATGTAATTTCTGTTTCCAAAATCCATGGTGAATGACATATTGTGACACAAACAAAGGAAGCTATCCCACACAGAATCCTATAGAATCTATAACAATACGTAAAAAAGATTCTACCTGCAGTGAATGAACTGCAGCAAGCTGCAGTACTGCAAGGCATGGGCAAGTGTACAAATGTCAGATCCATGACATTGCTGGGATTGTTCATTTGGTTGTAGGAGTAGGCAGACGCCCACTGACAAATTCCCATGCACACCAGTTACATGTCTACTCTACTGTGCTGACCAGTATCACTGTCATGTTGGGAAGTGTCAAGCATCAGCAGTTGACTCAACATGGAACTGTAGTCTAAATGCCTCATCCTGTCCGCCATCTGATGTCCCCATATTGTCAGAATGGTTGACATGTTTTCCTCCACATTTGAGGTTACAGCTTCATCCACATGATTGTCACTATCTGGGCCAGACTGCATCACCAAATTTTCGTCTGTGTGCCAGGGACCATGCTAGCATTGGCAGATACATCAGATCCCACCTTGGAATCAGTGGGCGGACTAATATAGGATAAAGGTAGTGGGCATGCTAAAAGAAGAGACAGAGGACATAGGTCAGGTAAATATGTTTACATCACATGCTGGCTATCATCACTGACATATGCCAAAGCTGTATCATTACAGTGTTACAGATGCTAAGGACTTACCAGAAGACCACATCTGAGTGTGGCCCACAGAACCTATATAACAGGGAGTTGACAGTTATAGTACATATGTGCCATACATGACATATGTGAGGAATAACATAGCACACACCTGACATGTCCTCATCGGAGTATGGTTCTTGAGGTGAGGGTGGAAATACTACTGTTGTAGGGAAACAAAGGCATAAACACAGTATTAGTAAGCACATCCTGGCCAGCATGTACCATTCTTACAGATGTGCAACACAGTAAGTAATATATAGACATACCAGATGGTGGCTGAGGTACCAATGGCAGCTGTCTTATTCAGGGATAGAAGAACACAGTATTAATGGAAGAATATAATAGGAATAGCAGCAATAACATGTAGGAAGCAGAGGAAATAACAAAGCATTTACACACTCAGTATGTGATGAATTTGTCTGCCATAATGTGAATCCTGCAATGCGAAAATACAGACAAAGAAAACACAGACATGAATGCATTTATAGACACATGATGACACATACAAAACAGTGACAGGACATGGTGATACTTATGTGATGCATGGTGGACATGTTGGCTAAATGTCCCTGTGTATGAAAAGCAGCAACTTTAATTTCATACAGCACAGCTGGGCTACACAGTGTTGCATCCTATGAACATGGTGGGAAGCCATACCTGGTCTGCTTTAGGTGAAACTGCATGTCTCATGTTTCCAGAAGATGATTTTGTAGATTACAATGTAAGGGAAATATCAAAATGTCAATATACACCACTGGCATGACAAGGAGGCAGAGGCAATAATAGATAATGGTCACAGTAACAGTATATGGAGACACTCACATGTCATGCCTCAATGCTGTGTAGAACTGGATGGACCTGTGCAAATGAATTCAGACATTGCACATGTTGCTTGTAGTGTTATGTATGTACTGATGATGTACTGCAATGTGTCATCACACTTACATTGGAAGTCATCAGCATGTGTGGATCCATGTGCATGACACAGTTCTGCTGCTGCAACACAAAAATAACAATATATGCATATGTACTGAACAACAATCTATACTGAGATACTCTATATGCAACAATGCTATGCAAAGTTCCATATACATGTGCAGCCTGACACACCATCTTCTATGCCAGCCCAGGGTATGCATCACTTCCCACTTGCCATATGCACAAATGCAATAAAATGTGAACTCATCCAGGGGAGTCAATAGAGGGTCACAACTGGTGACATCCCTCAATGTTTCATACTGGCCTACCCTGTTGGCTGCACAAAGCATCATCCAGAGCACCATCTGCAATAGGCCTCATGGGATCTATTGTGACCTCCCACAGCATTAATCATGTTGGTAAGGTGAGTCCACATGTCATTCCTTCAAACTGCATTTTCTGCCTGCCCAAGGAGTCTCCATCAATGCTGGAGCAAAGCATCTATTATAATCTCATTTTCCTGTGGGGAGAATTGTCACCCCTTGATTTGTTTGCCATCTGGAAGGCAGTTATATGCACATAGTAAGACTAATGTGGGGGCCTACATATGGAGATAATTATGCTGGCAGCTTATGTAAATTTGCCTTCTCTGCATTATTGTACACTGCAAAATTATCCAAAATAGTCCCTGTCCTATATAGCAGCATGGCATATAAAACTAGGTATGTGATATATATAAGACATGTAAGAACATCATAACTTATGGTATCTGTAGAGGCTAGCATGTGGGATTTGAACCCATTACAGTGGATACCACAGTGGAAGATCTACACAGCCACAATTATGCCACACTATCATTGCATTCTGAGTGCATTTCACATTAACATACTACTTATAACATATGTGCAAAACAATAATGTTGGATGGTTGTCAGACACATCCTGTATTGTCAACTGATCTTATGCAGCAGGAGTCTAAACAGACAACCTGTGGAAAAAAAGCAGTCATGGTAACCTGATCTGTTTTGCATGGATAGCTATATTAACATGATCAACAGTGAGCAGTCAATGCTATCCCCATTATTTCTGTAAGGGATGAAATTCAGTGATAACTATCACTATATTACTCTTAGCAGAAAGTGTCTGTGCTGTAGTGATTGAACAGCTTATGGAAACTATTGGACAGTCTCATTATCCATAATCATACCACAGAAAGCAAAAGGTAGCCAGACATAAACATGGATACAGGTTTATTGTGACTTTATTTATAGTATATGTTTTACTAAGCACCAATGAATAAATATTCATAACATAATTACAACTACAAAGAAACATATGGATACTGTGGGAATATGTAGGTTTCCATAAGTATACCACAGACTGGGCAGAGTCACCAGCAGTATATACAGATGTTTCACTTGCACATCCTTATGTACTCTTTATTGCTGCTCTTTACAATTACCTATACAAGTGCATATGTGGAATTCTTGCTTGTTAGTGAAGCAGATGTACCCACCTTTATGCATACAAGTCAATCCTACACCCCTACAGTAAGTCACATACATTGTGTATTCCAGACCAGTCTCCCTAAAAGCATAAATTTAAGCACGTACACATATATTTCTAAGGAGTAATAATGCCATAGGTGTATACAAATACAAACATATCCATCCAAAGCAATGCTAGCAGGTGCAACATTACTTTTTCAACTACCTGTGATTCAGGTATACCTGAAAGTAAGACCAGCTATGTGCACACAGCTTTTAATCCACTCTATTCCATAAATAATCAATGAGGTTCATTAACATTAAAGGTTTTTGGATCCCATTTGTGCACATCCATGTAACTTCTTGAAATTCATTGCATTAACCAATAGCTTGGTGCAACATGAAGTTTCTCTGTGAAAATACCCAATAGGTATCGTTAAATGGGACCATATGTAACATGTGCCTGTTGCCTACCAATAATGTGATACCATCCCATAAGCATCAATTTCAGATTGTGATTTTGATCCATTTACAGATCAGACCATTGCTATCTGAAAACTGAGTGGGACCTCAGTGTGCAATTTTTTGAAATTTGATATCTTCATTCTGTCATTGATATGGCTACTGTCAGGAGGCTTGGAGATGTCTGGGTGCCCAAGTGGACTGAGGAGGAGACCACACAGATGCTGATCATCTATGCTGGAGTGGACCATTGTATGACAGCCATACAATGCAACTTCACAATGATCAAAATCTGGAACCAGAATGCAAGGAAGCACCGACGTCACACTGGAGTCTATCAGACTGGAGTGCAGGTTCACCCTGTTAAGATGATCTGCATCAGAGATAAACAAAGGATCTTTGTCAGAGAATCATCCAGGTGTAGAGACAGTCAGCAGATGCCTACAGTAAGTGTCATAATCCTAAGTGTGCCTGTACATTCCAATGAAAAACACAGATATAGCTGTCACCAATATTTCAGGCATATTACCTTTAAACCCATTACTTTGCTGTTCTAACAATTAGCACATCAGCATAATCAATAAGTCAAGTTGACTGTGCTCTCTGTAATTATGGGTTTGATTCTCATGACAATTATTTTTTGATATAGCCTATTATATACATACTATTGAACATTAGGCTTGTATGTTTCCAACTTATGAAGTGCAACATTTTACACATCTGGTATAGATGTTTGTTAACGATGCCTATAGCACTTAGGCTACTGATGAATATGCATTTCTCCGTAATACTCTAAGAATATCACACAGTATACCTCTGTATGTGTGAATGCAGACTCTATGGAAATCCCTTAGTCAACACTGTTTACAGAATGAACATTATTGTTAAAATACATGTGTTTTGAATACATTAATGTAAGAACACTGCAGGTCTGACTGTCTATCATATGTTGTATATTGTAAAACTTGATGCTATCTGGCAGTTGTGTCAGCATGATAGTTTATAGTGTTTAAGTGTCGGTTGTGTATTCCTCCATTATCCATAGGAATACAGATACACACATTCAGTAGTAGTTTATTAAGAAGGAAAATATTGTGCTGTGTATTAGCTCAACTTGTTAAGCAAGAGAGCAATATATATATATATATATATATATATATATATATATATATATATATATATATATATATAATATACACACACACACACACACACACACACACACACATATATATATATATATATATATATATATATATATATATATATATATATATATATATATATATATATATATTGTGGTGAACTCTGAGTTCAAATTCATGTAGGGGATATATTTCATTGCATTTGAAAATTCTTGTACAGATACTTGCTTGCTGTTGTTTACAGATATTTTGTACATGCTTATGTCTATAGTTTTTATTTTTGGATTTCTACAAATGTCTTCATTATCTGTAATTTTTTCTGCCAATAGCAGCTATTTTACTACAGTTTTATGTGTATAACATTGACCGTAGTGGATAGTTCTGTACACTTGGAGCATACATCTCCACAAATCAGTGAAAAATTCAGAAATAATCATTGACAATCAGGGACCAATCTATGTTGCTACTATTATTGTCTGGCAGTGACATATACAGAAATGTGGAATATGATAACATTGACAAAGTGAATCTACTGTATACCTCTGTCATTCTTTATTTAGCCCAATTCACCACCCATCTGGTACTATTTGGAGGGAGCAAGGTGGAAAGATATGTAGGAACATTCCCAAAAATCAGGGACATTTGTGTTCTATAATTTCTTACGTAACAACAAAATACGTGTAGATATTTCTTGCCATCCTATCTAAACTACATTTTGATGCATGTGCTGAGCAAAAATTCTGGTGTAATTCTCTGTTAAGATTAACTACCTGTTCTATGGAAGTGTTCCAAAGTCTGAGCTATGAAATGTTACATTTGTGGGTATTTTTTTGTTTTGTGGCCTCTGTGCTAACATGTAGTCCGACTTGCATGTTTTGGTTTACAAATGCACAGTACATGGAGAAAGATGAACTGTAGTTTATCCATCTTGTAATATGGAAGTCCTGATACATGTTATTACTCTATAACTGCACAGTCATACCTCTGATTTGTTTAACTGTGGTTACTAAATACAATCACAGCCAAGATTGATTAGCTAGGCAGGGAATAATGTGTACATTGCTGAGAGTTACAGCTTTAAATCTCAGGTCCTCTAGTCTGCATTCATTAGTCTTCCAATGTGTAAAGTATTGTGTATGTCACAGAAAATAATTAGTATGCAGGTTCTGTAATGTTATTCAATGCAAAAAGTAGGGGGCGCAAGCTGCTAACTGCATTTCACTATTATTTATATGCACCTATTATTTGTCATTCATACATGTTTTTTACTTTGTGCAGGTGATGAATAATGAGCAAGGAACAGAGCGATGCAGACTGGAGGAGCAGCAGAGGGTTGAGGTATATTTTTTACATCTTCACATTTTTTTACCTAGAATGGATCTGAACACTGTTACAAGACTGGTTTGGTTTGCATTTTTATGCATACTACTACTAATGCAAGACTACCCAGAATGCACCTGTAAGGTAACTGCAATAGTCATACAATCCCTGTTATTTCCAGTACATCACCAACACAAGTGGGTCAATGACCCTAAACCAAAACTGTTTGAAAAAATAAAAAATAAATCCACCAACACTGTGTTGCCGATAACGGTTTTAATGCTCCAAGATACACAAACAATCACAGTTGCACCGAACAACTAAGCGCTTTCACCGTGGTTAACAAACCTTTGACATCGTCAGGGTGTCTGCTGTTTCTGCATTTGGACTGTTGTTATAGATTATGTCTTGGATGCACTTCAGTTCAATCTGGTTAGTGCTTCTGTTTACCAAACTGTTGATACTTTGGTTACCACATGATTGTATTCTGTGTTTAAGGGTAATTGTGCATATCGCCATTTCTGTTCTTTATTTATATCTGCTTATTACATAATTACTGATGGCCATTAAATTGTTTACAATTTTCAGTGACATACACAGTGATTACTAAAGAATGTATGTAGGATATTGATACATTAGTAGACAGTACTGCTTCGACGGCATAACTTATGGTTTTATATGTCACATGCTGTCACTGTGTTTAGGACTGTCAAATATTTCTAGGGTGTTATATTGCATTCCAGAGATGTAATGTTCTGTCAGCCAATGACCATGTTGTATTGCTCATCTCATTTGCATATAGCTTTTATATTTCCCACTGAATTGTTGTGTCACTGTATCTTCAATAGTGGATTTTCACATGACTTATTACTTGCAGAGATACCTGGGTTACTGTTATGTGTGATTCACACACTGACATATATGTGTGAGGAACACATGCAAGACAGGAAACATGAAACTAATGATATTCTGTTAGACAGTTTATTAATGTAGTGAACATACTTCAAGTACTACCCGCTACAGGTTACAATAGTTGTGTTATATATAGTGTAGCACTTGTTTTGCAATACAGACATATATATGTCAGTGTCATACAATGCAGTGTCATGGTGTGCTGGTTGTGCACATATTTGTCATGCATAAGGATGGCTGTTAAACAATTGTTCAGATAATGGTAGGATTTAATCAAATAAGCTATATTATGGATGCTATTTCATGGCCTGGACTAACCTAATGACATTCTGTGAGTGATATAGCAGCACTGACATGGGTCTCTATTGAAATAGTCCATAACTGTAGATAATAGGATATTGGGAATATGTTGTGCACATGAACATCCACCTTTTAGCTGCACTTTGTTTTATTATACTCCTAATACATAATCCTTTCAGGCCATATAACCTGAGAATATAATTTTAATGAGACCTGTAATGTATAGTGATATTCTTTTCTTTTCATATACAGAGATCATATTGAACACATAGTAGTTTTAATATCTGTTACATTTTTATGAGCACATCAGTTGTTATTTCAGGACAGGAATGTGCGGCCTGATAGAAGTGTTTTTCATTATTATGATATGGATTCTTGACCTACATTGCATATTGTGATAGACATGACTATGGGCATACTCTATTGTAATGTGTCATATTGAATTTTTTTCTGCCTGTGCATTATGTCACAGTGGATATGTTATATACTCATATAATTCTAGGTATGTATATTATGCACTTTCTTGTGATTCACTTTAACAGAGCATAGGACCTGTGGATGATCACTCATCAGATACCAGAAATGAGCACATGCCAGACCACTGCCCAAGTCCTCAGATGATGATGATTATAACCATGAAGGAGACAATGATAATGATGAGGAAGGATCTGGACATGCACATACCATCATCCATGCTGTATCTCATTGGAGACACTGCCTGCCACCAGCAGCAGAAGATTTTCAAGACTTGATCCTGGAGGTGATGACTGATGTCTTTCAGACAGAGATGAGGGAATTGATAAGGATTTTTTTCCAGGATATGGCATGAGCTATGTAGGACTCATTCAGGGAAATAGCCCAAGAGATCATTTGCAATGCTTATTCCCATCAGGCAAGCCCTCAGAACCATAAGCATTGTCTTTGTGATCCATTTGTCTACTGCTGCTTACATTTTTTTTTCCAGATAAGCAACTGGACTGTACAGGCGCACTTGTGCATGCATATCATATTGCTGCCATTTTATGTGATACACAGTCAACTGTATACTGCATATGTCATGTGACATTTTGCATTATGTTGCTCCTGGTGCATGACACACATTAATACATTAGACATACAATCAACATGCTGATCTCCATGAGTTTCTGCACTTAATGCATGCATTACTTCATGTGGCAAGTGTGATATACATTACATGTGTGTGTGCGTGTGTGTGTGTGTGTGTGTGTGTGTGTGTGTGTGTGTGTGTGTGTGTGTGTGTGTGTGTGTGTGTGTGTGTGTATTCTCCTGTTCATACAGTGCAACATATTGTTGTTATGCCCAATGCACTGTGGCCCTCTATGTCACAGTTATGCATTTTGCAGTTAACATGCTGTTACTGATGCAAGACTTCCATTGAATGCATGTGGGGAATTGACAACAACTCAAAAACAAAATTTTGCCCATACTTCACAAATAACAGAGTGAGATGGGTATGATTTATAGGTTGCCATGTCATGTCTGTTCAACAACAGGACATGTTCTTGCCCCTGTTGTTTGTATGAGGCTTGTCCTGCTCTCACACTGGCATGCTGGCTTTGTGTGTGGCATGTATTGCTAATGATGGAGCCATGTTGTATCACATAACTGTGTCTGCTTTATGCGGGCAGTCCTACTTTACAGAATGCATAGACCACCACTGTACCATTCATGTATACACAGTGGTATTGCTGATTTATATCGAAACATTAAACTATGCCTTCTTTGGCCTATGCTTCATTTCCACATGCATTGCTTATTCACATACAAGCTCATATTTTGGCAACTCTTGTACATATGCACTGACTTATGTGCATGTCTTTGCACATATTCAAATCAATAGAGAGAATCCTTTGTACCTTGGGACTGTGAACATTCATTGAATCTATGTTCATGTGCTGCACTGTTGTTTACAAGACTGTAATTTTCTCAGTCATACCTATGGTCAGGGATATACACATTACCACAATTATATTTCTTCTGCATGTTGTTGTAGTTTGGCATAACAGTATACATGTTTACATGATACTGATTCTTAGCTTGTTACCTTTGTCTATTGATGTTTTAATGATTGAGCGTAACTGTGTGTGTGTGTGTGTGTGTGTGTGTGTGTGTGTGTGTGTGTGTGTGTGTGTGTGTGTGTGTGTGTGTGTGTGTGTGATTTGTACATGGCCATATTTATTGCCATCACCATTGCAGTCTACCAATGTGACATACATTGGCCATTCACTTCAATGTAACTTGGGTTGACTTCAGCAACCCCCTATGAGGTGTACACAGGCATTTACAAAGTATCCTCTTCCACCTCCTTTCCATCTTTGTAGCTATGGTATATATCCTGCACATATGCATGGTATATGGTAAGCTTCCTTTGAATTATCATCCTTTACAATATAGCTGTAGTGTTAGAAGGTAATCTTGAGACAAACCTGTGGTCATTACACAGATGAAGGACAAATGCACAGAGGTTGCTGGTTATTGTTTGCATTACATCCTTGTTCCTGTCATACTTCTGTGTTACGTATTACCCAGATTAATTTGCTATATTTTGTGTGTATGACCTGATAGTAGTTATACAGTATTTATCATAGGTTTCATAATTTATATTATTCTGTGTCATTGGTGTGTGCATGTGTATTGACATTGCTTTCTGAGAGTTTCTTGTTAGGCCATTGAAGATCATACATATATGTCTACAATTTTGACATTATATATGTCTGACATATGTATTCTATTGCACATCCTACTTGTAAATGGAGCAGCCAATTTGCGGCTTTTCTACAATAATGCTGTTTGGGACTGTGTGTGGTTGTTTGCCTTTTACATGCAAAGTTAGAGGTTCTGTTCTCTCCTTTGCTGGTATTCTCCAGCATTTCATGATCTGCATTGGCTCATCTGTGCTGCTGCATGAATTTTGCTTGCACTGACAGCAGAATACTTGGGTAATAGATTCAGTATCCAATGCATGTCTATTATATCTTGTGATGTTTGTTATGTCTATACCTGCTGTTTTACACTTCTCCTCCTGTTTTCCTGTCTTTTGTATTCCTTCTATTTTCTTAAAAAAAAAAAAAAAATTAAGTCTAACCCTCTGACTGTCCCTTAGATTTTTCTATTCCAACATCTCTCCTTTGTCCCTCTTCTTCACCCATATATCACTTCTGGTTTTCTATCTTCCTAATTGCTTGGGTGTGTGTATTACTTCAGTTGTCCACACTTGCCCTACACCCATTATTAGCTACTGCTACTTAAGCAAAGTGGCTGTAGTCTCCCTTTTATCAGAAATGATATGGATTCCATTGGAATACGTATTTTCCGGTGAATATATTTTATTAGTACACAACTTATAGAGACATCCATAGTTGTTTGTGGACCTACTAGAGGGATTGCTGTAGATATGTATTATTTCCAAATATCCTACAGCTTACATTGGGCTAGTAGAATTTCTCTAACTTTGCTAATGCATATCATGGTTTATGAGACACTTTTCATGAATTACGGAGAGTCTGTAACTGCTAGACAGTGCGCTGATGCTGTTGCTCAATTCTAATTTGCAGTCAGATATTCTAAGTTCACTGTGGCAGATTTGCATATTACAGGCTTATACACAAATTTCATGCGGATATTGACCAAATGCACTGGATTATGCAAATCTTACAGAATCCAGCCCAAAACCAATAAAGAAAGACAGATCTGCAGCAATACACCCATTAGGTGAAAATATTGACATACAACTCTGGATATCATGCAAGAACATTCAAGGGAATAATATTTGAAAAGAATTATACATTTTGTCATAATGCTTGCACAGATTTATATACAAACATATATATATATATATCTATATATATAGGACTACTATCAAAACCATGTCACTGAAAAGCTCAAATGGTGATGTTATCAACCCATATACTCGACTCATGAATATTAATTAGTTCCAAAGGTTGACGCGGTAACATCAATAAAGTGTTGTAGATGGTAATGTAAACAGTTGCCGTTTCAATAATACTTTGTGTCCCTGCTTTGTTTGCGATATAAACTAATGGTCATTTGAATGCCGACATTCTAAATGTTGCTCCTACTATGTTTGAAGAAGTGCCTGTCATGTAATTGACTTTCTGCCTTTTGATAGTAAACCATATAAATAAATATATATATATATCTATATATATCTATCTATATCTATCTATATATATATATATATATATGTATGTATATATATATATATATATATATATATATATATAGTGTGTGTAATCTGACAGAATCTGAAATATACCAGATAAAAATAATTAAGCTTAAGAAGAATCACAACCACTTTGTGATGATTAACAGTAGCTACAAATGGGTGTGGGACCCGTTTCAGGAACTCAAGTAATGTATGTAATGTACACACCCAGGAAAATAGGGAAATGGAAAGTGATGTGGGATAAGGGTAAAGAAGAGGGATTCACAAACAAGAGGTGTGCTGAAATATCTGAGGGATAGTCAAGGGGCATAGGTATGTTTTTGTTTTTTAAGGGGGTGGGACTAGGCCCATTTTTTTTTTTTTTTTGAGGTTAGAAGTAATGGAAAATACAGGGAAAGAGAAGGAAGACAGAAAAAAACAGCAAGGATTAACATATAACAAATATCACAATATATAACAGACAAGGGTCAGGAAAGAAAAACATTAAGGAGAGGTAAGGTATACAGACAGCACATAGTCTAAACAACACGGGTGAAGGAAAATGGACAAACATGGCAGGGATGCATACCAACCATGGTGCAATGCAGAAATGCAGATGTACCTATGCGTTATGTAGTGCTGAGATGTTGCAAACTATGGGATAGTCATACATGAAGCACTATAACTGCCAGCAGTTGTGGAATGTAGTGATATAAATGGTGATCCTGGTACACAGTGGATATTGAATCCAATCAAGTCTGTCAGCAGTGAAAGTGTAAGCCAAGCTACAGCATGGATCATCAAATCCAGCCATGGAAATGCATGAGTAGACAAGTGGAGGACAGACCAGAACTTTCAACCATGCATGTGAAAGGCAAACAAACAAGCACAATGTCAAACAAAAGTATTATAGCAAACCAAGTATGTGACCATGTAATCACAGCTTCATGTACACAACCTAAATATATGGGAAATAGACTGTGTATGTCAAAGAGCTCTGTTGTGCCAGAGGCAACACCAATGTGTTGCATGTGTAATCTGCATTTGATGAACATAATGCTATCAGAAAGCAAAGTCAGTACACATACTCACAACAATGACATGGAATAATAATCGTTAATTAAACAATACATAATGCTAGATAAGGATGCCAGTTTGTGCCTAGGAATGAAGTAAAAGTAAAAAGTCCTGTTTAGTACTCAAAACACAAGCACAACAGGAAAAATAACCTTGCCTGCATATGTCTTGTAACAGAGAAACTAGATGGCAATAATGCTGATGTAGAGGACATTAAATGTATGCCATATATATGTGTAACATATATTAAAACTGTAAAACGGGAAGGCAGGTGGACAACAGAGGTCCACATCAGAAAGAAAATGCAAGCAAAAGAAATAGGCACATGATAAAGCTGGAGGCATTGCCCGTGCATATCTTTATTGCGAAATGTGTTGCGTAAGTCCACCCAAGTGACATTGAAGCAAATGACTAGTGTTCATCACATGGATAGACAGCATAAATGATGGCTCTAAACATGTCTGTGTACAAATTTCTAAAACACAGTAATGCACAACAAGTAAACAGCAAAATGCATAGGTGCACAACATAATATTCATTATCTCATACAAATATATACTGTCATGACAGCATAATAGAACAGGCATAACACTCATTCTAATATATACAGCTATCTATATCTGTCTATATCTATATCTATCTATATCTATATATAAGACATGGGTCTACTTCAGTAGACCGAAATACCACTTACCCGAAACTCATATAACAGAGATAAAAAGGCTGACAGCACAAGAGCACCGACATCCTGGAACACTGACTCATCACTCCAGGTAAGTAAATGCTTGGCCATCCTGTCAAATTTTGTCCCTTACCCTGTGGTGGTGTGATCTCAGAGTTGGTATATTTAGTAGGAGGGTGTGGAGAACACAGCCACCACATAATGGGATGTGGTGGGTGAAGCCATTAATATTGGTGGGTTGGCTTTCATTTGGTTTCATTTGTTTTTAAGGATGGCCAAGTGTTTACTTACCTGGAGTGGTAAGTCAGTGTTCCAGGATGTTGGTGTTCTTGTGCTGTCAGCCTTTTCACCTCAGTTATATGGGTTTCGGGTAAGTGTTATATATATATATATATATATATATATATATATATATATATATATATCTACTTCTAAATCTCAGAGTTTCAAAACTTTGAACTTCAAATGACCAAGACCAGAAGATCAAAGTATTGAAACTTCAAAGACAAAATAAAAAAATGAAAACAAAACAAAAAAATATTTGTTATATTTTTGCAAGGGGATAGCCCCCAGCACCACCCACACCCCTGCTAGAAAATATACCAACTCGGAGATAGCACTACAGTGAAGAAAATGATAAATATCCTATTTCACACTGTATGGCAATCTCCATTTAATATGTTTGAAGTTTCAAAACTTCAAACTTATGGTCTCAGCCATTTGTAGTTTGATGTTTTGAAACTTTGAGCTTCTGAAGGTGATCCATATATCTATCTATCTCTCCATATATCTATATCTATATCTATATCTATATCTATATATCTATATATATATATATATATACCTATATATATATATCTATAACTATATATATATATATATATATATATATATATATATATATATAACTATATATATATATATATATATATATATATATATATATATATATATATACACACACACACACACACACACACACACACACACGTATATATATATATATATATATATATATATATATATAGATAGATAGCACTGTCTGTGTATGACTGAGCAAAGGACAGTCCTGCACATGAAAATGAAAGAACTAAATATACACAGTTACAATGTACAAGATCATTTGTGTGTCAATCACAGTACATTCAGACACAGGTACATTTACGTAAATCATTGTACATCTACATAAAACGCCTAAAATATGGACACTTGTATCAATATCACTGGGGTGTGCTGTAATATAACTTAGGATAAGAAACAATGCATGCAGAAATTATGCTAAATATAGCCTCAAGTATATTTACAGTAATGGAAAAAATGACTGTCTATTCATTATGTGAAGGATAACTGTGCATAAATAGCATTTACATGAATGTGATACAACATAGCACAATATGTGCCACTACATGCCACACACAAAACTATTGTGCCAGTGTGACAATATGACAACCCAATGTTATATGAATTACAGGATCAAGGACTGGTCATGTTGCTGAACAGACATAAGAAAGCAACAACCGAGAAAGAAATGGGTGCAATGCATACACATGGATAATATGTGTAACTATAGGAAATGGACCCATCTCACAGTGTTGTGTGTGAAACATGTGGCTAATATATTGGTTGACTTGCTATCATGCCACCCATATATACAATGGAGCAATACAAGCAAAACAGTTGTGTGTCACTCACATCATGGTAACATCAACACTCAGACCTTTCACATTGAGCACCACAACATATTGGACATAATATTATAATGCAATGCATGCATAAGTGTACATAAACACACACACACACACACAAACACACACACACACACACACACACACACACACACACACACACACACACACACACACACACACACACACACACACACACACACACACACACACACACACACACACATGGAAGGTGTAGCACCCCTGACCTTATGGGGCTATGTATGCATTAAGAAGAGCACATGATGTAAACATAATTCCTTAACATATGTGCAATGCATTATTGTGTATCATTCATCATGTGTAACCTAATGCCACCTATGACACAATATCTGCAATGTATGGTTAGATGTATATCAGCTGCACATAACAGCAATATGCTATGTTTGCACAACTGTGCCCATGCATTACATTTTGTGCAAAAACCATGGTGGCAACATTACGTAATTGGATCACACAGGTAATACTTAGTCCCACCCTGATGGTGTCGAACATCATGAATGATTTCATGTATAGTCTCTAAGAGGAAGTCACTCATGGCCCACGCCCATGTCCTGGAAAAAATTTCAGGCCCCTTATCTGCTTCTCCTTCTGAAGGATGTCCATCATCACCTCCCAGATCTGGTCCCATAAATCATTTCCCCATCATGATGCTCGATGTGTCCATCATGCAACAAGAATGATGACATGTGGAGGTCCAGGTTGTCATCATCTTCCACCTCAAAATCCTACTGTTCCATTGACTCTGAGTTGCCTGCGAGGGGCCTGGCATGTGGTCTTCTTCATCATCCAATCAGCAAGCTGCCATGGGTCCTACTAGCATGTGTATGATCAGAGTCATGCAACATTAACAATGTCCTATTAGCAATATGTATAGATGATATCAGTAGAAGGCCATGTCTAGAACACTATGTACATCATTGAGTGTCCTTACTTCCAGTGCATTACATGTCATGCACCACACAGTTTATGCAAGAAAATGCTGTTATTAATTGTTCAAGTATGAAACAGCAATCAGGATGCATGAAAAACAAACATGTACAAAAGCAGAACACATATATTTGAAGGCATATTAATACAAGCATGACATTACAGTGTGCTATACAGCAACATGTGTCTGCATTTAAAACAATTACTACACTGAAAGCTGACAGTGACACTGCCAGCATAACATTTTAAATGGGGCCTGTGATATAAAACCCTCGACATATACCTTATAACATACCACTGGATTTACTAATCTTCCGTGCAGTACTAGCTTAGTCCTGCACAGAAGCAGCTATTTGGGAGCAGGATGGCAGTGCACCATGCATATCAATGAAATCCAAAAAGAAAAGGAAAACTGGAAACACTCTAAAACAACAAATGTTTAATCCAAGTTCAAGTTCGCAAGTAAACACTTTCACCTTCAAGGTTTCTTCAGGCTAAATAAATACTATCAATTAAACAACATAACTTAAATACAATTTAAAAAGTCACATGACTCTAATTACACTTTCTGATGCAGCATATTTAAATAAGGCTTTAAAGTAAAACTGTCATTATGACCAGGTGGTACAAATGCTCTCATTCTTAAAATCCATCTCATCTCTTCATTTTCAGTTAAAAGTTTTTATTCCCACTCTGCAATGGTCTATAAATTACTTTTAAAATCATAAACTTAAAACTATGTTGCTCTCCTTTCTCTATAATGTGTTTACTAAGAGCATTTGTAACTACTCTATGTCTTATATCACTGAGATGACAGGCTATGCGCTCTTTAAATTTCCTGTTTGTCGTACCCACATAAGAAGCATCACAGATTTCACACAATTAAATATATTAAATTGCTTGTGTTGCAATTCCCATATGCATGTAAAACAAACTCTCTACCTGTAATGGGATGTGTAATGAATTTCTCTGTGAACATATTCTTGCAATAAACACAATCCCCACATTTAAATTTACCTTGTTTCACATTTCCTACCTTAAAGAATTTATTGGGTTGCTCCTTATAACATAACGTCTGTTTCAAAGTGTTCTTCCTTTTGTACCCGAAAGCTGGTGGATCCCCTACTATTTCCTTTAATGCAGGGACGTCCCTTAAAATGGACCATTGTTTCCTAATAATATTTTTTACTGCTTTAGTGTTCCTGTTATAGGTAAGCAAACACCTCATCTTATTTACTTGCAGTCCTGCTCTAACTCTATCCTGACTCACACTACCAAAATAGGGGTGAAGCCCTCTGCTTAGTCTTTGCTGTTGTATGTCCCTATTAGGAACACAGACTCCAGATTCTGAGTAACCCCTATTTAAAAAGTCAGAGACCACAACATCCAATTATTCAGACATCCTATCATGTACAGTATTTAGTCTAACTACTCGTTGCATCTGATTTTTTATTATGTTTCCAAACATAAATGGAGGATGCATGCTATTACGATGCAAGTAACTATTTCACTTAACCTCCTTTCTGTATAGTTCTGTATATACTGTACCCTGCTCATCCTTCTTTAATTTTACATCAAGGAACGTAATCTGTTCTTTAGATATATCATGTTTGAATCTTAGAAAAGTAGTAGTTCCATTAACATATAATATAAACTGTTTAAATTCATCTAGATTACCTTCCCACACAACAAAAAGATCATTGACAAATCTTTTATAAAAATTAATGCACTTCTTAAAAGGATTGGTCAAAGACAACACATATGTCTCTGCCCACATGTACATGACAATATTCACACAGGTATTTGCAGCTGCTGTTCCCATTGCTACTCCTCTTTCTTGATAATACATAGTGTCAAAAATAAAAATATTTGATGTTAAAACCATTTTTAATAGATTACACAATAGTCTGATCTTCTCAGTATCACAGTCTGAAAACCTCTCCAAGAATATTCTGACACATTCAAAACCATGTATATGAGGTATTGATGTAAACAATGAATCAACGTCTATTGTCACACTATGGGAACTAATATGAAGTTGTCCACTTGACCATTCATATAACTGCTTTAAAAAGGTGTTAGTGTCTTTTAAAATAGTCTCTCTTTTCTCTAATACAGTTCTTAATTTTTTTCTCTAGAAACTTAGACAGGGGTTCTGTAATCTACCCACAAGCAGACACAATTGGCCTCATGGGTGGGTTAGTCCGATCCTTGGGCAGCTTAGGTAATAACAGGTATTTTTGGATTTTCTACAAACATCAAGCTTACCACTGTCATGGAAAACATTCAATGCTTCTTTTAATTTGAGACATAAGCGATTACTTTCACTCCTTGTCATGTTACTATATTCATCCCCTTGCAACATAAGCTTCATTTTTTCCATATAAAACTCTTTACTCATTACAGCAATGCCTCCCCCTTTATCTGCATTTTTTATTACAATGTCTGAATTATTTATGAAAGAGTGAATAGCAGCATTCTCTTCCTTAGTTAAATTGTAAAATGTGGGTACATTATTCCTCATATATAAATTATATATGTCTTGTTCTACCATCTTTTCAAAAACTTGCAAGTGGACATTGTTAAATGGCACAAAGGTACTACTTCATCTTAAACCATTAGCTATGTAATAACCAGCATCAGCATTAGGAAAACATGTTTCAAACATAAATTACGTATAAAATATTTAACGTCAGTCAATGTTTCTGAAATGTCTGATACTGCAGATGGTACAAATGACAAGCCTTTGTCAAGCACAGATAGCTCTGCATGTGTAAGTACATGTAAGGATAAGTTAAATACTAATTACTTGGTTAATTGGCTCCTCATGAAGGGACGCCTGCTGGAATCCTCATTCATCACTCTGCTCTCTAGAATCTGCATTTTCATTCTCAGATTCGGCATGGGCAGGGGTTGATTGAGGAGTAGCAGAAAATCCACTGGATCCAAGGCGTTCATGCATACAGCATCCACGCATGCTGGTATATCTCGCTTCTGTCATCCTCCCTGTGATGGTGTCTTTGTCGTCCATCCAACTGGTGAGTTAAACTCATCCCCATCCACCATGGCTTCTCCTGCAGCTATAAATGTTGACACAGAAGCCCTGATGTCAACCGGTGACTCATCTGTAACAATCCGCCCTGTTACACCACTCTGCAAACCAATTCTGGTGTTAGGTATCCCTTCTTCTTTTGACGTTAGTGCCACTTCTTGCATAATTTCCACTGACTATTAACAGAAGAGCTAGCCGAAAATTCTTCTCATTCAGTTTGTTGTAGCAAGGGTGGTTCTTGCAACAGGGGCAGTTCTACATCGTTCAACTGTACAAGCTGATTGGTCTCTACTCTCTCCTTCAGCCAAATAAAGACATTCCCCTTTTCAAACTCTATGAGATTTTTCCGTAGCTATTTCTTCCTGCCAGCAGCCAATTTGTTCTCAAAAGCTGCTAGCCTGCCAAAAGATTCACTTAAAAGCATGCCATACTCAGTAAAATCACCACATGAAACTAAATTATTATAAAGATCTTCAGCCTTGGAGTGGCATTCCTGTTCCATAGGCAAAAAATAAGCATTCATGAGTTCCATGTAGTTAAATGAGCAGCTTAAGATTATCAATTGCCATCACTGTATTAAATCAGAGTATTTATCCCTGTAAGATGGCATTTTTAATATATGGAGGCTGCTTGGCATGACCTTATACTTCAAGTAGGCTTCAAACAAAAGCCAATGCCATTGTAAATGTTTATAAGCCATCAAAGTATGCTCAAAGTCTCTCAACTCCAGGTTAAAAGTGGAAAGCAAATTCACATACATATTTTCATCTCCTGTGATCTGTTCACACTCTATAGTCTCAACTTCTATTAGTGGGTTGTCAGAAATGTCTGCCAACTCTCCAAAAGTTTTAATAATCACAGATATCATATTTAGTATCACAGTTCTCACTCTAAAAGAATTTCCACAGTATTTTCTGAGTGTCTGCCTCCACCAGAAACAAATAACAGTATCCAAAAAAAAAAGCTGTGAGGCAGTTAACCAGTTCTCAGTCACAAAATCAAATCCAAAAAGAAAACAAATACAGATAAATATATTAAATTGCTTGTGTTGCAATTCCCATGTGCATGTAAAACAAACTCTTTACCTGTCATGGGATGTGTAATGGATTTCCCTGTGAACATATAGGTTCATAGGTTCATAGGTAGGTACTAGGCTATCTACCCAAAAGCATTTATTAGCCTAGCTGGAATGTGTTGACTTCTGCCTCCCCTTTAGATTAGTTCCCTGTGCCTCTGTCCGGCAGATCCATTGAGGTGATCCCCGGGGTAAACCTTCTGTTTCCCAGCCACTCAATAAGGTTTCTCTTGAAGAGGGTTAGCAAGAAGCTCTGCCTAATGTAGATTGGAATCTTGTTCCAGAGTATGGGAAGCCTCTGGGACAGGAATCTATCCCTCCAGCACATCCTATTTATTGTTGTGGTGAGGTTTAAATCCCTGGAGTGAGTGGCTCGAGAGGATATATTTTTTTTAGGTGGAGCATGTCCATCAATTCTGGGTTGCACGTGGCCTTGTATGTCAGGCAGAGATCACCTCTGAGTAGGCGGTATGCAACAAAGTACAGCTGGAGTTTCTTCAGTCGAGCTGCATAGGGCATCTGCTTGAGGCCAGTGATCCTCTTGGTGAGGTACTTCTGTGGTCTTTCCAGTTGTTGCAGGTGTCTTGTAAGGTACATCCCAAAAGGGGCATTGTACTCTATAATGGGTGTTATGAGTGATGCATAGAGGGGTCCAATGAGCTCTTTCGATCTAGATGCAAACCCTTTTGTGATTAGGTGGGCCACATAGAAGGATTTTCTAACCACTTTGGCAATGTGATTATCAAAGGAGAGGTTACTATTTACTTGGGTCCCCAGATCCCAAATTATGTCTTCTGTATTTAGGGGGCTACCACCTATGTGGTAGTTTGTGGATATTTTGCTTTTTTCCAAAGGGGATGGCTATGCACTTTTTGGCATTTAAAAAGAAAACCACAAGTGATTATGGAGCACTATATCACACAAAATGAACTTAAATCCACTGGTTTAGTGCTTTCAGCCCAAGAATTATGCCTTCATCAGAACAAAGTCTTAAAAAACTGTCTCATTTTTATACCATCATCAATACACATCACACCAATCAAATCTCATTTTACTTAAATTTAATGTAAAATCTGTTCAAATGTGTTTGAATAAAAATGCATTTTAAATAAAGCATACATTTCTAACAAACATATAAACTATTTACATTTGTTGTAATAAGCTTTTCCTTTCAACACAGCTTTATAGTTGACACCATTGTTAAGCCCTGGTGCCCTGCACACATCTAATAAAACCTGATATTTAAACTCTCTAAAATCTAGTTCCCCGTCTCTGTCTCAATTAAAGCCCAATGGAACATGATCTATAACTGTAAAAAGAAACAACACTGTTATTGCTACTCACACAGTTTAAAGTGTGCTTGTAAAGAGCATTATCTAAATGTTTCTTTTTGATGGCATAATAGTGTTCATACATTCTGTTTTTAAGTTGCCTATTGGTTTTCTCAATATAGAATGAAGAACAGGTGGAGCATTTTGCCATGTATACCACAAATGTAGATTTACAATGAAAAATGCCTGGAATGTGCCACATCTTGCTTTGAGTTGCAACATTAAAATCTGCTCCCTCTCAAATGTATTTATAAAAATTGCAACTTTTACATTTAAAAGTATCTATGTTGCCTTGAGGCTTTTTTCTTTGTCCACTTTCTAACATTTCTTTAAAATTCCTTCCTCTTGCGTTAACAAACATGGGGGCTTCTCCTACTACCATCTGAAAATCACTATTTGAAACTAATATTCTCCAGTTGCAAGAGGGGAGGAAGAAGCTGTTAGAGAGAATAGAGGTTTTCACCATCAAGAAAGTAGATTTTCCAAGACTTTTTTTATCTCCTCAGCGCTCAAAGTGTCTGCAGGAGAAAAAGACAGTGCAACATGACGAATGGGAGACTGTGACACCAGGGTAGCAAAATGTCCCACCGAGGATGAATTTGAAAAGTTACAACAATCCGACAGTGATGCAGGTAGCCAAAACTTTGAATCAAGCCAGTGTTTACCCTTTGTTTTGCAGAGGAAAGAATCAGGAATGGCATAGAACATACAGGTAATGCCTATGGATTTTAAAATATGCAGCTTGTCAAAGAGGGTTTTCACAGAAGCAGAGACTAACGTACTAAAAAAAGGTTTTAATTTTGTGCCCTCCAGAAGAGCAGACATTGTGGACACTGTTGTTAATTTAAAAGCATAGACCAGAAAACTTTACTTAAAGTTGTTGATGGGGAATCAAGAAGGTAAACAAAAGGGTGATTTTGTTACATCTAGCACTTTTAACCCACCCTTGCACCCTGTATTAAAAGCATTTGAGGAATTGTGTGAAATAGAAATTTGAAATTTGTTAAACAAAAGAAGCAAGAGAAAATGTTATAATATGACATTTTTAATAGGTCACATAATAGTCCGTCTTCTCAGTATCATAGTCTGAAAACCACTCCAAGAATATTCTGACACATTCAACACCATGTATGTGAGGTATTGATGTAAAAAATTAATCAGTTTCCATTGTCACCATGTGGGAACTAATAGGAACTTGTCCACTTGACTGTTCATATAACTGCTTTAAAAAGGTGTTAGTATCTTTTAAAATAGTCTGTCTTTTCTCTAATACAGGTCTTAAATTTTTCTCTAGAAACTTAGACAGGGGTTCTGTAATCTACCCATGAACAGACACAATTGGCCTCATGGGTGGGTTAATCCAATCCTTGTGAAGCTTAGGTATCCCATAAATAACAGGTGTTTTTGGATTTTCTGCAGGTTTGCCCATAGCTTAACCTTTTCAAAACTGGCCAATCACAGCAAAGTGCAGAAATTTGGCCCAACTTAAACCCAACAGGCAGGAATACATCTCATAACTCCTTGTATCTTTTCCTTGCTGACACCATGGCAGAAAGGGGAGAGGGAGTGTGCTTCCGGTTGCAGCACTGGGTCATCCAGGAGTCCACAGTCATGGCAGGACTCCTTGTCAAAGACCACAAGCAGAGACTGCTGCAGGGCCAGTACCAGGGTTCCCAATATAAGGTGGAAGCCTGGGACTGTCTTGCCCGTGACCTCACCAGTGCCACTGGCATACCCTGAACTGGTAAGCAGGTCAGGCACCACTATGTCGACCTAAAGCAGCGAAAGGGGGATCACTTGGATCAGTGGACCCAAGAGGCTAGGATGACAGGGGAGGTCCTAGCTGTGTGTAAGTATCGCTCCAGTACCTGTTTAATAATTGCCAGCTCATGTATATTATGGATAGGTATGGCTAAATATTCCTCTTATGTTCTTCACAGTGGCAAGTTAGCATGCTGTGAGCCAGGAGGCCCATGGCTGTTGCCTGGAGAGGTTGAAACGGGAGGCAGGTTACTAATACTCTTGCATGTACTGTCATAGGAAATAAATCTAAAAGTATTAGTAAATTAATTACCAGTATAAAACCTGTATTGTTTAAGGTAAGTACTGCATACATTAGAGAATATGACAGGAAGAGTCTCATATAGTTTGTATGTAAATATAAGCATAATAGCCTGGCAATAAATGTCTAACTGCTGGACTGCATGTGTATACTCTGGTATCATATGATAATGTAGATTTGTAATCACTTAATAGTGCTGTTGTATTAAGCACTGTTACCCACACTGTGCAACATAAGTAGAATGTGTAGGAATGTCTGTATATGACTGGTGTAATGCCCAGAGGACACTCAGTACAACTGAGAGACACATAGACAGAAAACAATGAAAAGACAGACAACAAAATTGAAATAGCAGATGCAACTGAGACGTGAACTGTTGTATTTTTAGCACACACAGTCATGCTTCAAATCCTGGAAGTGGTAGTAGTCTGCGTACAGAATAATACCCCACACCTGTACAGATATGTCCAGAATGTCCAGTAAATTGGCCCATATCTGCTGCTTGTCCCCCTGTCTCCCTGGGAAATCAGTGGGATGATTCCAGATGTATAGGCAGCAAACAGGAAATACAACTGATTGTCACACATCTATGATAACAAAGCTGGCACACTAGCAGCTCCCCAAAATCTTATGAGAGTAATAAGCCATGTATTTCCCATTTATACCCCCATGTTGTCAAGCTGTGACCAGAGTGTGTACAGTAAAAGAGTGAGATGTATGTGTATAATAGTAATGTGGAATCTGGTACTGTATGTGGCAACATTCAGGTAGTGCCAACAAACATTGCTCCCACAGGTACACTGAATACGAACACTGTGCTGAGAAATAAAAGCTTGATACCCTGTACTGGTACTGTTTACTCTGGTATTGTATGGAATTGTGAGTGTTGCAGTTGCTCTGAATAATAAGGTATCACTGATCACTGTCACCCACACTGTGCTACATAATATAACTGTGAAGGAAATCCTGTATAAGAGTATTGTAAGTCAGTAAAGATTGCAGAGGGCAATAGTCTAGATTTGTCCCGGTTCACCTGCATGTGGTCAAGACATGGCCAGAGTCTGTGCAAAAAGAGATGGACAGGTATGTGCACAACAACCTTGAATCTGGGAGTATGTGTAGAAACAGTTAGTGTTAACAAACAATTCCTCCACAGGTATACCAGGTAAGAGGTGTATACTGTAGATAAAACCAGTTCATGTATAAAGATGATGACAGCCATATCACTGTCCAAACTAAGGCAATAGGGTGAACTAGTCCATTACTTTAAAGTCTGAGGTTAATACAGGATTAGAAATGACACATGACACCAAGGCTCAAACTTAACAATTTATTAAACAAATACTTACTAGATAAACAGAAAAAGACGAATAAATCATGTACTTACATGCATAAACAAAATCATCTTTGCCACTGATAGGGAGACTTCAATCCTATCCAGTACAGCTATCTGTTCAGTCAAGGCAAGGCCGACACTGGCAAAATGGCTCTAAGCTCAGTTCAGGCTGGTACTGTGATCAAATCCGGATGCTGATGATTTCCATTTTAGCCTTTGAGCTTTTTATAGTCTTGAACAAACAATAAGGTCAATAGGTTCAACTAATGACATATTGATCACAATCTTATCATGAGTTGATGGAATATTTTAGAAAATTACAGATCATTTCCTAAATTGTAAACAAGTCTCATAATATTTGGTCTTATGCCTTACTTTCCTTTTCCAAAGAACAGTTAGCTCACAAACTTGTGATATAGTTCCTCATTGGAATTCCCCATATTCTGGTAAACATCTTTTAGGCTGATACAGGTCAACAAAAGTACAGTTATACCAGTAATCAGTGAGCAAGGCCTGCTGTTAAGCATATTGTATTGTTACAATATTAGCAGCATATAGTGAAGTAGATAATCAAACATACACAGTGGTATGTGGCTCAAGGCACAATAAAAAACAGGTAGACTGTGTGGATTCGTCACAGACCACCCCTTGCATCGAGTAATGTATACTGTTTGTCTCTTACAAGAGTTAAAACTGACAACATCAATTTGTATCTTCTCATTACCTTACAGTAAATGCAGCATGATATTAAGCAAAATAACATTGAAACTATTGTGGTCAATAGTAAGGGATGCAACAACAAATTGAACCACACCGAAGCTTTAGATGACCACATAAAAATATCATACCATTGTAAAACAGTTATAGCCTGTATTTCATTTGCAATTTTTACAATGGTACCTTTATCTTTAATCATTTTAATCACTGTTTGATGCGCATCATTTAGTGTTGTATGTAATAGTTGCAACACTATTTGTCCTTCCTTCTTAATCTGTAGAAAGTCCGGGTAGACTAGAGATGGTCATCTAAAAGTGTGTAATGGTTCTATGCTAGCATTAAATGTGATGTCCATCCATCTAGTCAATCTAATAAGTTCTCCAGTACAAAAATCAATAATTGCATGGATATTACTTTTACAGTATGCTCCACCGTTTGTGATTATCCCATCACTCCAGGCTAATTCACAGGAGGATATCAAACAAACTGTGGTATCATTTAGTTGGTAGATGTCCGTACCATTTACTATATACGTGTGTCAGGTGCATTCCCCAGTTCCATTATGTAAGCATGGGTGAGGTTTCCTTTTCACCATCATGCAGCCCCACCCTAAGACCAGGTTTCACACCTGCCAAATGAGTACACAGTCATTATAATCAATCAAAGTAGACTCAATTTGAGGTACCCACCAATTATTTCCAAATTGCAAGGGCAATGTAACAAATGGACAGACCTTTGTTCCTTTTTTACTAGCAATATAGACAAAAATCAGTATACAAGACTTATTTTCACACGTAAAGTCTATTGGCTTTAACCAATGATAAAGCTGTAGTTCCCTTTGCCAATGGGCTGCCTTTTTAGCCCCCCCCAAAGTTTGAGTAAATTGCAAATACTGTTGATTAGTAGCCAACTGAGATAGAATACAAAAAGTTTGATTTACTTCTGTTGTGAGGTTATTTATAATTTCTTCTGTATATGTATTAGTATGTTCTTTCCACCTCCACATGACAGTTTGATTTAAAATACTGTCCACAGTTCTTTGTCCCAGTTCAGGATCATGATCTGCTAGTAGCTTAAAGGCCATATTTAGGTCACCACTTTCCAAACGGCTCAATTTTCTATGTAGGGTATCTATATCTACACTGTTTAAGAATCCAGTCCCTGTTCCGACTGCACCTAGTGCAGTACCAAGAATACCTGTAACATCACATTTATTCCTTTTATATTTGCAATATCTGTATTTGATATGCAAGGAATTAACTGGCCATAATTGTACAATTTTACAATGTGGGTACCTGGTAGTAATATCAACTGCTGTCATGTTAATTATCATTTTAATACGTTGTATAACTCTAGAACTACTTACAGTTTTGCATCCTCTTGTATACCTTACCACATGTCCCAAACCATCAAATACAGTTGAACTATTGTCCATGGCATATGTCTCCAAACTTGGAGATAGGGTTTCTGCGGTGTCATTTTCCCTTTGAAATTCAGCTATGCAGGAGGAATCTAATGGAGACTTGGCCAGTGGAAATCCTGACTCATTTAGTTTTTGGTATAGACCTCCAAAAGGATTGGAAGCACACTTTTCAGGATGTCTATCACAGTTTAGTCTACATACAGTTGTGATGTTTTCCATCTGAGTGATGCTCCTAGTTAGGGCAGGTTTTGGTGTCACCGCATATAGATCATCCCCCAATTTCCAGTAAAAGTCACAGTCTGCCATTAGATTTGCAACATCTTCCTCATCAAATAGAGGGATAGGATCAAGACAGTCATATGGCCCATCTAAGTGTTGTCATTGGAAAAGATTGGCACCTTCCCAAACAGTGGCAATAATCTATGGAGAGGAAAGTACAATGGTTGTTTAACAGAATCAAGTAATACTAAAACAGTATCACCAGGTCCATCACAAATCACAGTCCCATGTTCATTTGGCTAATTGGGTGTGGTCACTATAACTCTCATTCTCAGCCATTTGCTTGGTTTAGTATAGAGTTTTCTCATTATCTAAATTGATAGTCTGTACTATCGCTTCCCGTTCTGGCTCCCATAATGTACACTGCCAGCACATGTTGCTCAAAAGGACTATATCTCACCTGCACTCCAGTTAGGGATTTGGACCAAAATCCCAATGGTCTCTTTTTCCCAGTGTCATCCTTCTGCCACAGTCCCCAAGACATAACATTATTGACAACAGTTACTTCGAGGATAAAGGGTTGCTGTGAATCAATTGGTCCCAGTCCCACACTCTGCTGTAGGGCCTTTCTTGCTTCTTTAAAAGCCATTTTCTGCTTGGGTCCTCATTGAAAGTCACATTTTTTCCTCATAACATAGTGAATGGGCCACAAAATCAGTCCAAGATGAGGTACAGATGCCCTCCAAAAGCCCATTGCTCCCAAAAAGGCCTGTGCCTGCTGTTTCATTTTTGGGACTGCAATTTTCTGAATACTCTCTAGTGCCACTGCAAGAATTTCTCTTTTTGCTCCATTCCAAATCATACCATGAAATTTTACTGATGTCCCTTGTTGTGTTTTATTTTCATTTATAGCCCACCCTCTATTCTGAAGGTGCTGAGTTACAGTTTTTAATGCAATATCTACATCAGACTTTTCTCCAGTAATCATTATGTCATCAATGTAATGAAAAACAGTCAATTTATCCAGTTGTAAATTGGCTAGATCTCTAGCCACCAGTCCATGACACAGGGTAGGGCTGTGCAGATAACCCTATGGTAACACTTGGAAGATGTACTGCCTCCCCTCCCAAGTAAAAGCAAATTGGGCTCTGCTTTCTTCTGCTATTGGAATGGAGAAGAAAGCATTTGCTAAGTCCAAAACTGCATGATATGGCCCAGCAAATGAAGACAATCTTTCCACGATTGTAACAATGTCTGGAACTGCTTCCGCTAAGGGTGGGGCCACCTTGTTCATACCTCAATAATCTACAGTCATCCACCATGATCCATCAGGTTTCTTTATTGGCCACACTGGACTGTTGAATGGACACACCGTTGGCTTGAGTATGCCAACCCGAAGCAGTTCTTGGATCGTTTCAGTGATCTCGGCATGCCCACCTGGGATACAATACTGTTTGATGTTTACTATTGTTTTAGGTGTGGGAATATAAAGTAGTTCACACTTAGCATTGCCTCAGACTACAGCCTTGACTGCGTTGACTGAACAATGCCGCATTCCAAACTTAAATGGCCCTATAGTAGTTTCTAAAGTTCTACCCTTTAACACCCCTATTCCTAAAATGTGTTCAGGTACTGGAGCTATTACTGCTTCAATGAAAATAGGAATACCATCCTCAAAAGCTATTTTAACCTTGGTTCTGGTACCTAGTGTTTTTGCCCCCCCATAACCACCGATCTCTACATATTGACCACAAAATTTATGGGGGTTGCCTGCAAAAATGATTATTTCTGATCCTGTGTCTACCAGAGCCATTACGTGTTGTGGCTCTACCCTCCAAAAATGGTAAGAGGTATGTAAGGGCGTTGGTCCCTAGGTGTAATTGCTCTTACTGTACCCCTAGCTACTGGGGACCTGCCTACTAGTCAATTTGTCCCTGTTTTCTCAACTGGGGTTCTCCATTCCTTTTCTCCCCAATCTCTCTCATCACTGAGTTCTCCCTTTTGCCACTCTGCTAGCTCCTCATCAGTAGAGATGTCAGGATATAATTGATTCCACCCTACCTTCCCTTCAGTGGTACTTCTGGTTGGAATTATTGTAGGGTTTTGCTTTTTGCCTGCAGAGCTGGAGCCTTTCTCTTTTTGTTTTTGCTTCCAGTTTTTATATAATTCCTCAGTAGCTATCCCATCTATTTCTGCAACTTCTACCCCCCACCTTAGTAGATCCAGAAACATTTGCTTTCTTGTGACTTTTTCACCAGATTTATCTTTTGGCTTCTCTGCATTTGCTTTTCTAGCTCTTCTCTGTTCTTTTTCTTCCACTAGTTCTGCCATTTGATTTAGAGTGGCTATTACATCCCATATCTGCTGACCTACACAGCCGGCCAGGGAAGCCATCAGCTGCCCTTTCCACCACTGTGGTGCATTTTTGATCAATTTACTTCTCATATTGCTGGACATTATTTGTGCATCTGGTCCTTTTGGAAGCACTAATGCCCCATTCATTAATTCCAATGAATAAATAGTAGCCAACATAGCCATTTCTCTTAACTGTTTTATTACCTCTGCTATTGTTTTCCAAGGCTTATGTTCATCAGCTACTGCTGTAGCATCAGGCCAAGTAGCTCGGAAAGCCGAGGCTAACCACACCACCAGTGTATTCACCTGGGGATCAACATGGTTCACATTGTTTACTTTTGCTTTAAACATGGGTGGAACACCAAACATGCACATTGGTGCATCTCTTCAGCATTTCGAGACACTGCTTCTCTCCCTGTGTCCCAAACCCGAAGAAACAATGCTAAAACAGTTTCCCCCAGCTTTTGCTTATAGATTTGGATTGCATTTAATAATTCAGCTTGGGTACAATTCCGCACCTCAACCCATTGTTGTGGTGCGCACCCCCCAGTTAATTGTCCCTTTCTCTCAATAACTGGACGTGCCTCCCACTGATGGGGAATTTACTATTTCAAAATCACTATCACCCTCATCAGTTGAGGGAAGATCACCTTCCCACTTCTCGGGGTCAAACTCTGCCTTACACAGCAAAGCACGAACCCAGGGCATTGAGGGCGGAAGGCGTAGTTTTCTCCCATTTCGTTGTCTATGCTGTTGAATTATTCGAGTAGCTAGAGTCACTGAATTAGATTTCCAGTGTTCACCTTCCTCTCCTACTTTAGCAAGTGTCATATCTGACTTCTCCAAGGCATCTCTATCCCATCTGTGTGTATGCATGTGTTCATTACATTGCTCTTCTAACTCTAGAACTTTTTCTTTTAGTTCCTCTACATCTCTATTTAATTCCTGAATTGCCTCAAAGAACAGCCATCTGGCTGCACCCACCCCTCCCTTCACCTTTTTCCCCTTATCATCCAATTTTAGTTCCGATAAAGCTTTAGCTAGACTATCGAGGTCTGCCTAAGGTCTTTCTTGCAAAGGTTTTGGGGAAAGAGGGGGTGAAACTTGGCTTAATACCTTAGCAAGAGGATCCCATTTCCCAAACAATGCTGGCATCATAGTACCAACGCCCAACTTATTTGGGGTACCTGACACAACATCCATCTTGCCTATGCCTATATGTTTTAAAGGAAAAAACATTGGTTGTTGTGACATTTCCATTGCAAACCTCAGACCCTGCTCGCTGCACCAAATGAACTAGTCCGTTACATTAAAGTCTGAAGTTAATACAGTATTAGAAATGACACAAGACACCAAGGCTCAAACTTAACAATTTATTAAAGAAATACTTACTAGATAAACAGAAAAAGACTAATAAACCATGTACTTACAAGCATATGCATAAACAAAATCATCTTTGCCACTGATAGGGAGACTTCAATCCTATCCAGTGCAGCTATCTCTTCAGCCAAGGCAAGGCTGACACTGGCAAAATGGCTCTAAGCTCAGTTCAGGCTGGTACTGTGATCAAATCCAGATGATGATGATTTCTATTTTAGCCTTTGAGCTTTTTATAGTCTTGAACAAACAATAAGGGCAATAGGTTCAACTAATGGCATATTGATCACAAGCTTATCATGAGTTGATGGAACATTTTAGAAAATTACAGAGTAAACAAGTCTCCTAATGCCTGGTCTTATGCCTTACTTCCCTTTTCCAAAGAACAGTTAGCTCACAAACTTGTAATATAGTTCCTCATCGGAATCCCCCATATTCTAGTAAACATCTTTTAGGCTGATGCAGGTCAACAAAAGTTCAGTTATACCAGTAATCAGTGAACAAGGCCTGCTCTTAAGCATATTGTATTGTTACAATATTAGCAGCATATAGTGAGGTAGATAATCAAACATACACAGTGGTATGTGGCTTGAGGCACAATAAAAAACAGGTAGACTGCGTGGATCCATCACATAGGGTAGTGTAGTAATACTTGTAAGTTAAAGATAACAGCACTGACTAGGAACGTAATGCGAACTGCAGGAATATACTAGTTAATTGACATCTTTCTCCCCCCACCATATCTCCAACAATACACTACATACCCAACTCAACTGGTATCTGATGATGCCAATGTTATGTTGGGACATATGTCCTTTTGGTTGATAATTATTTAAATTGGTGTCTGGGTTAATGGGAATATCTATGCATGCTGTTATACCTAACCCTGGAATGTGTTGACTATTACTAACCCACATATGTTGATACACCATAAACACAATAGCACATATGGGAATGCAGGTCACAGCAGACCCACCTGTCCCACCTCAGCTGGCTGTGGCACCAGGCACCAGCACGTCTGGGGCCCAACACCGGACCACCTTGTCCATTGGGCCTGCACCACCTTCTGGTGGTACCGCCTAAGGGAAGGGGCTCACCCCCCGGGAGTGGGCACGGACCGGAAGCTGTCACCCGTCGTCAGGTCTGGGTCATGGTGCATAGAGAGCTCAGTCAGCAGTTTGGAGATCTTCAACGCCAGCTTGAGGGCCGCGTGTCATGACTAGAGGTTCGGCCTTTCTCTCTGGCTCAGCCCCCAGCACAGCCACCTTAGGGGCTTTGAAGGTTCAGTGGTGACTGGTGACTGTCCATGGGTGGGGATCTCAGTCCCACTATTTCCACTAGGGGGCTCATGGGCTTCAATTTTCCAACACCCCTCCCCATCAAGGTGTTTACCCCCCACATGGGTCATATACCACCCCTGTTTGCATCTTGTTTGTCTTGTCTGTTAACCTACGCAACCTACCTCCCTAAATATACCTACTATCCCTCCCCAATATCCCATGTTCACCTGAAACAAAAAAAAAGGGCAATCAGTTCCCAAAAAAATATCGCCCCATACATGGCTGTCCATTTCACACACATGTCCACTGGACACATGTAATCTGGTCTAACTGGCATTGTGACATATTATTGTTGCCCTCACCCCTCTCTCAGGGGTTTGAGTGTCCAAACTTACCTCCAAATTCAGTGTATATGCACAGCTGTTGCTGTAGAAGAAATGGGCAGCTGTGGACCTTCCCTACACCCTCCTGCACATCTCTAGCTAGTTTACCCACTGTCTTTCCCTCTCTGTGCCCCTTTTTCACTACTTTCCTATCAACACTTTTTTATTTTCTTTTAAAGAAATTAGTGCAGGGGTAAGCGGGAGTAATCACTTTTAAGCAGCAGTAAGCGGTTTTAAGCTTGTTTGCATGGGGGTAACTAATGCCTACACAGGTTAAACAAGTGAGAAGCTAAATCAGTATAAGAAACTGTAACCGGAAGTTAGCCGTACTTAACTCCATGCAAACCCACGCAAATCTGCTTAAAGCTGCTCAAAACTGTCTTAACCAATCTGTATCCAACAGCCCTTATTCTGCACAGCAACAAAATGATCAGCCCTTGCAGGTCTTGTACCCAAGACCTTGTACACTGTAGTCACAACATTTAACCACTACGCCATGGCCACTGTGAAGACAGCTGTTGTTTTACCAATATATCTATCAATAAACATATTGAGTAGTATTAAACAATTCCCTTTACTTCCACAATTGTGTAGTACTTGTTATTAATATGACTGTTGCATCACATATGTTGTTTTATCATAATGTACACATGGCAGGTACATACGGTGAGATATATCTGGGAGGGTATACACAACCGTGAGGTTTACACATGACAGGTATCTGGATATATACATATAATAGGTCAATATATGTCCACATGTACAGACACATGTATACTCATACATATGTCTGTATACACTCAGTATAGTGCAACATATATATGGCCATGTGTACATTTCTTCGTTTGTACACACACACATATATATTTATATATATATATATATATATATATTTATATATATATATATATATATATATATATATATATAGATAGATATAGATATAGATATATGTATATATAGATATATGTATATATAGCTATATATGTATGCACATCCTATGTGTACAGATATGCTTATTTATATGTAGATATATATAACTATATGTGCATACATATTTATTCTGATATACCTACTACTGTCAATATATATGTAGATATCCATACGTATATGTGCATATGTATCTCTATCTGTATATGTGTAGACATGGTCACTACATAATCTTGAAATGTTGGAATATCGAATTCCAAAATCTCGAGATTATATAGCTGAAATCCCTAACTACCGAAAGACCAGAAGCACGAAATTCAAAATCCCAAAGTTCGGAAATATTGAAGTAGCGCTTCTGGTGTTGCGGTTTATTGATGGATAGGTGGACATTCAGGTAAGTATCTATGTGTAAGTGTGTTGGTTAGGGGCTTTATTCTGTGTCAGTGTGTGTTGTGACTGTGATGTGTGTGTGTGAGGGACTGTAAAATGTGTGGGTGTGAGTTTCCCTTGTGTGTCTGTGCAATCTCGGAGTTAGTATATTTAAGTAAGGGGGTGTGGGGGGTGCAGCCCCCACATGGGGGTGCAGGGGGGCTTCCCCCTTGCTTATCTGTAGTGTAGGATGATATGTTTGATTGTGGGGAGAAGTTGTGTGTATGTGTATGTGTGTGATGTATGTATGTTGTACATTTGGGATTTTGAATTTTTCTGCTTATGGTCTTTCAGCATTTAGGGGTTTCGGCTATTTAGTCTCGAGATTTTGAAATTTGATATTTCAAAATTTAGAGATTATGTAGTGAACCCATAGACATATATTGCTCTGTATATGCAGATACCTGAGTGATGTTTTATACATATATATATATATATATATATATATATATATATATATATATATATATATATATATATATATTTGTGTGTGTGTGTGTGTGTGTGTGTGTGTGTGTGTACATATACATATCCATCTATGTATGTTGATATTTCTATGTGTATATATCTATATAGATATATGGATAATTATATATACATATATGTTCACCATATGTCCTGAACATGGAGTTGAGCCCTACCTCAGCCCCAATAGTCCCAACCTCTTAGTGCAAGGGGATGTCAGGTATGTATTGCAGGTATATTTGTAGACTATTGCTACTGTAATAGGGATTGTCTTCACAGACATGTTGCATGTGGGAGGTCACATCTGCTTTTAACATGTGCGCCATTGGCTACTGACAGACATTCTAAGGACATCATAGTACAGTACTTCTGCTAGCACAGTAATGATCCTGTGGATTACAACAGAGATATGGCCAATATATGTGGACAGTCTGACACACTCTGGTCAGTCCAGAGGTATATGCAGAACCCCTTAGTGCAAGACATGTGGACCAATCCTGACAATTTGGATGTTAACATCCATGTAGATGGGTATATCACTTAAATACTGGTATACATTTGTCCCCATAGATTATGCATTCACACGCCCCTTTCTGTCCTGACACATAATAACCACTGGTACAGAGGAGCCATGGGCACATACTACCCACTAGTTAGTGAAATACATCTGTACAACATCCCACTGCTTTGTCTGGCATACATGACTGTTATGGTGGCCCAACAGCAGTACATCTGGCAAGTATCTGGACATAACATCTCACTGGATAAGTACATTAAGCTGCTAGGCATGTAACAATGCACTGTGCAGGCTACAGACAGACTGCCACAACACTGGCCTACATTTCCTATGGGGGAATAAACATGCACCTGCATATACAGCAGGCTCTACAGGCATGTCACAGCACAGAGTAACAGACACATGTGTGAAAGTGCATAACCACACCCAATGTGAACACAGCCACAGCCACATATGATAAACTAGCGTAATATTACAATATATGGACTATCTGATCAACACCATCCTCATATGTGCCACTCACACACTAACCCTACATATACTGGGCCACTACACAGTGTGGTCCAATGCCTGTCTGTGGTATGGGACATGTGTGTGTTTGGCCTTACAAACATGTAAGCTGATAGGGTAATATACAGTGGAGCAGCATGTAACATCAGATAGAACAGGACCAAGAACAATGACGTCTACCACAGTCTGTACACAGGCCAAGATATATATTTACAATACACACACACTGTCGACAATCACCATAAGTACACAGACCTCAGTACTGTACACACAACCACAGAATGCCCAGGTTATGTCCTCAAATATAACCCCTATTATACATAACATGTGTAGCAGTCTGATATCTCACTGGCATGTTAACAGATAGTATATCAATAAATATGGTGTACAGAACATATGCACCTCTTACTGCATGACATATGTACAAAGGTTGACAGATTTGTGGCTGGAGGCACAAACACGGTGGCAATATTGACATGCTGCTGTGATATCCTCATATATTTACTGTAACAGGGTTTGCTGCAACATATGTCCTATGAGGGATATGAAGTCAGTAACTCTCATGACTGTCACCATGTACTGACTGCAAACATCACACTATGCTTCTGCAGTTCACAGATAGGTGCTCTGTAGGTAACACAAGAAAGAAAAGGCACAACACACTGCCCAGTCTGCAGATTACCCTACAGATGGGAGTTTCCTCATAAACATAGCACTGAAATGACAGGTATTAAAAAATATAGGACAGCCATATCCACACACACCCTGTTAAACCAACATCACTCCAAATGCAGCATAGCAGCACTTACATTCTGTAGTCATTTCAGGCACATTGCCCTCCTCTGTGTTGGCCTGTTTCCACAGTGTATGTTATTAGAGGTAAATCCCCAATCCATCTGTGATGCTGTTTGCCAAACAACAGATCTAGGTCCTGCTCACAGTGAATGAAAAGGCCCAACACCAACATGATGTTCCCAGATATTGGAGTGTGTTTCCATGCAACTGGCTATGGGAATGTTACCACAGCTGTTCAATATGCAATCAGCTAGAGGACGGCTGCAGTTCGTGCCATCAGCTGATTATGACCATCACTTACAATACACAGGCTGCTGCCTAAGCAAAGCAGGTGTAAGTCTCTACATCCACCAGAGAGGGGGTGAGAGAGGCAGACAAAGGCAGAGACAAGTCAGGGAGGGGGTGGAAGAGTAAAACATAAGCATGTTTGTGTCACACACCTACCGGTACAGGGTATAAAACCCCTAATTGACTATATATTGCTATCACATGTCTATGCAGTTATTGGATGAGCCACATAGGTTACATGTTGAAGAGCCCCCAAACGTATGTGTGATGGTGAGTGACATCTGCAACAGTGATATGGTAGCTATACAGGAGGTGTAGTACACGTGCCTGCCAACATGAACAGGTGTCAACATCAACACAGCCACACTCTTTCAGGGTCCCACACACATTGACACACTTGGCAGGATCAGGAATATGACTCCTCACTAGTTAGATTGCCACAATACAGTACTGTGCAGGTATCACATTGCAGCACAGGGGTTATCCGGAGGTTATATGGGCAAAGGGTATATGGAGGTGTTTGACATTAGACAGCATGCTTCAGTATGCCAATGGGGGTTGCAGTGAGTATGAATGTGGTCATAGGCATCATACACCACACCACAGACACAGTACTGACATGCATGGTTGCATTGCTTCACAGGTGTGTAGTGGTCGACTGTGCCAGATGGCTATACAAGGCTAGGTGATGGGTATACCTTGGCATCAGGCCACATGACAGTGGTCTGCATTGTGGCTCAGGGATGTAGTGTCTGGATTGGCCCACACAGATGGTCATTGTATTCAGCATCCAGTCACCTGGGTAACTATTGTGTGTGGCCATTGATGTGCATTGCTTTCCAAGTATGCGTTCCTTATTCCATGACATGGACAGTGTCTGGGATGTGCACACATCCCACATGCATGTACAGTGACATGTGGAACTGTACCTGGGGTGTCTGGCCCATGTTGTGCACACAGATTATCATCAGATGTGCCAGGCCTGACCTCATGTTGTGGGAACTGGTAATGGACAGCAGTTTTCCCTGCACCTACATTGATAGCATGATAGCATTATACTTTAAGGGCATTCTTCAACAGATTGGAGTGTTCTGAATGCATTTTTGTTAGCTGTACTGCATACTTGTGCTAGCAAAAGTCCTTGCGCCCTCCTTACAATTTAGAACAGTGTTTAACTAGATTACTGTGCACACAACACCTTTTGCTTATTAAATAGTATAGTTTAAAGCCTTTTATTAGCTGTACTCCATACTGGTATTAATAATGGTCCATGTGCCCCCCTCATAATTTAAGAACAGTGTTTAACTACCTCAATATGTACTGAATGCCTGTTGCTCACTATACAGTATAGTTTAAGGTTTGTACGAATGCCTAGGAGTAGCAGATGACCACATGCATTCCCTATGCTATTGGAATAGCGCCTCTTTCTAAGAGGACACGCTGGATTAACTATTCTTATTAAGCTATTTTTGTTAAGCTATTTCAGCACAGCTAGATCACAGACTGCTTGAAAGCAAGCCTGGATTTGTAATCACCCCAACCTCCAGTGTATGTGACTTGATTTGCATTAGCGGTCAAGTAGTGTACGCTATAGTAACAGGACTAGCCTTTTAGCCACCTTAAACCCCATAGTTCTGCCAATTTTGCCTGTAGAAGAACTACCTCGTGCCTTGTTATTACCATTTCTGACACACTGTTTCATATCTTGCTAAACCTAGACTTCACTAATATGTGACCTAACAATTATGTAGTCTTAGTGTGAATATATGAAAATAATTGAAATATCTGTCTAGTATTTAAATGGGAATATATGAAAGAGGACTGAAATAGCTGTTAACTGCTTAAATATGAATAATATAGCACTAATTGAAACCCTGCTTTAAAACACCAGTGCTAGATTGAACATTATGAGTGAACTGTGACAGTATACTGTTCAAACTGCTGATCATTCTCCTGCCTGCAATTAGTAGGGATTTAACTGTGTTTTAAGGTCTCACTGTTTATATCTCTGCTTCAGTCCTCAGACTATTTATTGTACTCTGTTGAATTTAAAACTGTGATTTTGATCTGTGAAGTAAAAATGTTCTAGCTGTTGATGCCATCTCTCTAGGGAATCCTTCTCTATTCTTACTCTTATATCTCACCACCATCTCTCAAACTACCTATTTCTCCACTGCTCTCACACTACTATATTTAACCCTCTCCTTCTGCAACTCTCTTACTCATTCCCATTTTTCTCGCTCCTTATCTTACAGGTCCCTGGCACTAAATTTAAGGTAATTGCATACCCTAAACCATAAAGAAGACCTCAAACACCCCCTGCGTGCTGAAACAACAGTGGAAACCTCTCCAACAACTGTGCCAATATACTTAATATAAGTATGTGTTTAACTTATATCAGCTACCCAGTCTCCTAACCTTATTAAAGTGCTAGTCTACTGTCTGGTACCTGGTCAGCTCAAAACATCTCTGCCCAACCATCATCCCACTTATCCAGTACTACACCCCTATAGCATCCTACTATATCCCTAACCACCTGCCCTATAACTTACTTTACTATCTCCCTATCTTCCCCTGTCCTGCTGCCACTGGCCTAACCCTATCTCAACACATACCTTTTACCTCCACACTGAGTACTGCAACCAATTTAGGTCTGACCTCTCTACATCCTGACACTCCACTACTCCCCCTCCTCTACCTCCCCTCTCACCTCCCTTGCCTTACTTTCTGCTAAGTGCTGCTACATCCATACCTATCTCTGCTTCCAGTGTAAGGCCTGTAGAGTCATCCTCACAGCCTTGAACATACACTCATCCCTCACCCTGCTTCCAGTCTATGTATCTGTACACATTACCTTTAAAAGTTTGTGCTAAAATAAATTAAATCAAAAGCACAACCCTAGAGCAATTCCAGTAGGTTTTTCCTCTCTTAGCTAGCCATCTCTGATTGTTTTTGAACAACAAGGCTGCTCCTGGGATGGTGCATACTTGCTTCATTTGCCCTCGCTACCACTTGGGCTCACTTCGCTCCCCTACCCTACACCCATTCCCACCCACCCCTGAGCTCCTGTAACTTATAGCTAAACACCACACCCACTAACATTTTTCACACGCCCAAATTATCCTATTATCAATTCTCAACTATCAATCACAAACCCCTCCTCCCACCTCACCCTTAATTACACATACCCCACCCAACACACAGAAACCAAATAGACCTCCACTTTAAGATCACTTATAACTTAATAAATACAATGCTCAGAGCACATACAACTCTTTTACTACAAACATTAATCTATCCAACCACTACACTTACCTTACCCCTACTGTCCCTTCTCTCCTCCTACCACACCCAACTCCATTTCAGTAACCCTCCACTATGGCAAACTGAACCCATAACCAATCACAATCAGCTAAAAAGCTCCATAATTATTCCCAGTGACCTTACCTCCTATCAACCACACATGCACATCTACTGCCACCCAAAACTAAAAAAACAACCCTTTATCCTATCAAAAGCAATACAAAATACTGCACAAGTTAACCAAACTATATCGTAACCTACTACTAACACTTACTTGTTGTGGTGACATACATCGCAATCCAGGACCTACACCAACTACTACAACTAACCCTAATATAGCAATCCCTTTAAATAACTGACCCACTTCATCTCTCCTCTTCCTAAACCTAAATATACTTAGCATACTTAACAAAATTCAGGACCTTCAAGCCCTATTAGCCTTATATAAACACGAGATAGTCATACTGGCTGAAACCTGGCTTAAACCACATCATCATAACAATGAAATCATGCCCCCTGGATACAATATTATTAGGAAAGATAAATTAAATAAAAAAGGTGGAAGAGTAGCAATATTATTCCAAGGCCATCTAACCATAGAGCAGTTTGACTGTGATAACCTGGATTTAAAAGACATAGAAATTATCCTAGCCAAATTCAAACTAAACTCCCACAAACAAATTATCATAGCAGCAGCCTACCTCTCTCCAGGCAATAACATTAATTCAGCAGAAAACTTACTAAACTGTATCTCTAACTCCCTTCCTCATGAAACTATACTACTAGGAGACTTTAACATAGACTGGCTCAATTGCTCTAACCGCAACCCCTCTAACCACATCAACCTCCACAGGTTCACCCAAATAATACAGACTCCCACAAGAACCGACAAAACAACCCAATGCCATTCCATCATGGACTGGATTCTGTCATCTCACCCCACTCTTGTACAACAGTCAGGGTCTCTCCCAGGCAGTCTAAGTGACCACCAACCAGCCTATCTAATCAGGAATGGAGCCAACCAGCAAATCAAACAACTCAGCCTCAGGGTTATACGTAACAAAAGAAACCATAGCAGCCGATTTTAACAAATCACTAAAATCTTGCAATTGGACACCCCTTAAACACCTACCACTAGATGAGGCCATTCAGTACTTTAATTCCACTTTCTTAGATATCTTGAATTTCCACGTACCCCCCAGAACCATCAGGATCAAAAACAACTATGCCCCATGGCTCACAAATGATACTAGAACTGCCATGAAAGATAGGGATAAAAGCTGGACAAATTATCAAAAACAAAAAAACGACCCTAAGGCAAAACTATTTAGAACTTAGAAACAAAGACAAAAAACAAATTAAAGCAGACAAGACCAACTACTATAAGAAACTTCAAGAGAAATTTGCCCACAACCTCCAGAAATTCTGGACTACCATTTCAGGAATACTCTACCCAGGAAAACCCTCCACCCCTACCCCTGTTCTACCAAATAACAAAACCAATATCCCCACCCAATTCAACAATTTCTTCATTGAAACAGTACTTAACCTCGCCAATGCACAAACCAACACAAACTCACTAACACAACTAACCACCCTAACACAGCAGAATAACCAAAACACCCCCACCGTCTTCTTCCTGCAGCCAGTCCCTACCAATAACATTTTAAAATTGCTTAAGAAACAAAAACAAACCATCTTAGCTGCAGACAAGCTGCCTGCTGATTTCCTTGAAATAGCAGCAGAAGCTATATCCTACCCTCTCTCCATCCTCATCAGTAGATCATTATCTGAACACAAATACCCACTTTATGGAAAATTGCGCACATCATTCCACTTCACAAAGGAGGTACCTCTCTGGAACTGACCAACTACCACCCAATTGTAATCCTATCCCCCTTATCCAAAATACTGGAAAGGGCTGTACATACTAAGCTAATACAGTTCATTCTACAATATAATCTTCTCTCCAATACACAGCATGGATTTATACAATCACACAGCACCACCACTGCTCTTCTCTATTACACCAACATAATCGACCAACACAGGAACAAAGGACTATTTGTATCCTCCATTTTCTTAGACTTATATAAGGCTTTTGACATGGTGAATCACAACATGCTTCTTCAAACCATGTCTAACCTAAACATATGTCCATCTACTATATTATGGTTTACCAACTACTTATCAGATAGGCAACAAGCAGTTCTATGGCAAGATAAACTATCCCACTTACTACCTTTCTCTATAGGAGTTCCCTAGGGATCCATCTTAGGCCCACTTTTGTTCTCCCTCTTCACCAACAACATCTCCTCAACCCTACCCACAGCCTCAGTTGTGCAGTATACTGATGATACCACCATTATATGGGCCGCCCCACGATAAACAAACTACACTCCCTTACCCGAACTAATGTCTCCCAAGTGGAAACCTGGTTTGCCAACATCAAACTTATACTCAATCCCAACAAAACAAAACTGATCCTGTTTCAACCCGGAAGACCCCAACCTTTAAATGATGTCTTTAACTTAATAGCCAAAGGTGATATCCAAATAAAACTTACAACACAAACAAAACTACTAGGTATAGAAATCGACAATCAGCTAAAATTCAAAATCCATATAGCCCAAACTATCAAGAAAGTAAAAAAAAACTTGGACTTCTCTATATAAACAAACAATTCATGACTAAACAAACCAAAGCTACTATTGCTAGAACCCACCTCCTGTCTATTCTGCTCTATGCCTCCCCCATATTAACCAACCTGAACCAAAAATAACTAAATACAATGGAATTATGTTATAACAAGATAGCCAAGTTTGCCACAGAATCCACACATAGCTCCCATCACTGTGTATCCCTAAAGCAACTCAAGTGGCTGGAACTGCCACATGCTCTACTATTCAATCACATCTTAACAGCACAGAAACTACTGCCAGCCAGATTTAATCCCATCACTCCAACACCTTATTTAGCCATGACTACCTCCAGAGAGCTAGGATCCAGTAATCAGAACCTAATAAAAGTTATTAGACACACAAATGAAGCAGGTTAATCTCTGCTTGCCTCTTCAGTTCCCCAAACTTGGAATGCTCTTCCAGGTTGCATAACTTCTACTACCTCAACTAAAATATTCAAACACAACCTTAAAAACAAGTATACTAACAATTGGCTCTGTTCATGCTACTCCCCTGGGTAAACCACACTAATACTCCACGTTCTCCAACAAAACTAGCATCTACCACCCTCTAAAATAACAAACCTTCTAAACTCTATAAACTTCACTATATTATTAACATTGACAACTTTCTAGTATACCAACAATCCAAATACTAACTGTATCTTATTTACATGGCCAACTTTAATTACTGTCTGATTGTAAAATCATTGTTTTTCCAATTCCTTTGTGTTATGACTTTAGACCCACATTGATATTTTGAGATGGTTGTTAAATAGATGGTAATGTGCACCAAAGCCACGGTACTGTATTCTTTGCTTGAACTATTTTATAAATGATACTTGGAGCTTTCCTCCACAGGAGGCTCAAGACCCTGTATTGTACTTTCTTCCATGAAATGTATTGTAAAATATACTTGGAGCTTTTCTCCCTGGGCCTCTGCTGAAAATGGACCTGTGTCCAGTCGGACAATTCTGATAAACAAATGTAAAATAAAATAAAATAAAATAAATAAAATAAAATGATACAGGCATTCCCTGGTGTTATTGGCATCTGTGCATACAGGGCATGTGTTTAAGGCATGGCATGTCCTTTGTGGGTCACATTTGATGGCACCACAGGTGTTGCAGGTGTCCAGTGTGGAACATAGGGAAGATGCACTGTCTGCATGTATGTGTCTATTGGATGGATGGACAAGGTACCATGCCCTCTGTAGCCCACTGCAATCACACCATGGTTACTATCAGTGGGCAGGGTACTACCAACATAGTGGTCGTTGCCTAAGTAAATGTGTGTGTGTGTATGAGACATGGGTTGAGAGTGTTCTCTGCATAATACAAAGGTTGTTAACTTTGTTCACCAGGCCTTGATGTCACATGTAGGATTATGGATTTGCACCCCAGCCTCTCAGCTATTACACATCTGTTATCCCTGTAAGGTAGACATTGTGACATATACTGGGGCCACCATATAAGAAATTTGCAAAACCCACTCCACAATGAGTCCATTTGCTACACACTCACAGCTACCTCCACACAGGATACAAATGACAAACACAGACACACACACACACACACACACACACACACACACACACACACACACACACACACACACACACACACACCCACACACACATACACACACACACACACACACACACACACACACACACACACACACACACACACACACACACACACACACACACACACACACACACACACACACACACACACACAAACACAGACATGCACACTGGCCATCTCTGGGATTAGAGGTCCTACCACAGAGATTACTGGTGTACTCCTTCCCCAAAGGTGTATGTCACAGTGAATGACATCAGCAGGCTTGACAAAGTAGGGCATTTGAATTGTAGTGAGTGTGTCTAGCCTAAAAAGCATTGCTCCCTACACAGACATAGAAACACATACACAAACAGCCACACCTGTCATGTGTGGGAATAGAACCCCTACCAGAATTCTATGTCACATTACAGCATTACACTGTTATAGGACACACCACAGGGATTACTGGAGTACTCCTTCCCCAAAGGTGTATTTCACAGTGAATGACATCAGCAGCCTTGCCAAAGTAGGAATTTGAATTGTAATGAGCGTGAGTAGCCTAAAAAGCAGTGCACTATACACAGACAGATACACACAGAAACAAACACACAGTTGCCATGTCTGGGATTAAAAGTCCTATCTATCTAGTTTATTACACTACAGTAGTATGCAGTTATAGGACGTGCCACACAGAGTATTGGGCTACACAGTTCCCAAAGGTGTATTTCAGAGTGAATGACTTCAGCAGCCTTCCCAAAGTAGAGCATTTGAATTGTGGTGAGTGTGACTAACCTAAACTGCATTGCTCCCTACACAGACAGGGGCACACACAGGAGCCATGTCTGAGATTATAACTCCTACCTAATTAGTTTATCAAACTATAGCAGTATGCAGTTATAGGATACACCATGGAGATTACTGGGCTACACTGTTCCCAAATGTGTATTTCACAGAGAATTACATCAGCAGCCTTGCCAAAGTAGAACATTTGAATTGTAGTGAGTGTGACTAGCCTAAACAGCATTGTTCTCTACACAGACAGAGACACACACAAACACACTAGCCATGTCTGGAATTAGAACTCCCACCTAACTAGTTTATCACACTTCAGTGGTATGCAGTTATAGGACACACCATGGAGATTATTGGGCTACACCTTTCCCAAAGGTGCATTTCACAGTGAATGACATCAGCAGCCTTGCTAAAGTAGGGCATTTGAATTGCAGTGAGTGTAACTAGCCTAAAAATAATTGCTCTCTACACAGACAGACACACACACACACACACACACACACACACACACACACACACACACACACACACACACACACACACACACACAGTTACCATGTCTGGGAGTTGAACTCCTACCTGACAAGTTTATCACACTACTGCAGCACATAGTTATAGGATGCACCACTGAGATTAGTGGGCTACACCATTCCCAAAGGTGTATTTCACAGTGAATGACATCAGCAGCCTTACCTTAGTAGGGCAATTGAATTGTAGTGAGTGTGACTATCCTAAAAAGCATTGCTCTCTACACAGACAGAAACACACACACACACACACACACACACACACACACACACACACACACACACACACACACACACACACACACACACACACACACACTTGCCATGTCTGGGATTAGAACTCCAACCTAGCTAGTTTATTACAATACAGCAGTACGCAATTATAGAATGCACCATGGAGATTACTGGGCTACATCTTTCCCAAAGGTGTATTTCAAAATGGATGACTTCAGCAGGCTTTTCATAGTAGGCCTATGGGGAGGGTAGTGTGTGTGTATCAGCCATAACCCTTTCATCTAGAGGCTGACACACCACATGCGGGAACACACAAGGTTATATTCTGCAGTTATGTGTATACAGCTGCTAGATAACTACTTCCTTGTAATGTCATGTTGCACTGCTAGCACTTGCACCACATAGTCTGTAATGCTGATGGATACCCATGGCTAATGTCTACAGTAAGTGACAGTTACACTTCATGTGGTTCTAACCATTTGGCTGTGTGTTATTTTTCTTATTTTTTGCATGATCCTGTTTGCCCGCCGCTGCCCTATGCTTAAACAGCTGAGATGGGCTAAAAAAAATAAAAGTTGATTCCTTTAATTTTGCAAATATTTCCATGCCAATGGCCTTATAGTTGACCATTGGCATTCTTTCTACATGATATCCACCCTTTATTTAGAGCTATCATGGCTCCGTTACTGGCAGAGTACATTTCTGCAGATTACACTAGTCCTGCATGGCCGGTTTTTAGCTCCTGGATCACAAATTCACCTCATTTGCATGGATTTCTCCTGCAAATGGGTTAATTTGTTTACAGGGGCTGTCCGTGCAGGACTAGCACATCCCTACAGGTTATTCCTGGATCGCACAGCAGACATATTGCCTGCTGGAGCTCTTGCACTAGTCCTGCATGCAGTGTAGGGCTTGCAGAATTCGGGGGATAGTCTTGCAGACACTCTATGACAAAACATAAGTTCCATGGTCCATTATTTGTATGTGTGCCTATTGAGTTGAAGTGTCCATAGCAGAGTGAATATCAAATGTAAATGAGGATTATGTGCAGCTGTGTCATTTGCACATCGCATGAATAACAGATGTTTCTGAACAATATATAGTAAGAATAACAAGTAGTAAAATTATTAATAGCTATAGGTAAATGAGATTAAGAAGCATTTAAAAAGCAGATACAAAATAATAACAGGACTGGGTTTGAGTATAACAATTGTAGAAAAAGGATATCAGTTTTGTGTTAAACAATCCGTCACAGTTGTTCACTACAAAAGTACATGCCAGAAATAGTCTGCTTGCCACAGACCAAATACTGAAACAGCAGACACCTGTTCAGCAATAGGATAGGGCAGGCTATGCACAGAATAAGCCAATGCACCCCACTGCTATACATATAAGGTTGCCATTTCCAAAAGAAGTAACAATGCAACAAATGATATGCAAAACTGTAAAGCAAAAAAAAACAAAGGCAGTTACACAGATATGTCTGTCATTTAGGTTGTGTTTCAAAAAAATATTTTGTCAAGCACACCATGCTTTTAACTTAAGGGAAATTTTGCAATTCTCCTATAATGTTATTCACATTAAGTCAATGAGTATTGCCGTCACCTTGCAGATACATTGTGGGTAGCTTTGTATTAATATTAGTCTGATTGATTCTGCAGGCAAATGATGCTGTTTAGCAATGTTATGATTGCTTCCGAGGAAATTAATGTTTACAGTTTGAACAAATACCTCTCACCCTCCAATGCTCCCATAGCATATGTAGCTGCTCATTGCACAGGGCCATTTCCCGGTTCTGTCCTCCACACCTGCAAAAAAAAAAAAAGTCTTACTGGTATGGAAGAATTCCATTATTTGTTTATATATTGTTCAATATGTAACAATTAATAATGAAGAATACCGAGCATTACATGTTCTTTAGTCTTGACATGACATAGAAGTTCACATTTTACATGTTCAGTTATTGTTGTGTTACTGTCATTACTTCACACATGAGGTGTAATGCACATAGCCTGGAGGTACACAGGTTCAAATCTATAACACCAACCCTGCCAAATACCTGCCTAGATAACCCATTTTGCCTGTGATTACAAGCATTTATGTAGCTTATAACTGAACTGTATGACTATGCAGGAATGATTTAAATGCACAGATCAGGACTGGTAAAATAAAATGCCAACTTTAAACATGTGCTGTATTTTTGAAATAGAACACCATACAATCCTGATTGAATGTCATTACATTGCTCAAAGCACTGTCCAAAATCTGCAATAATGCAGAGTTCACAGACTCAGAAATTGCAATTGAACCTGTGTATGCACTTAGACATATATAGACAGAAAAACATGTTCATCACTGTTGGAACATACATGACCATTTATGTAGGACGTCAGTCAATGTTAAAATAAAGTTGAATATATTGTGTCAATTGGAATGCACAGTTAAGATAAGTATATATTGGTGATGAGATACACACACAGCCATAGTCACAGAACCAGGATGTTTCCAGAAACTTTGTGGATTGCTGAGATATTTGTAGTCATCCAAGAAGTAAGTGCTATAGGCAATAATGCAACTCCTGCATACATGATATTTAAAAAGCTATAGTGCATAACTGAACAAGTTAGTATTTGCCATATCTATTCTTACTTATGCATTAGACTGAAATACAAAAAATAACATCAACAATTTAAATCCACATTTAACACTGAGACATTCATATTGGACTATTGCTTAACAGGTTAAGGTAGGTGACAGAAAAAAATCACCCCATCATCAGGATTACCAAGGTATATTTCCAGAATCCAGCAGATAATGGAAAGGTGTAGTCACCCTAGGCCTATGTGCAATAGGTGGTACTGCACCATATAGTTAGTACATGTGTAAAAAGCTATAATGTATATCTGGACAAGCAATTAGCTCACATATCTTCTCCAATACAAAATTATGAAAACGAAACACAAATACTGCATATCGGGAATCAAACCCATATATATCCTTAAGACATTTACACTGATTGAGCTCAACCATATGAGCTAAAAGACAGTACAATGCCTTACAACATGCAGCATTATTTCTATCGCATACCAACATATTCTATCATAAAGCAGTAGTATGTCTCAGTGGTTAAATGTTTTAGAACATAGAGACTAATATTGTATGCCTTTATTGCTCAGCATTCATAGGTACAGAAATATAATATGTGATGCCTGTTTGAACTTCTACAGATAAAGTAGAAATGCTTAGACATCTGAAGCCTAATTGGTATAGGTTTCAATATAGCATGGACATTCTACATATTTAGAAAAGGTGGATTGTATACTTGACAATAAATGGAGGGCTTAAATTATTCATGTTCCATATCAACTGCATAAACAGCAATATTTAGAAAATGACCTGCAGTGGGTTTTGAACCCAAACATAGGAGAGTATCAATCACTGCCATTGCTTTAACCAGTTGCACTAACTGATGTAACTGTTTATCCATTTGTAATAAGAATATTTATGTCCTATCATTCACAGCTGTATATGTCTAATTTAAGTACATTAGCATTGCCCTTATCAGTACAGACTCCCATGAAATCAAATTTAAACCATCCCACAAACAGATACATATAGGAAGTTCTTTTGTTATGATGTAGGTGTTAAGGTGTAGATTATGAAACTTACTGTAGGTGTCCACAGGTTGTCATCAGACATCTGTGACTCTTCAGTGAAGATCCTCAACATCCCTCCAATGCAGGTCATTGTACTGGCGATGGACTTTCCTGCCAGTCCAGAAAATCCCTGTCAGAGTTGATCCCTTACCATATGGTTCCAGATCTTTATCACTGCAAAGGTCCTCAGACATTTTCATCCTCTGCTCATGTCCAGCAAAAACTGTAAGCATGTGGGTGGTCCCCTTTATCCACTTCAGTGCCTAGACACACCATACCATCTTCTTTGCTGACTTCTTCACTCTTGAAACTTGAGCTTTATCCAAAACACACCTTCAAAGAAATGCTTACTGACGTATCCCACTCAGCCGGCAGATAGCAATGTTATGATCAGTAAACATTTCCAAATCACATTTTAAAACTGGCAGATGGCACCAGACTATTGCAGGGCATCAGGCATATGTCATAGAATGTCATGTTTCCTGGTACCTGCTGGGGGTTCTGCAGATTAACTTCTTTTTATGCCAAGCTATTGGTTAATGTGCCAAATTTCTAGAAGTTGCATGAATGTTTGCAAATAGGATTCTGAAACATTGAATGTTAATGAAGCTCATTAATTATGTATGGCAGGAAAAGGCACTTAAAAACACACATAGTTGCACTCACTGTGAGGTATAGATGACTTACAGATAACTTCAAAGGTAAGCTGTCACCTGATAGCATTGCTATGGTGGAATATTCTACTATCATTACATACCTATGGTACATTTAATGTTTACTCTGTGGTCAAACATGTATACAATAAAAAATAGTTGTGACATAATTGGTGGTTGGAGGACTGAACAATATGCATGCAGATTGCTATATGGTTAGAAGCAAATGGACCCTGTGAAAAGTGGATGAAAATGACATACAATTATATCCATTGTAAATTCTGGTTCACCTTGACTGTGTCTCATATCCTTAAGGAGAACAACAAATTTTGAGGGTGTTGGTAAGTTTCATGTTGGTTAATAGTACTCAGTTATGTTTACTAATGCGCATATTATAGATACAGCTGGCATGCACAGGTATCTGTAGTTCATAGTGATTAACCTGTACTGTCTGTGTTATGTTTATGGAGAACAATGAATTCTGACAGTTTTTGTAAGTTGTGTGTTTACTGCATACAGTAATTTACAGATACACTCTGAATGCGTATTAGTATAGCAGTAGTTTTAGTACATTTAATCTGATATAGACAATGTGAAGATGGCTATTTTTTGAAATGTAAAGTAATGAGAGTATAGCACATGGGTGGTGTGGCTGTTTAGGTGTTGTAATGTACTCTACAATTGTTTCAAATCCCACATATGACCTGTATAGATGATGTAATGGATTATTACATGTGATGATGTTGTGACACATTGTACATATTTAGATATTCCTAAGGATTCAACAAATTCTGTGTAGGTTTAGCTCAGAACCTACAAGGAGAGTTTTCACATACGCAATGTTCCTCATCAAGTGACATTGAGCCATGCATATTAATGAGGTACACGGCCTGTAAGCAAGCTTTCATGGCTCATACCAGGGTTGCTAGCCATGAAACCTCTAATAATAATGTGGAATTTGCAGACAGCATTTCTCTGTAAGGTTGCTGCGACAAAATCATATTGCATGACAGCATGTCAATTGCTTTCCTCTTTCTTGTGTTTTCTTCATTAAAATGTGTTTGGGGCCTGCCATAGATTGTTTTTTCCTCATCTCAACTATTTCTCCACATTTTTTTTGGGGGGGTGGGCATTGTTTGCCCAATGCGCCACTTAGCACATACATGCTTGGCTATGCTCATCTGGTTTGTGCAAAGTGAGGCAGTACACAAACTGGATGAATGGACCACCCAGGTTGCAGACAAGACCCAGACAGCCACAAACATAAACTGGATGCATTCAAATAATACCATTGGCCATTGTGCAAACCCAGTAAGTAGCATTGAGCTGTGATTAATAGTGAGAACTTTGCAATGAATATTAAAATAGGGAATGTCATACAGGTAATTCTGTGGAAGCAGATGTTAAGTGTAGGTCTGGAGTGCAGATGGTTATGAGTGTGATGCCCCAGCACTGGTCCGGTAATCAAGGAGCTTCTATCTTCACCACTGGCAACAGTGGGGGACATACACACAGGAAGGATGACAAATACACACACAGTAAAGTGCAATTTCCTTTAAGAGCACACAGAGGCCACAGTCAGTCTAGGGCTGGTTTCCCACTCTTTCTCCGGATACGCAGTAAGACTCCCCACTAGAACAGCTATAGGGTTGAGAACTCAGCTGAGTGGCCAAGCCAAGACTTTCAGCACCATATCTGTCCAACCAGTGCTTAGTGCCCCTGCCCAAGTAGCTGACACACACACGCTTTGAGGTTTGATTTACAAACACACACACACACACACACACACACACACACACACACACACACACACCTGTGAAAGACTGGCACAGGTTTACCCTCTATACCACCTTCTGCCCAGACTATAAGGTAGTTTTCACTGCCATCAGCCACTACTTATCAGCCACTTTAAGGCCCTTAGCAAAGGGTGACCAAGAGCAAGGTTATTAGGGGTGGCCTGCACCGTATCACCAAATAGATATGTAAGTACTCTAAGAGCTTAAACATCTCTAGACAGACCAGCCATGATTGAAAGGTTTAATTATATTTAATAATAAATAATAAAAGAACAATAACACACTCAGTAAATAATCACAGTAACTTCAGAGTTCAAAATCACAGAAAATATTTAAAACAAGATTGCAGGGCAGTCTCAAATAAATAAAACATCTAAGCTATGCTTCATTATATTCCTAACTGTATCTAAGAGAAATTACTGTACCCTGTACTTACTAACTCATAGCAAGGCAAGACAGATGTGGTGAGTGGGTTTTCCAGCTGATGTTGTCAGGTCAAAGACAAAATACAAAATACCCAGTCCCTGTCTCATAGAGTTCTTAAATTAATATCTCAAATACTGCTGCAGGGATACTTGCAGCCTGACATCACTTCTTGTCATCTGACTATCCCAGGTGAAAGCCCCCACTTCAGCTGGTAGCATTTAGCATCTCTCTATGAAAACACATAGACCTTAGATCGTTTTGTAAAATAGTGGAAGTCGTAAAATAATTTACATTCCTCCACATTTAAAGGCAATACAAACAAACTTCTATTTCTATACATCATGTCTCCTGTTGCACTGAAACTGAAAGACATCTCTTTTATTACATTGTTATAAAGTAATTTAAGTTTTCAGCTTTTCTTCTGAAGTTAACTTCTTGTGTTTCAGTCTCCATTGTTAAAACACATATACATCTAAACAGTTACAACAGTGTATATACATTTCTGCTCAGTATTTTACAAAATAGTTCTTCCGCACACATCTGTACAATATGACATACAGTTCTAATACAGCTGTAACATAAGGAATTGCATCATGCTGATATTCACAAATGGCACACAACCACTTACAAAATTCCAGATAGGTGAGCTGGCAGTATCTCCTTCTGTCACACTTCTATATAAATCATATTAATATTCAAATGACATATAATTATTTACAAAATTTCAGATAGCTGTGCTGGCAGTATCTCCTTTTTTGACAGTGAGTTCTAGTACAGAGTGTGCGAACTTTGTTTTACTGTTGTGACATTGCAGATTATAACAATGGAGTGCAGCATGCACAACTGTTTTGTTGACCTTCTTATGGCAACAGCTGTAAGTGTAGGACTCCCATACATGTGGGTCAGGGTTCAAACGCTGCATCGCTGTAAGTGTAGGACTACAATGCACATGGCCCAATGTCTGAATACAGCATATTCCATGCAGTTATAATGTTGTTCCACTGCATATTATGGACACTCTCACTTATAATATTGACATAGAGTAGCTGATATTAATATTTATAATGTGTCAGTTACTTGCTTGTTTATTTATCTATGTATTGCCCATTTATAATCAAAATTATGACTGTGAGTATACTGTGTACTATGTTCATTCAAGTATATTTCTACTATCTGGAATGCCATGGCTTCCCCATTTGACTAACACAGTTACACGAGTGTCGTATATCAAATAACCTTGAAATTGCATTGCTTGCCACTGTTGTGCATCACTTACTATCATGCAAACACTTTTCCCAGCAGTGCGTACCCTTGACTACCATGTTTGCATTATGGTACATGATGTACACCTTTTTCAAATGTTGCAAAACAAAGAAGTGTGCACTCTCAGTAAGCATGATACATGCAATTGGCAGGAAAACATCAGGATACAAAATGTAATTGGCATGAAATGCTCATTCTACATTGGGCTAGATCTATGGTAGTCAGGTCTGCAGTTTATGATGAGGGACTGCGCTTCTAAGCACAAAGGTGGGGTATTCAGGAGTCCAAAGTCTCCTAGTGAAGGAGAATGAGCCCCAGTTACTGCAGCAGGATTATTCAGGTACAGAATACAAGTCTGAAGCCTGGAATAGTATTGCCAGGACTTTGATCAGTGCTACAGGTATCTTCCAAACTGGTAAAAAATTATGACATTATTTTGATGACTTGAGAAGGAGGAAGCGGGATACCCTTGAACATTGGATTGGGGAATTTAGTTTGTGGGATACCCCACAGATGTATAAGTATCAATTACAGTGACTAATTGTAAGAGCTAAAAGCTGAATATAGTCAAGACTGGTATTCATAATGGTATTCTGTTCTCTTCTGTTTTTCCACAGCTACCACAGATTGGACATTGAATGTGAAATTGCATGCCATGCGATTGACCAGGATGTGAGACACATGGGGTACGTATGCATCAGGCAGTACTGTTATTGTAGAATTAAAACTTAAACATGGCTTAGTTGGTGTTTAATACAGCTGTATCAAATTGAGCATGTATATCTCAACTGTAAAATAAAGCATGCATGCCTTAGTCTGCAGCACAAATCAACAGTTTCATATTCTAAAATAACAGCAAGCATGCATCTCAAAACTGTAAAAAAAAGCATGCATGCAGTAGTCTGTAGGACAACTGTTTTCAAAAACTTTCTGCATTTTCTGATTAAAATATATTTGCTGCATATCTGTTTGTTTAACTGTATTTTACTGCATTTTTACATTGTCTGCAAACTGAATTCCTCTTACAACTGTAATTATGTTCAACTGCTAGTTTTGTTCATTTTACTTATTTGTTGCACTTGAAAAACACTAGCATAAACTAGGTCCATTTCTTTTTGCTGAACCTAGTACTGTGACGTTCAGAGCTTGTAAAACATCTAATCTTTTGTCTCAGGAGGCTCCCCCGTGCCCTCATAGCAGGAAGGTACAGTATGAACTGATATAGCTAGAGTTACTGTTGCAGGGCTCTGTTTAGGGTGTTTTGACAGGATAATTTCAACTTCGGCTGTTTCCTGTTTTTCTGCCTTAAAAAGCCTGTGTTTGAACCAGTTTGTGCTTGTTTGCTCCTGTGCAGAGTGAATGCTGGTTACAGATGCCTGCTCTCTAGCTTGGCAAATATTACCTAAACCAGAGTGCTTCATGCCTAAACCTACTAATACATTCCCCTGCTGTATTCCCTCTTCAACTGTTATAGACAGACAAAGATTATTCCTAGGGCCATAAACTGTCAGTTTTCCCCCCTTTTCTCCTAACAGCCTGATTAACATGGGTCTACTGAGGCAGTGTAGCAACTGCTTCATGTACACTGGCAACTCACTACTTCTAAATCATTCCTGTACCATTTGTAAGAGATGCACCTACATTATGAATTTGGAATCACAGCTCCCTTATGCAACAGCTAGCTATACAGAACAGGTTGTCACCCCATCTACCGCAACTCCTACTCATGATACACAGCAGACACAAAGACCAACATATGCAAAGACACTAAAACAAATCTACCTAAACACCAAACACCTCCAAAACACATACATACTAAACCAACCATAACACACAAAACATACAATGCACATAATGACCTTGATGCTTTGTCAGAGATGGTCTTCATCTGTCACCCCTGGGATTTTGGCTAATGTTGCAGGCTCTTGCCATCCCCATAGTTCCCTTTCTAGGCAATGTTACAAGGACAAAATTCATGACATAAAAATGTCATCAAAAAACAACATCAAGGTTATTCTTCTTAACCCTAGGAGTCTTAGCATGAAACTGCACTCACTGGAAGCAGTCCACACCTTGGAAGATGCTAACATCTGTGCAGTCATGGAGACCTGGTTCAAGGCTGTGGACAGCTCCCCAGCCATCCCAGGTTACACCTCCTACCACACATTCAGACCGTGAATGGAAGGCATGAAAACTAAAGGAGTCAATGTAGCAATATTCATTAAGGATAAATACATGTCCTGATTGGTTAAACAGTATGATTCCCCAGAGACACTTTAGGTGCAACTAACTGTTGGTAGGACACCTATTCAAGTGATTGCCAGCTACAGGACCCCCTCCATGAATCAAGACACCCACTCTACCTACTTGAATCTACCGGAATCCATCAAGATACATCTGAAAACCATGGCTCTGGGTGACTTTTAACTAGCCATCCATTGACTGGGTAAGTTAGTAGTGCTCAAACTCACTTGCCGGAAGGTTCTTTGAGTTCTTTATCTCCAACACCCTGGACTAGCTTGTGGACATCCCAACTAGGGGCACCAACATTCTTGGTGTGGTGTTTACCAATATGGGTGACCACTTTAGCACCCTCCACTGTGATTTCTTCTCCTGTCAGATCTGACCACAATCAGTCTCATTCAAAATAACTATCACATCAGACCCCCCCCAGCAGCAACTAAAGTAAACAACTTCTCCAAATCAGATTATATCCTTCTAAGGGATGGTACAAATAATGTCACTGCATCTCCCACTCAGATGTAACTGGAAACTATGCTGAGTCCAACATCAGTGCTTTTTACAAACACCTGTATAACTGCATTGATGTGGCCGTACCTGGTAGGACCAAAACAAGAAGAGAAAACCTGCCTGGGTGGGCAACTGTCATTAACAGGCTATACATTAAGAGGAAGAAATTGTCAGAAAGTAATAGGGAGTGTGCCCTATACTGTAAACACTCCCACCTTAGCTTAAACAAGCAAATAAGACTTCTTATGAAATTCTCCAAAGCAAACTATGAATCTAATTAGTGTCCTCAACTAAGGACAAACACAAGGCGTTCTTCAGTTACATCTGCAGCCTAAACAGTAAAACCCAGATTTGAGCTGAACTTGTAGTTTATGATGCCACATACAATGAGCCTATGGACATAGCAAACCAATTATCTGACAGGTTCTGTGAAAATTTCACTCCTCTTTTCCCACCACACATACTCCATGACAGTCCTCCCTCTGTCCCCACATTGTATCTCTAGAGATCAGGTCATAAATGCCCTCTAAGGCAAAAAACAAAGCAAATGTAGGACCTGACAGCATCCCAGGCTATGTCCTAAATGAACTCCAACAAGAATTAGCAACACCATTGGGTACTTTTTTCAATAATATTCTAAGCACCAGCTTCATCCCAGCTGAATAGAAAATGTCCGTTGTTATCCCCTTGCACAAAGATGGTGCTTCTACTGACCCCAGGAACCATAGACCTATTAGCCTGACTAGCCTTATCTGCAAGGCATGGAGCAAATCATCATAGACCTTATCAACAAAGATATAGATAATCTCCAAATACTTGACCCTACTCAGTTTGAATTTGTCAAAGGGAGGTCATGCCTGTTAAACCTGGTGGACTTCTTTGAGACAGTCACCAGAGCCCTGGATGAGGGGACAACTGTGCATACAGCTGACCTGGACTTGGCCAAGGCTTTTAACACTATTTCTCACTCAGGAATTATTGACAAACTCACCCAGCTAGGTTTCAACCCTTATATCATTAGATGGGTCACTAACTGGTTCCCTGATAGAGCCCGTACAGTCAAAATAGGGGAATCTCCCTCCAACAGAAGACCCATAACCAGTGGTGTTCCACAGGGATCAGTCCTGGGATCGCTGCTGTTCAGAATCTATTTCTCTGAAGTACAAGCAAAAAGTAAAAGTCTGTGGCTGACAATGTTTGCTGATGACTGCAAATGAGGAGGTGTCTTAGAATCCCCAAATGATGTCAACATCCTAAAAGAGGGTTTTACACAAATGATTGGTGCCAAAGACGCAGCCTAAAAGTCAGTCCAGAAAAATGTATTATCATCCCTTTCAGTAAGAGCAATGTTCCAGGTAACTACCACGTCAATGGAAACATCCTTAGCTTCCACTCAGTAGTGACAGACCTTGGCACACAGGTTGATAGCAACCTTACCTTTGATCACCATGTCTGCACTGTGGCAAGAAGGGCATTCTAAATTTCTCATCTCATAAGTAAGGGTATTGCCTCCAGAAAAAAAAGAAATTACAACCTACCTGTGCTCTTTCCTCATCTTGCCAATAATTGAGCACAATGGCTCTTTTGGTAAGTACCTTTCCAGGTACCTGCAGTAATTGGAAAGACCACAAAAGTTCCTCACAAGGAGAATTCAAGGTCTTCAGCATCTGTCCTATGTGGATAATCTGAAATCACTGTCACTTTACTCCATTTCATACGACTACACAGAAGTTATCTCTGCCTTGCATATAAGGCAATCTCTTACTTTTTTTATTGGAAATGCAGTAAATCCATACGTCCAATGGCTCAAGAGTAACTAACTTTAAAAACCTTAACCTGGTATGTGACATTAATAGAACCTGTTGGAGGGACAGATTTGTCTCCCAGAGGTTACCGCACCTGTGGAACAGACTCCCAGTTCTTGTCAAGCAGGACACCTCATTGGCCCTCTTCAAGCGCAGTCTGGATGATTGGATAGGTAACCATAAATTCACCCTGGGGTTCCATCTGTTTCTCTCTTGGAAAGGGGCAGTAGGTTTTGAACGTGGAAACAAGGGCAGAACTTGACTAGGCTTGTAAGGGCCTGAGGCCCATTAGCCTAGTAACTTCCTATGATCCTATGACAAAATAACAGTACAGTGTTGGAGGGTAGTCAGCAGTTGTTGGGTTCAAAAAACACACTTCCCAAATATACAATACTGTTAGGTTTTCATCATTATTGCAATGTAAAGTCAGAATTCTATACCAGTTGCTCAACTGCCCTGTTGTAAACTGTAATCAGTATAACTGGAACATGGATATGTGCAATATATGCACACATCATGGATTGCTGGCTGGAATCTGTACTATAGTGTGCATCTGTCATGAAATGGGTAGTCTTAAAAGTAATAAAGAAATGTGTTAGGAGTTTGTAGTGTTAAAAGTAAAGGTAACAGAATAGAGTCAAATAATTGTATCAATGCTTTGTATAGGTTCATAGTTTCATAGGTAGGTACTAGGCTATCGGCCCTGGGGCTTATACAAGCCCAGCCAAAAAGGTGCCCTGGCTTTTGCCACCCAAGAAAATTATTTTCCTGTGCCACTGTCGAGCAGAGCCACAGAGGTGATCCCCGGGGTGAATGTCCTATTTCCCATCCAATCATCAAGATTTTTCTTGAAGAGTGCTAATGAAGAGCTTTGTTTGATATAGATAGCTAGTTTATTCCAGAGTATGGGAAGTGTCTGGGACAGGAATCTATCCCTCCGGCATGTTCTATTTATTGTGGTGACAAGGCTTAGGTCCCTAGAGCATGTAGCTCGGAGGGATTGGGATTTCTTTAATTAGAGCATGTCCAACAGCTCTGGGTTTGACATAGCTTTGTGTTTTAGGCAGAGATCACCTCTGAGTAGGCGATATGCAACAGAGTAAAGCTGGAGTTTTTTGAGACGGTCTGCGTAGGGCATCTGCTTGAGGCCAGTAATCCTCTTTGTCAGGTATTTCTGTGGCCTTTCCAGTTGTTGTAGATGTCATGTGAGGTACATACCAAAAGGGGCATTGTACTTTATAATGGGTCTACTGAGTGATGAGTAGAGGAGAACAATGACCTCTTTTTTTCTGGATGATAATCCTTTTGTGATGAGGTGTGCCACGTAGAAGGATTTCCTGACTACTGTGGCGATCTGGATATTAAAGGAATGACTACTGTCCACCTGTGTCCCAAGGTCTCTTATCACACTTTCGGTGATAAGTATACTACCGCCTATGTTGTAGTTCATGGGTACAGAGGTTTTACCAAAAGGGATGACAATGCACTTTTTGGCATTGTGCTTGAGGCCATGGCTTTGACACTAGGCATCTGTCTCAGTGAGGCCCTTTTGTAGGATGTCCACATCATTAGGAGTTTCGATTATGGCTCCTAGTTTGCAGTCATCTGCGAACTTCATTAGCCAAAGACCTTCTGTGTTAGTCTGTACTTCAGAGAAGTTGATACCAAACAGGAGAGGACCCAGGACTGAACCCTGTGGTACTCCAATTGTCACTGGTCTGAAGTCGGATTTGGAGTTTGCTAGTTTCACAGTGTGGGTTCTGTCAGTGAGCCATTTGGCAACCCATCTTGTGACATAGGTATTTATATCTAGTTTAGTGAGTTTATCTATAATTCCAGAGTGGGGGTGGTGTTGAAAGCCTTGGCAAGATCTAGATACACGGTGTGAACTACCTTACCCTTGTCTACAGCTTTGGTGACTGCTTCAAAGAAGTCTATCAGGTTTAGGAGACATGATTTGCCTTTTACAAACTGTTTGGGGTCCAGAGTTTGGAGATTACCAATGTCTTTGTTTATAAGTTCCATGATGATACGTTCCATGGCCTTGCAGACCAGGCTCATCAGGCTAATGGGGCGGTAGTTCCCGGGGTCTGTGGTGGCTCCCCCCTTGTGGAGTGGGATAACCATTGCTGTGCACCATTCAGCAGGCAGAAAGCCTGAGGTGAGGCAATGATTGAACATGGTACTTAGGTGGGGTGCCAGTTTGTTCTGTAGTCCATGTAGAACGCAGCCTGGGATGTTGTCTGGTCCCATGGATGCTGTATTCTTGGCTTTGTAGAGTGTGTTTTTTACCTGTGTAGCCATGTTTACAGGTACTTTGCATTCTTCCAGTATAGAGATTGGCTCTTTAAGGATTGAGAGGGGGGTAAAGTTAGCACTGAACCTATCTGCCAGGATGTTGGCAATATCAGTTGGGTCTGTATATTTAGTGCCATTGTGCTGTAACTCAGAGCAGATCGGAGTGTTGCCATTGAGATTCTTGACATAGCTATAGAATGCTTTGTGGTTGTCTTTAGAATCAGTGGCAATTTTGTTTTCGTAACTAGCTTTGGATGATTTTATCAGGGATCGCAGCTTCTTACTGAGGCTGAACAGGGAGCTGCTCCACTCATGAGATTTAAGTTACTAATGTTTTCCCCTTTTTTCTCTTACCCTAACCTTTATCTTTTCTTTTTTTTCCTGTATAGCACAGTGGGGTAGGCCTATCCTAGAGTATCCTCCTAGCTGCACTCCAACAGCTACAGCACTGGTGCCCAGCAGTTCTGATGAGCGACTTGGCAGTACCGTCTCTGCTGCACCTGCACTACCTGGTCCCTCAGGTAGTTCTGTCCTGGAAGATAGGACTGTGGTTTCCCCCCAGGAGCAGTGGAAGAGGTGGGGATTTTATCACCCGAGAAGAACTGCCAGGGATGGTGCGTGTGCATAGGATTGTGAGCTGCACTGTGGGTGCACAACTACACCAGTCAGAGCACCTCCACTCCATCCTGGTTCAAAATACCTGAAGGAGACTTGGAGATCAGACACTACAGCCAGTGGTGCAGTGAAGTGACAATGATGACAGTCCAGTGGGTGAGGAGTTGATTCTCACTGCCACCTAGCTTGATGTCCATGAGACCTCAATTTCCCCACCCTCTCCCTAACCATGGTGTTCACTCACCTCTTGTGTCCTTCACCTTTCCTGTGTCTTGTCTTGTATGTCCTCTCTGTCTGCCATTGCTTCCTCACCTACCCAACTTACCTGACCCAGACATACCTATGCCCTTTCCCCAACATTCCTCTCTCTATGCAAAAAAAGCCACTTGCCCCCCCCAAAAAAAAATAAAAAATGTTCCCACACATAGCTCCCATTTTGCTCACATGTCTTCTTAATAGCCTTGATTCAGTCCAGTTGACTATACAACATGATTGTGTTGTGGCCACCCCTCTCTCTAGGGGTGACATTCCAATTTCAACTAATATTCTGCATATATGATCATATTTTACTGTTGAAGAAATGGATAGCTATGGTTCTTTCCTACATCCCTCCTGCTCATTCATGCCCTCCTTTCATTTCATCCCCCCCACTTGCTCTCCATTTCACCATTTCCTGTCTTCCCTACTTCTTTTTTTAAAGCATAATTGCATTATGCAACAATGTGAAGCAACAGTGAACAGCACCAATATAAGTAAATGCATTTAAAAGTATCATACCCACTTGTAAAATGACTAATTACTCCCCTATTTTAACTCAGAAACATCTGCCTCCAAAAACAATGCATTAACATGTGCTAACACAGAGACAGCTAAATAGTAGATGTATTTTATACAATCAATAGTAACTGTCACAGTTTAGCAAATAATTTCCTTTGTACTCCCCCTGTGCTTGTTCCCCATATCACTGTCATATCCCCCATTAATTTTGTATGGAGCATTATTTTGCAATCACCAGTAATGTTTCATAAAGCATTAGTGTGAAATACCCATTTAGTTATATAAAGCATTAGTGCATGATGGTGCACATCTCACACCATCACTAAGCAACGCTATTACAAAAGTAGTTCAGTGTATTAGCTACAGCTGTATTCAGAAGCAGTACCATCTGGCCCCCAAAAGGAATGTATCACTGCATTAAGTGAATTAATACCTGCAGCAAGAAATTCAGTTACATAGTAGGTGTATGCAATTGCAGTTAAGTCTGCCATTTAATATTCAGTCTCTAAAATACACCTGCTACTCAAATGAGTCTATAGCACCATCCATTAATTCAGTGATCCATTCCATTTTGGGGTCAGATGGTACTGGGATTGAATCCAGATATATGTAACATTTTCAAATACTTTTATGTGTAAATCCAAATTCTAAAGTGTGATAGTTGGCATGGAGTCTCTATAATATACCTGATAATTAACTGACTGTGTAGTAGCATGTGTTCATGCACTCAGTGGAGTAATACATATGTTGTTGGACTAGATGTTACCGGTTTTGAATACAGCTTTGTCTCACACTTCTACCTGTTTTTTGCCATTGCGACTCATTGGCCTGTACAAGTGTTGCAAACTGTGCCATATCTCTCTCTTCTCTCTATTGGATTCAGGGATAATAAAGCTTTTTGCCTGATACACAGGATGCAGAGCTACATTAGTGCTTTGTATATCTGGATTTCTGTTGTTGAATTGATAATTATACATGTTACTTATATTTGCCTTATCAAGTTATACAGTGGATAGCATCATCATTTCACTTCTTTATAATGTATTCTCTTGTAAGGGTTGTGAAGTCAGAAACTGCAATGTATCTCAGATTTTCTAACATTTTTCTTTAATGATTTTCCAGTAGAAATGTATGGTGCACATCATAAGCCATGCATCACATTCATATCTTAGGACTGTATGACAGCCCCGTAGAAAAATCTCATCAGAACAGTAATAGAGTATAATGCTGTCTTTTGCATGTACCTCACCAGACACATGCAGCAGCAGGATAGACCACAGGGCTCTCTCATCAAGGTAACACAGGGCATACAAACCATGCCATGATGTATGTGTATAGATTAAAAGACAAGTCACCGTCATCTTTCTGGTATCGCATGAGATGAAATATGCCTGGCCTCTAGGCCAGTGTCTGATCATACCTTGGTGGAATGACTGCATATGCAATAATCTGATATAGCTGATGACATGAGCATTGCCTGTTGAGCATATGGTAACAATAGTGTTCCATATACTGGTGTAAAATGCTCATTGTAATGTCAAGTAATAAATCACATGCACACGGTTGACTGCAGTGAGAATAGAACCCATACTTAGCTAAGTTAACAGACTACAGAACAAAGTACTAAATGCAAGTGCCACAACAGAAGTTTGATCTCTGCACAACTGTGGGTGAGCCTATAGTTGATGACATCAGCAAGTCATGTGGGTTGTACGTGCTGCATGAAATGGATGTGTAGGCTTGCACAAGTATCAAAATACTGGCAAGCCATGCAATTGGAGAAGTAACTGTAGGATAGCACGTTTACTCTGCTGACTGGAGACACACACACACACACACACACACACACACACACACACACACACACACACACACACACACACACACACACACAGACACACCAAGCTGACTGCAGTGAGAACAAAACACCTACTTAAGTGTACAAACTACAGAGCACAATATTTAATGCAAACACCATGACACAAGTCTAACTTTCCCATGGGTGCAGGTCAACTTATAGTGGATGACATCTGCAGTGCAATTTGGAGAGACATTGGGAGGTCTGCTTGAAATGGATCTGTAGGCAGGTGCAAGTATCAAAATACTGTCAATTTATGGTATTGGAGTGGTAACTGCAGGATACACATTTGCTGTTTTAGCTAGACGCACACACACACACACACACACACACACACACACACACACACATATATATATATATATATATGGTGACTGCAGGGAGAACAGAACCCCTACCTGTCTAAGTACACAGACTACAGAAGTCATTACTTTATGCAAGCAACACGGTACAGGTCTGATTTATGCAAGACTGCAGATGAACTTATAGTAGCTGACATGAGCAGGCCATGTGGGGGACAACAGGTTAAGAGGCCTGCATAGGCACATAGATTCATAGATTCATAGGTTCATATGATGCCAGTAGCCTAACAGCATAATCAAACTGTGCAGAAGCCTAGCTGTGTAAAAACACAAGTACCCTTATTGAGCATAGTTGGATGTTTGAGTTTAGCAGCGTGTGGTTGTGAGTACTACCAACAGGCCCTGTCCATGAGGGAGCACACAACATTGTATATTACATTTTGTAGTGTGGTTGATATATATGTGGAAAAAATACTGAGACCCCAGGGATGTACTGCTTGGTGGGGTGAGGGGGCAACATATGGAGCTATTGTAAATATATGTCATATAGTTTGATTGTGCCTTTAGTTTGCAATGTTTCCACATGCAGTTTTATGTCATAAAAAGGAAATGAACAATAAACACCAATAAGAAAGCATCATATATACAGTTTCATAGCACAGTGAGCAGCAGATTTGTGAGATGGTTAACAAAGTGCATATGCATGTGAGTTATACCTGTTTGCATGTAGGTAAGTAGTGCACAAATGTGAGCCACATTGCTAATGTCTGACAAGCATAATGCAAATGTGGCAAGCAATTGCATGTATATGCAGACGTGTATGTGCTTTTCAGAAAAGTTAAAACCATGCCAGTCCAGATAGCAGGAATACATTTACAGGACTAAATACACAGTATACCTGCAATCATACAGTTGATCATAAATATGATAATACATAGATCACTGCATCAGTAAAACTAATACTATATAGAATACACTGTATGTGAACCCAGGAACATGTGTATGGTAGTCCTACACTTACACCTGTTACCACAAGACGGCTGGGAAATAGTTGTCTATGTTGCACTTCATTGCTGTAAACAGCAATGTCACAGCAGTAAAACAAAGGTTGCACACTCTGCACTAGAGCACAGTACCATCTGTATTCCAGACTAGGTTTTCACGATGGCCAAGGACATTAAGTGAATGTATCCAGTTTCTATTTTTGGCGGTCTGTTTCCTAGGTGGTCCACCACACTTCACTCAAACCAGATAAACACAGCCAAACCTGAAATCTATTCATTCCCCACTTCCACTGTTTTCACTATGTGGTGTATCACACAAAAAAGCAATTAAAAACAAGAAGAATAAGAAAAAAAATAGTAATGGACACATATAAGTAAAATAAATGTATTCTCTGACATGTTAAGGTCCTTTCTGTACAAATCCACCACTATTTACTTGGTTACTGCACCAAGTTAAGAAATATAAGGATATGCCATAATATTATTAAAGAATACATTCTACGTTCAAGACTTACATTGCAATTACAGCAGATGACATAATTTTATTTCAGGGCTAAAATATCTATGTCTCTTCCCCAATGGTATTGAAGTACTGAGGAAAAAACAGATATAGGCTAAAGGGATGATTTATAGCTTGTTGAATAGCCACACCATGCTGTTTATGCTGTAAATAGTACCTATGAAAAACACCTACTGCTTAAATGAGTATGTTAACTCTGTTGGTGGCCATTAGTGTGGGATGCACATCTCTGTGCCTCTATGTTCACCTATGCTTAAATAAGGTAAACACAGGTAATCTTGTTATTACTTTCCTCTGTTCTTGTGATATTGTGCAAACGTGCAGCTCAAAAAGTGAAGAAAAGGGTACAGACCCTGTACTAGAACCTAGTGCCATCTATACTCTATACCTATATGCACATGTGATGCCATTGGAATAGTTATATGACAAGCACTGAGAAACCTGCCATTCATTCCTCCATTTCCCATGGTTTAGCTAAGTGCTGTATTATACAATGACGAAATTAAAAAACAATACTTAAAGCAAGGAGAGATGCCACATTTTAACAAACAATAAAGAGGATGAAACAGAACTTGTGAATTGTGCACTGCTTACATGCAAGGTCACACTTTACAGGCTTTCATGTACACCTCTGTGAGTGTAACCTGACACATGCCCCTGATGTCATCATTCACTGTCGCCATCCTTTGAAAACAAACACTGTGGAAGTGCCTATACAAAGTGAAAATCCCTACTCTTTTTACAGTTTTTGGAATTTAGCAATTCTAATGAGTTTTGACCTCATCTGCATCTTCACCATGCTGACAGCCCTGAATCTATTCAGTTGGTAACCGTGTAAGCAAGGAAACTGAAAGGGAACCCAGTGCTGTACACACAAGGAAGGGAATTACTTTGCTTTATATCTGCACAGAGGAATACAGGTTTAGATGAAATGTGACTGTATTCCATCGGATACATACTGCATATGCTTACATGACAGTATGAATATTCTGTATCATGGGGTTTACACTTTTAGCTGTTTACATTAGTTACGAGTATATTCTTCATTTGGGTGTGGGGAGTAAAGCTGCATTTATGTCATGGCATTTAAAAAAAGATTATTACCATTGTTACTATACTTTTGTATCATGCATTCTTTCTAGTAATGTCATAAGTTGCCTGCTGTTACATGTTAAGGTCAGTTTTTTTTCAAATAGAATCACTTTTATTTGCTCTTGTTTCCATGTAAATTCCTTTCCTGTATTCAAAAAATGTTCAAATACATGGGCAACACAAGCATGGAGTCTACATGTTTGCCTTACATCCTGCAGAATTGCTCCACCATGTTGGTTTGCTTCATTAGCATACAATTCAGCTAAGTATGCTGTAATTTGCTGTAATTTGCAAGCCATGGAAATTGCCATGTTTGCGCATGAGTGTGTGCCACTATTTGGAGTTTATGAACCAAAAATATTCCTGGCTGTGTGTGCATTATGTCGCAAAACACACAAGTCAAACTTAACCATGTTGGCTTTATTAAATGCCGCATAGTTTTCACATCTATTATGTTCTTCAGTATATAACAGTAATATGTGATAAATGATTATTTTGCATAACTTGCATTGGTAAGGACAGCAAAGCAAATACATGTAAGTCCTACCTTTAAAACCATTGTAGAATACCCACTATCTCAGTCTTTAATGGAATGTGCAAATTATTAATGTATTGCCTTATTGTTTTGTTCCACAGAACAACTGCATAGGGAACATGGTCACATACAGGACCTAGATTCTCAACATAAGTGTTATTGTATATTGTGTTAACAACACGTTACATACCTAAAACTTCAAGCACCATGTGTAATGTTTGTCTTTTGCGGTTGCATAGGTCCATCACCATCTGCACAGCAGCAACCCATGTCACGTAATTGTCTTCGAATACTATTTCTTTGAGCCATAGCTTTCTGTGCCTCTGCCAACTGTCATGACAGTGGATTATGCTCACATGTTGATTTGATTATACCATTGTAAACTACAGATACATCACCACAAAACATGGATGTGCAGATGCACCTACAGACAGACCAGGTATGGTTGGCCACCTTGTTTGTATGCTTTAGCAAATTTGAGCACAACTGAGATGTATGACATTCATGATGCTATTTTTCCATGTTTGTCATGCAAGTGTCTCCATATCCTGTTAATGTGTACTGTATTTGTCATGTGCCTTTGCTTGCACTCATGATTGTTGAGCATTCTCACATGCTGATGTTTGTGTGGCTTGCCATAATACAAGATCTACATTACAAATAATGTTATGCTCCCCTAACAGGAAAGATGTAAATGGCAATACATTTCATATGTTTACTACATGTCAGTATTGATGATAAAATCTATACACTTCCTGATTACCGTACTCTTTATCATCTGCCTAGGACAACAGCAAACATCATGTCAGCCTCAGCCAAATGGTATGTGTCTATAGTATCTTGTGTGTGTCATACAACTGTTGGAATGCATCATGATGGCCATTATTTGCTTACTAATGATGTACTGATGTATGTGTTTCCCATTACAATTTCAGGCAGTAGACTCCCATCAGCACATGTCAGGTATGTTTTACTAGTTGGATTATTCCCAATTGTCTGCTGAGTGCAATATGTAGCTTACACAGAATCTCTCTATTATATAGTGTCTATGAATTCTGGCCAGGTACAAGGTTCTGGTAAGTCCATATCCCTTTAACATTGTAGTCATATAGCTGACCCCTATATCATTACTAAGCCGCATCCCTTTAACATTGTAGTCATATAGTTAACCCCTATATCATTACTAAGCTGCACAAATATGCATGCATGCAGCAAGTAATGATATATGATCTCTTGACTTATATTCTAATAATAGTAGTCATATAGTTGACCCCTATATCATTACTAAGCTGCATCATGTACTAGGTACCTGGTACGTCCATATCCCCTTTAACATTGTAGTCATATAGTTGACCCCTATATCATTACTAAGCTGCATCATGTATTATTTGTGCATGGAATTAACCTGTGTTATCTGCCTTTTCTTGCAGTCTGCCCTCTGCCTGTCTTGTCCAGTAGCCTGCCCACTGATCCCGGGTTGGGATATGATATGCCTCCCTGTGATAGCATAGCCAGTGGCACACAGGCCACAGATTTGAGTTTATTGTCCAGTCCAGCAGGGGACAACCATGTGGATCATGTTATAGCCTCATATATTGAGGATGATGTGGCTAGACATTCTGATGATGTTGTGACAGAAGCTGACAGACATGATGATGTCCATGAGCTATTGTCCCTTGTAGAGTCAGGTGATGAGGCTGACAATTCCCTGCAACTGGCAGGTACTCCCCATTGCAGTACACATGGAAGTGTTGCTGCTGTGCATGAATGCATGTCAGAGGTGGACCAACTACTATTACAGGCAAATGAATGTTCCCACTGAGGTCAAGGAGCTAACCTTGCTCTAGCCTTTGCAACTGATCATGTAGCATCCCAGCTGTAATTGTTAAATGAAGTTCAGGAAAGAAAACATGGAGAGATCATGGTTGCATATGCTACAACTGCACAGCATGACAGTGTGTCTAGTGCATGGTCCATTGAAAGTCTTGTTATGATGGTGTTAGAGCAGTGTCATTGTACTAACTATGTATTAGGTGCCAAAGACGAGTAGCTATAGTGAGCAGAAGCCACCCCCTGTCATTGGACTCACACATGGCCATCAGCCATCAATGTCTCTGCTGCAGCATGCACAGACATCTTTTGATAGACATTGCACTGTGAGCCCATCATAGTACAAATTCTACCTCAAGAATGTAGGCTGAGCTCAGATATTATTGCAGTCAGTGACAGACATCCTGACAAATGTTAATGTCATGAGATGGTATGCAACACATCTACTAAAATTTGTATAGAAACAAGGCAATGAAACTTCAGCATATGAAATTGACCTGTTATGCAGTCATGGCTACATATCACTACAATAGACAACATAAATGCTAAACTATCTTAATGTTGCCTATATCCCATTGAATGTATTCACAGCTACTACTATATGAATAAGCATCAGAGAATATCTCTAAATCAGTCACTGAACATACAACTTGAGGGAATCCCAATAAGTCATTGGTCTCTGTAAACATTCATCACACATTACAGGTTATTCTACAATAACTACAGATAGTATTTTTATTCTGTCTGTATCTATAGTTTCCTGGGACTAGTTTGTTTTAATTCATATAACTGCATGTGGGGAAATCTCCTTGCCATACCTCACTCCTTTATGCAACAGACAGATTCTCGTGCAGGGAATTTCAAACAACATATGCATGAAAACATGTTTCAGCTGTTTTATACAGCATAATGATGTCATATGTATGCAATGATATCATTGTATTCCACCACAGTTAAGCAAGCAGCTGACAGCTTACCTTTGAAAGGTAGCTCTAAGTCAGATATACCCCAGACTGAGGTTACCTAAGCACAAACAACTTTTAAGTACTATTTATTCCATACATAATTAATGAGGTTCATTAGCATTCAATGTTTTGGAATCTCATTAGTGAACATCTGCATAAGTTCTTGAATTTCGGTGCATTAATCAATAGCACAGTGTAAGTGCACAGTGCTCAATGTAACTGCCTGATAAGTATCATCTAACGGGAATATCTGTAACATGTGCCCAATGGTCTCCCATAGTCTGCTACCATTCTTTATCTGCCAACCTTAAAATGTAGTATTGATAGATATTCCTACCATACTAATGCTACCTATGAACTGAGTGGGACTTCAGTTAGCATTTTTGGAAGGCTTTTTGGTAAAAGCTTCAACACCCATAAGTAAGGATGTTGATGGAGAAGAGGCTTCAGCACATTTTGTTGCTGAACTGGACAGAGGAGGAGATGACATAGATGATCACTTTCTATACTGGACATGAGCAGAGAATGAGAGCATAACTGAGGAACTTTGCAATGATCAACATATGTAACCAGACTTTGAGGGAGCACCACAGAGGGACTGGGATCTACCAGACTGACATGCAGATCTGTCGCCACTATGATTACCTACATTGGCAGAACATAGGAGATCTTTTTGGAAGATCACAGAGGTCCAGCACTAGTTGCTTACAGTAAGTGACATAATTCACACCTTAACAGCTACATTGTAATATATGTATATAATAAAAATATGCAATTCTGAGAGTCTGTGTTTCAAATGTATTCCATGCATACCTCCCAGCTGTCCAGGTTTTCACAGAATATCCAAATTTGTGCCTCATATTTTTGGTCTATTCCCCATAAAACGTGTTTTTCAGGATAATCATAGAGTGTTGAAATTACTAAATAATGACAGCCATTTTAGTTTCAGATTACACATCATTCAGAAAATGCATTCCAATGCAAAATCTGTTATGCTAGCAACTTACTAAGTTTATAAGAGCAATATTTAAAATGTGTCCCTATTTTGGGGCCATTATCTCACCATTATTTTTGCCTTTGTCAGAATTTCTTGTACTAAGGTTGAGAGGTATGATTCCATGGGTATCTGTATTGGCAATAGTAATTTACATGGAAGAAATTTAGTTCTGCTCATTAAAGTTAACATTTGCATTTCAACATACTCTGAGGTTATATGCAACTCTACTGAGCCAGCGTACACAATATGTAGGACTGTTAATTATGGCTACATATTAATAAGGACTTCACACATATAACTATTACTGCTATTGCATAATAACCGCTTTTTGAACTTCTAGTGGACTGTTATGTCCCTTAGCTCACTTGTTTAAGCAGTATAGCAATGTGATTGTTCTCCTATGTGTGGGTTCAAATCCTGTTTTTTCCTATTTTTGTAAACATATTGGTGGTGATTCTTGTAATATTACACATCACATATGGAAGATCTATATCTGTTTGGTAACTTATACTGTACAGTACAGATTTTTACACACACAACATGGCTGCTGTACATTCATGGCTATATTGCTTAGACCTCAGATGACTGCATATTTGTATCCTGCACTGAACAGATAATTCCTAAGGTTTACTTAAGTGAACTTTATGGAATCTCATCTGCCATTCATGCAGTGAAGTCTTCCTTCGGTGTGTTATACTATCCGCAAATTTCTTTTGGAATCTGGCCCATAGATTTGGCTCATATTATTTTGCAGTGAAATACAACTGCATTTCAAGGAAAAGAAAAGATGGGTTTTAAGTTTTTCCTTTTATAAGTGGTGAAAAGATACACAGATTTTTATATGAAGGCATAAGAACTTATAGCTTTAGATGCTTCAACATCAGAAAGTGAGCATCCACTGTGCTTGTGAGTGTCTGGTGGTTAAATGAGGAAGAAGCCAGAGATTGTAGATTCTGAGATGAGGTGTGACATCTGATGGGTGGCACTATTGATCAATATTCATCGAAATGGTATACTGTGGAGTACATTAAGATACTGTGGAGTCTGATCCAAACCTTTTCTAAATACCAGTAGCAAGCTTGTTCTTATTTGGTGGCTAATGAAGGAAAGGGACTAGTATGGATAGAAGAACAGTAAAACAAACACTTGGTAGAAAGTAGGTGGTAGCAGTCATAAGAAATACTTGGGGGTTAGAAATAACCTGGCTTGATGTAGGGAGCCCAGTTTATGATTATAGTCAGATTACTTTAGTGATATGAGTCTCAGATTTGAGTTTTCATTGATTGTGTGGGAGAGTATTTTGGAAATAAATACTAATTACAGAGGAGCTTGACTTGTGCCTATTATGTTAGTTTGATCAGCACTGAATTTTTAGATTAGGCCTAGGTGAAAAAAATACATGCTTTTTTGTATTGTACTTTAAGTTTGAGTTGGTAAGCCAGACTCTGACATTTGTAAATGATATGAGAGTTATCATTATCAGAACTGAAGGAGTTAAAGAATATAGTATCATCTGCTTATGTTATAATAAATGGTGGATTACAAACCAATGGTGTGTTATAGTCAGATTATATTTACAGTGAAAGTCCAAAGAAAGATCCCTGGTTGGTCTTCTAGAGTTATCAGTAAAATAGTTTGTTTGTCCAGGTAACCTGAATCCCTGCTGAGTCTGTAATGATAGACTGTATGAGACAGGGAGTGGGAGAAGAGCAGCATGACAGAGCATGTAAAATGCTGTAGGCCACTCATGGAAGAGCGCAGCAGCTAGCCCACGCATGGAAGAGCGCAGCAGCTAGCCCACGCATAGAAGATTGCACTGACATTCTCGTTATTGTTGAGCTGGTGGATTAGGGGGTTGATGAGTGAGAGCACAGCAGATTCTGTGCCATGGATGGGTCTGGTGTGTGAAGATAACAGGTTTCAAATAATGAGGTGGTGAAATAGTTGCCACTATGCACATTTTTCTTTAATCCAGAAGGATAACTTATTCACAGTCCTGGACTCTTATTGTCAATCCCAGAACAATGATACTGAATGTTTCAAAAATAGAGACTACATATACTTAGTACAAAATATATGTGTCACAGGGTATTCTCCATTTTCCTGAGGAAAAAGAGTTTTGGAGTTAATGGATATAAGTACCAGGGGGAGAGGGTGCATGCATGGCAGGGGACTTGTCCACTGCGAAATAAATAATTAAATAAATAAATAAACTTTAAAGGAAAATATTAATTTTTAACATCCACTGTTCTCTTGCAGTTTTTATGTATTTTCTTTCATTTTTTTTTTATAAATCTAAGACTCACAGTTACAGGTCTTGGATTTAGGGGGGCAGAAGGTAATACAAAGTCTCTTGTCTTTTTACTTGTGTATGATAACATCTCACATCATTTGCATATCTTCTCTGTACTCGATAACTCCAAGAACTACATAGCATATATGTCCTTACTCTGTAATCGGTAGTGTAATGTAAACTGTGTAGGGCTTTGGAATGTGTTTTTTTCATGAGTAATAGCTCTCCATATTTCAATAAACTATTTGTGGGTTCCACTCGTAAGAAGTTTTATATAGTCTGTTACTCTTCTTTCCTTTCTTCTTCCCTAATTAGTCTCTTCCAAAGTGACTCTATGAGGCAATAGATAATGTGATATATTAAAGACTGAAATGGCATGAGCTGTCATAGACAGCCTAAATGGGGTGCACTCAGCTTGCAAAGTCAGGTAGAGACAGTAAACCTAGTAAGAGGAACAGAAATAATTTTTTTTGAATACCTGTCTATCTATATATGTATCCATATCTCTTGATATATATATATATATATATATATATATATATATATATATATATATATATATATATATATATAAATATATATACTAGCTGTACCCGGCCAAGCGTTGCTGTGGCTCAGTCTGGTTAAATGGAAAAGAAAGAAAAGAAAAAGCGCACATTTCTAATATGTTTAATTTCACAATGCTTGTGGGTATGCAGTATTTTTTGTTGTTCTATTGTCTGTGCAGATACAGAGATTGTCTGGTTTGCAGACTCTAAAACACTCAACATATAATTGTCCATGTGAGAAGCAATCCGTGTGTAGATCTAAACCGCACAATTCTAAAGATTAGCCCTGAGCTTTGTTGATGGTGATTGCAAACGCCAATCGAATTGGGAATTGCAATCTCTTATATTGAAATGGAATCATAGGAATGAAGAGGAATGAGGACATCTTCACCTTTGAAAGGTCCTGTCAAGACTCTTGCTTCTATGACATTGCTCATTAATTTTTTTACTGCAAGCCGTGTGCCGTTGCAAAGCTTTGGCTAGTTGATATTTCGCAAATGATAATTGGCACGCCAATTTTCAATTGCAGTATGTGCGATGGCATCCCTGGCAGATCGAATGAATTCAAAAATTCTGTTGGATAATTAACTGCTTCATCTGCTTCCACAACAGTGTTGACGGACTTGTATGTGACTGCCTCACTTTGAATGTTAGACTGAATAATATTGTTAAGTTCGTAGATCTCTTTGTTCTTGGCCGCAAGAATAGCTCATTCAGTCAGCCAATCGTGATTCTTATAATTGGTTTGAATATTGGGAAATATTTTTTCAACCAATTCTTCTTTTGATGTCACTAAATTGCAAAAGTTATGAGGCAATGAAATTTGTCCTGAGGTCAGATCAACCGGTACCTTTCCGTTCCCAATTTCCAGCTATTGATGTGAGAATATCTCAGCTGATCGATCATTTTGCAGCTGGACATGCATATCTGTAGTTAATTTTAACGTCTTTATGTGTCGCCACAAAGTAGAGTATTTCAGGCAAGCATTTATTTTGTCCGCTGATGTCGATCGAGGAAGTACAGGTAATGTTTGCCTAAAATCTCCTGCAAGCAATATTAATGCGTTCCCAAATGGTCTGATGTTTCCACGCAAATCTTGCAATGATCGATCATGAGCCTTGAGCGATTTTTTGTGCGCCATTGTGCATTCATCCCAAACAATAAGTTTGCGTTTCTGCAATGCTTTTCCCATGCCGGATGCTTTGGATATGTTGCACGTGGGAGTTTCAATGAATTGCATGTTCAATGGCAATTTCAAAGCGGAATGAGCAGTTCTTCCACCTGGTAGCAATGTCAGAGCTATTCTGGACGACTCAAGAGCTAAGGCTATGCCATTTTGGGATTGAATTGCTGCCAGAATCAATGTAATTATGAAAGTTTTACCAGTTCCTCCTGGTGCATCTAAGAAGAAGATTTCTCCAACCCCATTATTGACAGTTTGCATTATTTGATCGTAAATGCCTTTTTGCTCAAGTGTTAGCATAGGAATATTTGATTGCACATACAACAAAAGATCACCTGTGTTGTAATTTTGTTCACGACACAATTCTACATTGAAGGAAGTAGCAGCAGATCGATTCGGTGATAGCATTCCCAATTGATTGAGAACTTTGTTCGTGATTTCTAAGCACAAATCTTCAATCATTATCAATGCTTCGTTGTAGATTTCTGCTGTGAAATCCATGTTCATATTTGAATTTTCCTTGCATATTCGATGGAAAATATCTTCAGCCATGTGCAATTTATATTTCTCCCATAACTCTGTTGGAGATGAAGGAGAGCAGGCAGTCAAAATGATTGCAAACACTGCACGAATTTGATTTGGATGTGGCATATTGCACGCGTCATTAATACATAC
>NC_056731.1:1042596584-1042734084 GCF_019279795.1 Protopterus annectens
AAATAAGGCAACCATCTGGACACTCTGCAGTAATCTAGACAGTTGAGAGGTATGGTGGGCTGACTTTACCGATGGATGTATCAAATTACTCTGGGATTCAGGAAGGCTGATTTTCCATGCAAGAACAGTGTAAGAGCTCCTGGATGGAAAATGCCTCTGAGTGATTGAAGATAGTGCCGTTATCATGTGCACTAGCAGCCCTTCACTGTTCTAGCATGGAAAACTGTGTGGCATGCAAATCACCTCATTTGCTGGTGAAAACCATGCAAATGAGGTGATTTAGCAATTCACCAAGCTGCCAGGTCTCCATACTTGAACACTGTCAGTGCAGAAATGTATTTGGAAAATAACTGAGTGCATTCTCCAACTGAAAAAACGGAGGCATGACAGCTCATGAAAAAGCATGTATTATGTACATTAGACATGCCAATGGCCAAATATAAGGCCGTCGGCATTAAAGATAGATTAATTATTATGAAAATTAAACTTTTTTTTGGCTGAAGGCGCCAAAATGGGATCATGACGAAAATAAAAAAAGGGAAAACTCAATTTTAAGTCAAATCTGCATTTTGTCATTATAGTCAATGGCATGCAAAATGTAAACAATACCAGGGAGCACTGGTTGTCATGGAGAAAGGGTCCATTTTAGTGCAGTAACTAACGACCTACACACTGGGGTATGCAAATGAAGGAAGTTACACTGAATCACATATTTCTTTAAAGTATCAGCTTGTACCTAATCGTGTAGGTGCAGCAATACAACAGTGTAAGTCTAAGAGCTGGATGACTTCATAAGGGGGTGTGTCATGCTTGTTGCAAGCTCAGTGGAGCCCTGTGGCCTGTTTGCCCTTAGCTAAGCACAGCTAGGTAAGGGGGTGTGTCAGATATACCTGAGCACTGTGTACATAGCCTAAACAGGTGTGCGCACCATGCACCAGGTTTTAAACATAAACAAAAAAAGAGGAAATGGCAGCACTGTTTACATTTCAGCACTGGATATGCACAGCATGCCTCGGGGCTAAAATAGGGAGGTACTCGGAATGGGAAACAGCAGTAGGAAGGCAATCAAGGAGAACTAGAATAGCTGTCAGGTGGAATGTATCAGAATCAACCAATTACACATGCAGCAGTCCAGCACACTACTATAAACAATGCAAACATCCTACAGACTGTTTTTTCCCACATATTCTACACCACTGGTGTATACAGATGGGGTTTTTTATCTGGCAAAACTAACTAAGAATGTTAGATGCTGCTGCTGCTTTACTCTTTCAATATGTGCTAGAGACTGAGGGTGGTGAGTAGGAGAATGCTGATGACCAACGCGCAGTGAGGAGGAAGAGAAGAGTGTACAGACCTGGGGTAACCAACCAGGGCCTACATGATCTGGAGATAGTGAAGCACTATAGTGTGGACAAGGACATTCTACAGCAAATTATTCAGCTGTGCCATCCCCACCTCACACACAGAACCATCAGAGGGGAACCCATCCCAGTGGATACCATGGTATGTGTAAGCTTAAGAATACTAGCCATAGGTACCTTCCAAAGACCAACTGGGAATATCATGTGGGCCTCACAGGCAGCATCCAGGGTACTCCACCAGTTCCTGGATGTCATGACACCACATGCCAATGAGCACATATATTTCCCCAACACCCATGAGGCATTGGCCAGAAGTATGCATCTCTTCCACCATATAGTAGAATACCCTGAAGTAGTTGGTGCTATAGACTGCACGGACATCCACATCAAAGCACCACCTGGATAGCAGAGTGGGGTCTACATAAACTGCAAGGGCTTCCCCTCCATCAACTGCCAGGTCATGTGCAATGCCCAGGGCATTATCATTAATGTGTGTGCTGGCAGCCCTGTAAGCTATCACGACTCCCACATCTGGCATTGCTCACAGCTGTATCAGGGGTTTGCCAGGGGGGACATCCCATATGGCCATTTAGTGGTGGATGCTGGCTATGCACTGGAGCCGTGGCTGATGACACCCATCAGAAATGCACACACATACATGAACAAGAACACTATAATGAGGCACACACACAAACCAGGATCATTGTAGAGCATGTGTTTGGGATGCTCAAGTCACGGTTCCGCTGCCTTGACATATCCAGTGGAGCCTTGCAGTACTCTCCAGCTACATGTACACAAATGTTCATAGGATGCGCCATGCTACACAATATGATCCAGCAGAAACAGCTGCAGCAGGAACAGTAAGGGGCAGGGCCATACATCCCCCCACCATTGCCAAGGCTAGCACGGGCACAGAAGGACTCGGAGGAGGAACTTACTAAGCCAACCCCTGAAGGCAGAAGGAAGCATGCCCAGTATGTCCAGGCCATTGCAAAGAGGCAATGCATAGCACACACAGTGACACTGTAGGTATCCAGGGACTGCTACCTCTCTCCAACTTGCACATACAGTAAAAGGGATGCCAAGCATAACACTACCTGTGCTTTACTATGTATAGGGGGTGTACTACATGCATTCAACATAGTCAAACCTCCAGCATCGTCCTCAATACTGGCCCAGCAACATAGTAAGCCACCCTTCCTATCAATTACTGAATGGAGTAGTATGTTCTGATAGTTGTATGCATGGTATGGAAGCAAGCATGCAAGGGAATTGGGTGGCAGAATGGGATAGCACCAGACAGCTGACAGCTATATTGGACAGCAGGAAATCCATAACAAATGCTCATGTCAACATACTAGGCAGTACTACACAAGGTGACAACTCCCATCGCAGTACATGTGATGGCCCAAATAACTGTGGGTGTCAATAGATCACACACATGGATGTTAATGAGGGTCACATACCCACCACCAGCCTCACCCAGCAGGACAGGTGTACACAACCATAAATACAGGCCAGGCTAAGATCCTCAAATTATGGTAAAGGTGAACAACCCCCCCACCAAACCTACACAGACATACTATAACAGGTCTGGCAGTTGCAGTTTTACTTCTGAAGGGTAAGAAATCCGAAACTGAAATTTATGCCTTTAAAATCTAACATGTGTACTCTACTGATATGCCTCCTTTCTGCATGATAGGTCACAATACAATATGAAATGTGAGCCAACAGAGTAACCGAAATACCAGTACAGTCATTGCAAATGCTTAAAGTCTTCAGGTGTGCATCCCTCCCACACAATCACATGTAGAAATGCAGTAACGTGTAAGTTTGAGGAATAATATCACTGGATCACAGATTGCCAGAGCTGTCCCAGTCTACATTGTTGCATGTGTACAATATGCAGGCATCAGTGTGGTAAGTTTGTTGTGTGTTTAATATTGCCTGGAAGTGGTCAGCCTGGATGGTTGTGTCTCAGGGGCCTAGGTACAGTAGAGTGGTCGACAGGCCATGTTCCAACAACTGCAGTGCCAACCACACTGCTTATCAGCTACACCCATGTCAGTAGTTGTACATACTCATTTTCCAGATGTCAATATCTGTCACCGTCAGAAAGCTGGACATGCCATGAATGGGGGGCCCATACATAGAATCAGTACAGCGGTGGAAGTAACCTACACAGAGTGCATATAAAATAACTGTCAACTGCACACAACTTTGGAATTATATATAGAGGTTAGCATCACATTAGTTGCCCCTCTAGTATGGAATACTGGTAGTCTGACCAATAACTGGCAGACCACAAAAGGCACAGTTATAAAGTAATGACAGGCTGCCCATGTCCACAGACAAGCCAGCAAAAGGGGGAAGTCCCCGATATATTTGTGAGTCAAGTTCCAGTAGCTTCCATATCACACATGCACCTAGCTCACCCCACCCTCAGCCACAGGTTTATCACAGGTCATATCCTTGCTGTATGGAATGAGTACAGCATGAACCCTTCTCTGTATAGGAATACATACATGATGCTGCATGCTGAATAGGTGTCCCAAGCAGGTGTGTCCCTAGCTGTAAGCAGCAACCTGACCACATCCAGACTCATGGATCAGTATGAACAGGAAGGATTGACAGGAACACCTCAACCACTTACCTTTGTCACCACAGGGTAATGCACTGGCTTGCAGCCTGGGAACGTATGACTGACAGAATGCACTGGCCTGCTACAGATGGCTTGCAGCACTCTCAAATGGCCAACAGTCCTCTGGCAAAGGCCCATGCCTCACCTATAGTGTCAATGTATGGAATGTCAGGGGGTACTAACAAACAAACTAACACAGTAAACAGAAAACAAATGCAAGGTCATGCTGGCAAATGCCAGTAGCATGCCTCCCATTGTCCTACTGCAAGAAATGTGGACCAGGCCATAACTACTACTGGGATAAAGGCCCAACTATAGGGATACCTCAGAGATATTGCTTTCATAATGTTAGGAAGAGGAGAGAATAACAGAGGGGGGTGTAGGAGCATGGATATCATGTAGAATGTAAAGTCTGAAACTGTAATGTTGGCCCATACAACCCCTTGATTGCAAACCCAGGAATGAATAGCCACAAAACTGCTTGTAAACCAAAATGTGAAGGTAAACTGACCAGATATATGAGTCCTGCCTCTGGATAACCTGGGTGTATCTATACAGCTGAGAGGTATGGCCCTAGCAGGATATAGCCATTCCATTAAGTTGAGACAAGCACAATAAGGGGATCCTCAGCCAGAATACTACCAAGGTGTTGGACCATTACACAGAACCAGTGGTCTATTGTCTGTAGCTACCCCTCCTCAATGGTAGGAGTGAGCCAGAATGTGTAATCTATATTCCTCAGAATATTGGTCTCAGCTTCATTCATCTTGTATTTCCCTGGTAAATAACTATAAACAAAGAATGATATCTGTCAGTAGTTGATATGATACATCAAAGTGTAAAGCAGTGCATATGTCAGAAAATTTATGCTGCAACCAACCATGTTACCCAAGCAGCACAGACAGCAACAGTTACAGTATCCCCGTATGGTATGCCCATTGTATCTCCATATTGGCAACCTATCTACAGATATCCTGCAGAAACAGGTTGCTAGGTATAGCTGTAGCACACAAAACTCTGAAATGGAGTCCAACTCTTCCTTGAATGGATGCACACACTCAATATAGAAGGTCATACTGGGCATGCTCCTACACTTTGAGAAATGAAGCCCATGTCTGACAATACAGTGGACTATAGATATCTGTTATTCGCAGGTGTCTGTGCATACTCACCAAATTGTACACCACTGATACTTCATAGACACACACACACACACACAGACACAGGCACACACACACAGGCACACACACACACACACACACACACACACACACACACACACACACACACACACACACACACACACTGGATAGGAATACTCACACATATCTAAGGCCAACATAATATAATATGTCAAAAATACACACACAGAGACGTGGGTAAGAGAGAGACAGACGGCTACAGGGAGAATCCCATTATGAGGCCTTTCTCACCCAGTACACATCCCATTGGCCTATATCAATTGATGTGCTGATGTCATCCACTGTAGAAATTCATTTTGTTAGTCCTCAGCCCTATAGTGTCAGTGGTACTTGTGATAACTGTGTAACACTATAGTACAAATAGGTATCTATGTAGCAGTTGTAATCTCAGTCCTGTCAAATGTAAAGTTCTGTGTGTGTGAGGGTGTGTGCGTTTCTAGATGAATGAGTTTGAGGACATTCACACTCACTACACTGCCCTTACCCCTCCTTTAGCACTGCTGCTGATGTCACTCACCTTCAAAGATACCTTTGGACAGCTCTCTAACATATACAATTTGTAGTGCTTGTGATAACTGTGTAATACTATAGTGTAGGAAATTAGTTAGGTAGGAGATCTAATCCCAGTCCGCTAACTACAAAAATGTGTATGTTTGTGTGATACAGTGTGTGTGTGTGTGTGTGTGTGTGTGTGTGTGTGTGTGTGTGTGTGTGTGTGTGTGTGTGTGTGTGTGTGTGTGTGTGTGTGTGTCTTTGTAGAGACATGATTATAAGGCTATTTACACTCACTACACTTCCCTTACCCTTCCTTTAGCACTGCTGCTGATGTCACTCACCTTCGAAGATACCGTTGGACAGTTCTTCAGCATATAAGCTTTGTGGTGCTTGTGATAACTGTGTAATACTGTAGTGCAAAATACTACTTAGGTAGGAGTTCTAATCTCAGTACTGACAATTGTAAAAGTGGGTCTGTTTTTATAAGTGTGTGTATATCTGTAGGTTGAAGCATTTTGTGTTTATACACAGCCAGTACATTTCAAAGTGTAATACTTTACAACTGCTGCTGATGTCACTCACCTTAGAGGTATGTTTGGACACTGTTCTACTTATAAGCTCCGTAGCAAGTGTGCTACATGCGTAGCAATGTAATAGCAATAACTACATACATAGGGGTTTGAATCTCATTCCTGTCAAGTGTTTGCATGTGTGTGCATATATCTATATATATATGTGCTCATGCCTTAAAGGTTTTGGCCCCCTTTACACCCAGTACACTTCTTAGTGCCCTACTTTAGCAGTCCTGCAGATATTGTTCACCTTAGAAGTATCTGTTGGTAACCCTAAACCATGTAAGGTCAGTGGTTCGTGTGGGAAATGTGTAACATTAAGGCCTGAAAACATAGTTAGATAGAGATTCAAACCTCATTTCTGGGAAATGTAAATGTGTGTATAGGTTAAAGTATTTTATGAAATCTCTCATCCACTACATCACCCAATTCCACACCTTAGAAGTACCTTGGGACTACATCCATCCTATAAGCTCCTTGGCACATGTGATAAATTTGTAACACTGTAATAGTAATACATAGATAGGTAGGGGGGTTGAAACTCAGTACTGGCAAGTGTGTGTGTGTGTCTCTGTCTGTCATCAGTATCCTGTGTGGGTGTTGGTGTGATTGCATTATAATAAGATCCTTTGGGTGGTGGGTTTTGCTAAATTATTATATTGATGACATAGTTTATGTCCCAATGTCCACATTACAAGGCCAACAGTTGTCAAACACCATAGACATTAGTGTAGACAATCCACAGCCCTAAATGTGTAGCACCATGTGCAATGACTATGTGACAGTATGGAATAGTTCACAATATAGGCAACCCTTCTAATACTCAGAGAGCACTCTCCACCCAGGAATCATACACAAACTCTCTTGGTTAGGCATCAACTACTATAGCAGTAGTTCTTCTGCAAACTGCCTCACAGATAGTACCCACGGTGTGAGTGCAGTGGACTCCATGTCAAACTGATGACCAGACATGACTGGTGTCACACAGGGTATGGACCCATGTCCTCTCATATTTGGGATCTGCCGTTCTGAGTTGCAGGAGAACACAAAGGCACTCTGGCTGAATATGTTTGCATACAGCAGGAAGGTATGTGATAACATTCCCAAGCCATGTGATGTTGACATCATGCACAAAGGCCACATGACACCTATGACTGTTGACAGAACCCTGGACATTACCTCAATGCCAAGAGATGTACCACTATTACCTTTGGAAAGACTGTAGCTCACATGAAGTAATACATTGGTGGTAGTCCACTGTACAGTGACATTGTTATAATAGAATGGAGAACACAGGTTGACAGTCAGCTGCCTGTTGACCACAATAGTGCCACTGACATCAGAAATTACTTTGATGTGTTACATCTCCTGACTAAGTGTGTGTTATCCAGCAAGTAAAAGGACATGGTCACCCTGTATCATCCCCTCAGTAGCCCAATCAATGTGTAAAGTGGCCCTTTTGTCATGTTCCCCATTGGACACCTGCAACAACTGTAGAGTCTGCAAACATACCCCACAAAGGGAATACCATACCTTATACACATGCCCTGTAGGGACAGACTCCAATAACTCCAATGAATCCCGTATCATACTGTCTATGTAGGTGCAACCACTTCCTCAGTTACACAGCCATGTCTCGCCAAACTAGGTCAGGAATGCTACATCTGAAGATACCAATCTGTCCGCACAACATGATTCAGATACCTCAAGCACACTTCCCCACTTCAAAGGACATGATTGTGGGACAGGTGCACAACCCAGACACTGTCCATGTTATGGAATATAAATCACATACACATGAGGCAGTGCACATCACTGGCCACCCTCAATAGAAATCTGAATGAGTGGATGGGGAATACAATACCCATCCTTGGGCACCACTCCAGTGACTATACTCCTGAGCCACACTGGGGACTATTGTTATGTGGCCTGATGTCAGACTATTCCCCTGGGCTAGCCTTGTAGAGCCTTCAGGACCATTCACCTAATACACACCTATGAAGCAATGAACCTATGGATCTCAGTACTGGCAAGTGTGTGTGTGTGTGTGTGTGTGTGTGTGTGTGTGTGTGTGTGTGTGTGTGTGTGTGTGTGTGTGTGTGTGTGTGTGTGTGTGTGTGTGTGTGTGTGTGTGTGTGTGTGTGTGTGTGTGTGTGTGTGTGTGTGTGTGTGTGTGTGTGTGTGTGTGTGTGTGTGTGTGTGTGTGAATAGTAATTCCTTTGTGTTTGGTTGATGAATATCCCCTGTGGCTGTGGTTATTTGCAATTGGAGGTGTGTCCAAGCCACAACACGTACCATTCTCCACTCGACAACAGATGTTATAAATCAACATATACCTATGTACAACACTCAGCTCTATAATTTGTAAGGCATATGCAATCATTGTGTTACAGACCTGGGAAATCCATGCAGATACAGCTGTACCCTGCCTAAGACATGGTGGATGTGTTACGACACTGCTATACTTCTTGGTCTTGCTGCAGGGCCACATCCTGGTGACACACAGATGCCTAGAACAGAAACAGGATGCAGCATGTGAGAACACATTCACTCAGCACTCCACTTGTAGGGGGAGAAAAGGGTAAAGCTGACACTGAATGTGTTGCCAAGACTGTGGCCAATATCTGTTGTCTCAGGATAGGCATTACCATTGTGCAGTAACTCACAGCACTTGTGTTTAATGCTGTGGAGGTTGTTGATGTAACTATCAAAGGCTGTTGCGATTGTTGTCAGTTTCTGCTGCATGTCTGCCTTCATAGATGCCTGTAGGGGATTCCATGAGGGATCACAAGTTCTGTTTGAGGCTAAAAAGGGAGTTCAGCAGTCATAGGAAACAACCTTTCTCTGCAACAGTGCCCTCTTTCTGTTGTACACTTTAGTAGTGGCAGGGGACCATCACATTGTCTCCCAGTTTTTGGATGAAAGTGTCTGAGTTCTGTTGGCTCTGGCTAGTACCATGCATCCATGTACCTGTTTGTACAGTGCATATGTGTATGATTCGTCAGCTGTGCAGCTATGTCCCATTGCCATGTGTGCAGTGAAGTCACCCACCCCTGTTTTCATGGCTGCAAAGTCTGCTTTGGAGAGGTTATGCAAGGTGGTTACCTTTGTGTTGTGTGTGGCTGACATGTTGAGTCCCATGTTGATTACTGCCTGTGTGCATTTCACCATACAGGGACTGACAACTGTGGAAGAGCAACAGTCCCATATTTAAGTAGTCAATACAGGTTAAGGTTGTTGCATCCTGTACCAGGGGTCAGTATGAGCTGGTCCAGGGCAATGGCAATTATGAACCAGGAAGTGTTGGTCCACTGTACTGGCACTGGGCTACTTTCCCCAGGTGATGGAGGGGTAGTTGAAGTCTCATACTATGTCAGTGTTGTGTTGGACCATCATAGATGGCAGGGTGTTGAGGAATGTGCATTGACAGTCTAGGTACATAGATGTGGACCCATAGCAGGCTAAGGTCCTGCTATGGGTCTACCCAAAGGCAGTTATACTGGAAGTATCTCCAGTGCTTACTGCTGAGATACTAGTCTGGAGGTGTTCCTATGCATAATGAATATGGAGACAACACCACCTGTGGAGGTGTGGTGTGGTCCATGATTGGGGGCTGTCAGCTGTGGAATGTGTTATAGCCTGATATTGCAGGGCTACTGTCTGCTGCTGTGAACCACCTCTCCACTACAGCAGACATGTTAATGTCCTCCACTCCAATGAGTGCTTTGAGTGACTGCATCCTGACAGTTGAATGTCTACTGTTAAGCAGCATGACCCTCAGATTGCATACATGACTAGCTGTTATGGTGGTAATTACATTAGGAACACTGCCTAATAAGCCATCATAAGGGTGGCAAGACACTTAGCCAGTACCTGGAAACCCACGCTGACAGATGCAGGACATCTGTGGCAAGTCATTGGGTTCTGTCAATCATGTCATCCCCTGAGAATGACACAAAACATGTAAGCCAATGTTGCAGTCACTCATCTGTTGATAGTACAGCAGTATCATTCTGGTTGATGGTGGTACACTGCTCAGGGCTACTGTCACACCTGCCTGGACTACAAAATCAGAGAGTTCAACCATGTCTCTTGTCATGTAGTCCAGGGAGGTGTGTCCCAAGTCATTAACACACACATGGATACAGAGTGATATTCATAGTGGTTGTGGAGTGCCATGACTGGCTGTGTCATGTGTTGGATGCTGGCATGTGATAGATATTAGGCTGTTACCTGCTCCATATTCATCTTAGTGAGTGGGATATGTGTGCCTCAGTATTGAATTACCCGGGTCTATATTATATGTTCAAAGTCTGAAAACTTCAAATCTCATATGATCAGCTCCATATGAGCGAAGTTTTCAAACATCAAACATAAAATATAAACAAACTAAAAATAAAAAAACTACCTGAACACTCTGTGCAGGGGGGGCAAGCCCCCCTGCACCCCCCACACCCCTGCTACATAAATATACCAAGTCCGAGATCGCACTTCATTGAAGTGAAGGGAAATATTCCCTACAGTGATCTCCATTGTAACGTTTGTTGTTGAAAACTTTGTTCATATGATGTTGATCAAAGGAGATTCGAGTTTTCAAACCTTGAACTTACAATATAGACCTGAATTACCCATGATCACTATACTGTGCAAGGTGGTTAGCCTTAGGAGCTTGGGTTGAGGAGCACACTGTGTAGGCTAAATATGTGTCTCTTGGCATGTGCCATATCGTGGTGTCTGAGTGGGTGTCTGTCTTGCTGGTCTGTGCTGTTTGGGTAAATGTCCATTGAGTGCCTCTGTGAAGGTGGGTGTGTGGCTTTTCACTGTATGTCATAGCTGTCAAAGTGGGTGTCATGGTGAGCTATGTGTTCCACATGGTGTGGTGCAGGTGTTGATCTTATCATCTTGACCCACTAGTCCAGTCCTTGCTGGAGAGTGCATATGTCCACAATTGGATGATATATGGGTAACTCTCACAGGCCTGAGTGTTTGGAGTTTAGTGGGGAGGGTTGTCTATGTACATGAGGCAGTTGCAACAGTGCCTCAGAATGGGCAACTGCACCAGGTTAATGGGTGAAAGCACAGAAAACTGCCCTTCAGTCATGCCAGGAGGGGTGGACATAACTAGTAAGTACTGGGGCTACTTCTGTCATAAACGAGTACTGCTGACAGCTCCCAGGTTTGCCACACTTCTTGATACAATAACCTGGTGAAGTGCCAAGTCATAATGCTATTTGAAGTGCAAGACAGAAAGAATTATCACGATGTAAGGGTGGAACTGAAGGCAGACTTTCTGCCACCTGTAATACTTTACCTCAGCTGTACAGTTATCAGCAGCTTTGGCCATGTGAAAGTTCAGTAAGTTCTGTAGCACATGGGGTAACTGTGTAACACTATAGTAGACATAACCAGATAGGCAGGAGTTGTAATTCCAATACTGGCACGTGTGTGTGTGTGTGTGTGTGTGTGTGTGTGTGTGTGTGTGTGTGTGTGCGTGTGTGTGTGTGTGTGTGTGTGTGTGTGTGTGTGTGTGTGTGTGTGTGTGTGTGTGTGTGTGTGTGTGTGTGTGTGTGTGAATCATGTACTGTCTGGCTTATACCATTTTTGACTTGTGTACTAACCTTCACACTTACCCTTGCCTCAATCTAGTAGTCCTGTTGATGTCATCCACCTTAGAAGTAACTTTGGACAAGGTGAAAATGTGTAAGCTCTGTGGTACATCTGATAACTTTGTAGCACTATAGTAGCAACAACTAGATAGGCTGGAGTTCTAATCTCCCTACTGGCAACTGTTTGGATGTGTGAGAATCATGTAGTGTGTGGATTACATCATGGTTGACCTATGTACTACCCTTTACACTTCCCCTGACTCCAATTTAATAGTCCTATTGATGTCATCCACCTTAGAATTACCCTTGGACTAGATGGAAAAGTGTAAGCTCTGTGGTGTGTCTAATAACTGTGTAGCACTATAGTAGAAATACCTAGATAGGCAGAAGGTCTAATCTCAATGCTGGCAACTATGTGTGTGAGGATCATATCTTGTGTGGCTTATACCATTTTGATGTGTGAACCACACATGGCTGGTGACCACCTCCCACTGCCATTACTTTATATAGTGTTGTAACAGCATCTGCCTCATATGCAGCAAGTTAAACCATTGTACAGTCGTCTGTACAGATATGTCTGGAATATCCAGATGTTTGCAACCTATACATGGTCTGAAGTGGTCTGTGTGCCTTAACAATGGCCATGTATATGATATTGTAGCCAAATAGGCCATAGTGAGTGTACTTACACATATGGTAGCATGAGGTACCATACCTGACTGAAACATCATGCTGATATGACATCTGCCACTCTCCCAGGTGGCCAGCCTTGTAGGTGCAATACATGAGTCTGGATGCTTGGTTTTACAAATGGACTGTTCATGTTGCGGGTCACATTAAAAGATAGAAGAGTTCTGGACTGATATATTGTGGTCCTAATGTGTATGTAACAGGAACACTTTCATCTTAACATGGGTGTGTACACACTTTATATTCACTGTATACCACTAATGTGTCACACGTGTTTCTACCTTAGGCCATTTGTCCAGCCCATTTTGCTGGCCTCTGTCCAGACGTCTTGGCACTGACAAGTTGAGAGGTATGCTACAGGAATGTCAAATTCATGTCAGGTAGGCCCCAGTGGTGACCCCTGTGATGCAGTGCAGTTAACCCCACCACAAGTGAACATGCAGATAAAGCAATATCGCTATTACATAGAGCAATATAGCTATTACTGATAGTTGTGGGCATGGTAAATTGCATGCCCTTCACATGCCTGGGCTATTGGCAGGCAGCAACAGAACAATGCCCTACTTACCAGCTTCAGGCTGCTGTCCCATATGCAGACCAGAGGGTCCTAGGTCATTGTGAGAGGGAGTTATTGTCAGTAGACTCACATGTGGCCTTAGTACAGGATGGATGCAGTATGTCTCCACATTTACAGTACTAACCCCAATAATACACAATGTTCTGTCGGTACTTTTCCATTATCAGGGCAACAACTGTAAAGCGCTACCCCATGCACACAATGATCACACAGGTGTTACCAAGAATTTATATCTGCACTAAGCAGAACTCTGTAAAAACATGACAACCGTTACATGTTTAGAGGAGGTGTGAACTAGATGGAACACCATAAGTCAGGAGTTACTTGTGCCTTTGAATTCCACTTTCCAGATTCTTTTGTAATGCATTGCTGTAGTTTGAACCTTTGCTTATGTTCAGTACTGCACCATGAGGACTAAGTGTTATAGTTTATTACACATGTGAAGCTTGAAAACTAACATACTGCTTTAAGTTTGAATAGTCACCCACCTAGACATCTGAAACCACAGCTGAAAGGCAGCAGTTTAGTTTTTAACATATCACAAAATGCCTTGAAACAATAATATCAAAGGATTAATCTGCCTCTATACGTGGAAGCATTTGCACTAAGCAACTTTTTCACAATGAGGTAAACATGTTAAGTGTTCAACATGATCAAAACAGAATCCAAGGGAGAGAGGGCATTCAGAAGTGGTTTGCCTCAGTGAAATGCATACAAATCACAGTTTCAGGCTATGAGGCATTCAGGCAGTGATAGAACTAATAAACAGTTAAAGCAGGATCTCGTTCACCAAGAACAAATGAGTCAACTGACAACAGAGAGGATGCAAGAGGGAGGCCCTTTTCTGGTAACATAGGCTAAGGAGATCATTGCATGCACAGGGTAGCATTTTACAGCTGTTGCCCCGATAACGAAAAAGTACCGTTCTGTCCTCACCATAGATGAGCACCTCTGTGCATTAGAAAACCTCATCCAGAATTGCAATCGGACCTGACACATGGATGTAGATACAATACAGATACATGTATGTGTGATACATTAGTGTACTAATCCCCACTGGGCACTACCTGCACGTTCCTCATCCAGTATGTGTGTGCAATCCACTTCCACAATGCTTTCCTCAGCTTCTTGGCTTGTTCATTGGGCAGGTGTCCCAAGGTTGGCGAAGAGTTCCTTGGTGGGTGTCAGTGAGGGTGGGATGGCTGTGCCCCCACCTGTGGTTAGCTGATCCCTCGCTATAGTAGCAGCCCGTTGACGGGCATGGTGGATGAGGTCAGTGGCCCAATGTTGTAACTGCTCATAAGTTCTGCTGTGCATCCCAGCATCATTTACCCTGTGGACCAGATTGTTCTGCAGGGTGGTCCTCTCCTGCACATATTTTGCTCTCCATCCAAATAACAGGGCATAATGTTCAATCACATATTGGGTGATAATGACAGTTTCCCCAACAGAGAATGCTGGTAGGCGAGCCATCTGCATGTTACTTGGAAGAGATAAACAGGGAAAATGTCACAGGACCTCATACGGTTGTGAAATTGCACATCAACAGTGGATATTACCTGCAAATAATCCAAACTATGCCATAACCCTGCAATCTATCATGACTATAGCAGCTTGCATTACACTCCTGGCCCTGAGCTATCTTATCCCCCCCAGTGTTGGACACTTAATTGCATAATCTTCTATTCTCCATTAATTTCTGTATAGAAGGTTGACAGTGGCCATCTTCCATGTGGATGGTGTTTGGATGGTGGCAGGTCTGTGTTTGACTCTGTGGTGTGTGATGCAGCTGTGACCTCATGCCTGAGTTCATGTAGGAGGCAGACAGTGATGTTATTATGCCCCATGGAGATTTGCCATTGTTGCCATCAGTAGGTAATATGTACATGCTCACCATTGCTGAGGGGAGGAGTCTGGTTGATGTGCATATCCCCCTATACAACTGGGGTGGACAGGTTGGTGATGTTCCCACCTAATCTGTCTGATGCAGGTTGCCCATATTGATGGCATGTACTTATGAGGTGTTCATTATCCCCAGTACGAGGTGAATTGTGTTGTTTCTTCTGAGACTGACAACATATGTGGAGAGATTGTTGCAATTATCCTTGGTGGTGTGGATATGTCTGATTTGTAGTCATAGTCACCCTTAGAGGAAGTCACCTGTGAACTTACATACTTGCTCAGATAGAGATGGATTTGCTTCCAATTTGTTGACTGCACCTATGTGTCCCTTTACAGCCAATATAGCAACCTATTATTTGGTTTGTGTATTGCTACTGTCCACCAAAGGGGATTACTGTACCTTGGTGGAGGCTGGTTATACATATCAGGTACTGCTGAGTCCATACAGCTACAGTGGATATAAAGGGTACACAGCCCTGTTACAATGTCTGGTATATATGCAATTGAAACATGACACCACAATGACACATGTAAAAACAATTCCCACCTTTAATGTGACTTATAGCCTGTACAATTCAATTGAAAACATAACAATCTGGTTTGTGAAAACATATGGAAATAATAATCAGTACATTAAGCCAGTTGAATGAGTGTGCACACCTTTAAACTGATATGTTGTGTATGCACCTCTCGAAATGGTTACAGCATTCATTCATCTTGGTTTGGACTCCAACATCATGGCGCATCTTCACTTGGCAATAGTCGCTGACCTTCTTAGAAACACCTTTGATTGTTTTTCAATGGAATTGTACAGGTTAGGGGTCACATTCGAAATGAGAAACATTATGAAATGATTCTCTGTGGTCTCATTGTCATACAGCACACACACCTTGCATTAAAACAAGGGTGTGTACACTTGCGATATCCACTGTATATAGGTGTTGATATAGTTGTTAGTGGTAGGAATGGATAGAGGGTCATAACACTGTTGGACATTTCTCCGTGTACTACCTGATATTCATACCTACTCTAGTACCCATATCAGTGTCAGGGCAATGCAACAACCAGTAGCTGTACACATTTATGTCTGTTGTATGCATTGGCACTGATATTACACACATGTGCAACATGCACAACCTATGTACCTGCCTGCTTGAAACCCATGTGATTAGTTTTGTGCCTTCCAGCTGAACATACGCATACATGCATGTGCTAAGGGGATACCTGGTATACATTTCTGTTCTATGTTAGTATGGAACACTGCATTTACAGTCTTACTGCTCAATCATACTCTTCAACCTGTTATAGCAGTATGTCTGGACAATGGCACACATAAATGGGTGACAAAAGAGACATCAGTATTGATACTGTATTAATATAGCTGCACCATAGATTAGTACGTTGATTGCACAGTAAGCTTTGACATCACTGTGATAACCTGGATAATGTCCAACAGTCATAAATAGGTCATTATGCTACGATTTCATTGCTCAGAGACTTGCCAATAGTTTGGCTGACATAACACAGATATATGTGTATGTGACTACAGATATCAGTCACAAATGTGACTAATGTCCAGCAGAACACTGTACAGTTGAATGTTATTAATTCAATATATCACATGCAGTTCAACATGCATGTCTGCAACAGTACTTTACTATGCACATGCCCTATATAGGTCTTTTAGCTTTACAATACAGACATGTATCATACTCATAATCATAGGTAGCATATGGATATGGACAACATCCCATTAACTGGCCTAGCAGTGGCACAGTCACTACTGTTTGACAGACACCCCAGTGGTTGTCATATGTGAGCTGTCCTTTCCCAGGGTGAGTCAGGTTCCTGAGCTATGATCCTACCTCACAACCTCTTAGAGCATCACATCTGGACAAAGCCTAAAATGATGGGGTAATAAATAGGGATATACTTTAAATATTCCTGTTACAAACTTAGAAAGTCTGTAGAATTATATATTTTTCCATTACCATGAATATTTTTAAGGATGTGGAGTCTTAAACTCAAGTGTTTGCCATTACTTGATGACTTCAAGTCCTCAGCTATTTGCCAGAAAAGTACAGATTTCAGGAGGAACAGACAGAAAACTATGATGGGAAAATCTGGACATTCTTTGAAGGTCTGTACAGTTGAGAGGCACCGCTGTGATATCTCCCACTGCAGAGAGGGCCAGATGCTAAGGCCATAGCAGCTGTTCAGCAGGACATTAGTACAGCAAGTCTTGTTGGGACATACGTTCTTCCAAATCATATTTCCCATTGTTAAAGACCAAGTGCTACATTCAATTACATGCTTACACGTTCCACTTACCTTTTCTTTTTTTCATGTCTTTTCCAGTTTATTTTTTATTTGTTCTCTCTCTCTCTCTCTCTCTCTCTCTCTCTCTGTGCACTACAGAGATAGAGCTGGTTTGAATAGGTGGCAGCATGGCTTTTGTAGGTGATGCTCATGATCAGGTAATAGCCTGTGCACCTATTGGTGTATCCCACTTGCTAATTGCATGCAGAGCAGCTGTGTAGTTTTTCCAATAGCTAATGTCATGGTAACACACTCCTATAATTGAGTACTCCACATGGGCATTGGCCCTTCACTTACTTGTGAAGAAGACATCCTGGAGTTGTGTGGGCAACTACTCCTTACAACAAGACTTGTGAAGACAAGCCAAATAAATGGTGGAGAAAGTTAAAGTCTTAGGGGCAGAATGTGAGTATTGCTGATATATCTTTGGAATACTGCTAGTTTAACAGGATTTGTCTGCACATAGGTTCATAGGTTCATAGGTTCATAGATTAGTACTAGGCTAACTGCCCTTGCAAGGCATTTTTTAAGCCCTAGCCAATCCCCCTGTTGAGATTCACTACTTGTACTTGTTTTGTATGCAAACACACCTTAACCATACACCCCACCCACCCCCCCTTGTGCTACTTTTGAATGGCTTTCAGTCTGACAAACTTCTTTCTCTGCATAGCTCTCAACTGTAGGGCTATCCACATAATGGTCACAGGTTAGCCTGTAATTGTTTGGCCTGTTCTCCAGACAGGTGTTGTATTTGGCAAATCAGTAGCATACTCTGCTGATTGCAATCTGTAAATTCTAACATCCATTTGTTTTTCTGACTTTATACCATCAGAAAAGATATGTTACAACAAACCCTGTAACACCAGCAACTTTCTCAGTGTAAAACAGCAATATTTCATGTATGGCCATGTATTTGGGCCTCTGTCCACCAATTATGTCAGGCTTTGTCCAGACATCATACAGTAGGAGGTTCATAGGTATAATGGTCAATCATTATTTTATGCTGTCATTCCTGCTGCGGGGAAAGGCTCGAAAACATGTTGACGTCTGTACATTCAAGAGGTTGGTATATAGAGAATGCTCTTAGATGCCCTTGTATAACATATTTTATGTAGGGAAGAGTAACATGTTTTAAAACTAGGCTGTTAGAACATGTGAGACATATTACAGATAAGAAAGATGACAGTTTTATAGCCATGCATTTCAATAAATCTCACAATGGGGACAATAGTGGGTTACAAGGTATTGTTTTGGAAAAGTTCTGTTCCTCACTTTGAAGAAACATTCATAAAAGGACAATTGTTATGTACAGACTCAATGTATTAATATTAAGTGTGATACTTTATCCCTTAGGGGGTTAAATGAGGAGTGTAATTGGAGGCTGTGTATTTAATTATGCAATTAAGTGTTAATCGCTTCTTGTGATTAAGGCAAGTATTTCTTGTAATGTTTTACAGCATGAAGGCTGTGGCCAAGACATCAGAGTATAATAAACATGTGTGAATTACTGGCTGGTTGCATTTCTTTTTACTATGTTCAGTCATTGTAGTTGTTCTGCTAAGAGGTTGTTGTGTGTCTGGCAATTGTGTATGGCCTACCATGATTTTGTAGCAGTGTACTGTTCACTTATTTATTTGGACTGTGGGGGGGCAGATGTGAGTGTCATGGGTCGTTTTGTATCCGACTGTGCATGCTGCCCAGTTATGAGTGGTCTGTCAGCAGCATATGTTTGCATGGGCATTTTGGGACATGTATGCATATCTATATATATATATATATATATATATATATATATATATATATAGATATATATATATATATATATGTGTGTGTGTGTGTATATATATATATATATATATATATATATATATATATATATATATATATATATATACATACACACACACACACACACACACACACACACACAAGAGAGAGATATATGTATAAATATATATATATATACACACACACACACACACACACACACACACACACACACACACACACACACACACACACACACACACACACACACACACACACACACACACACACACACACACACACACACACACACACACCTCAGTATTTATTGGTAATATATCTATATATTGTTATACACATATATGTATCCCAATACATATCTCGCTCTCTCTCTCTCTAGGTATATGTTTCTTTTCAGATATATATATATTTGTAGATACCAATCCTTCCTAATTGCTATATGTTTGAGAAAACATCCTAAACCCATGTATTTCAGGTGGCTTACTGGTAAATTTCTTTGACTATGGTGTGCAAGGTCCAAGACCTGCAAGGGCTGTTTATTTTGTTGCTAGGCAGAGCAAGGACTGTTGGATACTGAGTGATTAAGGCAGTTTTGAGCAGCTTTATGTGTGTCTGCATAGGTTTGCGTGATGGTACATATGGTTAAACGAATAGGAGCGTACACCGTGTAGGCTTTGCTTACCAGTGCGCAAATCTGCTTAGCATTTACATTTAAGCAATGCTTAAACCTGCTAAGCTTAGCTCAGCCCTGGTAACCAGTGATCACATTCCAGTCTGACAAAATAGCAGGATAATGACATCTTTAATAAGTGTATTTAATTTCCTGTACATAACATGCTTCTATGTGCTGTCATTACAGTAACAAAGGGTGTGACTATATTGTATGGGACACCAGGGTATACATGGGTAGTACTACAATCATTTTTCTTTGTATTTGTTTTATACATGGGTAGTTTCCCAGGTTATATGCAATCACACGTGCATGTTACATCAGCTATAGTGCACTGGTTGACAAAAATAGTTTAACACATATGGTATCATTACGTTAGGACTGTTAACTGCTTTTCCAAGTAAAAGTAGTTTGCAGACTGTAGTACTAGAACCACACACTCCTGCATGCAAAGCTGGGACTCTGAGTACTGACTATCTTGTTCTTGGTGTTTGAGCTGTATGTTTTTATGTATCTCCTATTGGATACTGATCTGATATTTTGCTATAAACTGTAGACTACTATGTTTTCTGGACATGCCATTGAGGACTGCTGTCATGTAATAATGGCATACCTTTCAGTTTCAGACTTCTGTCTTTCAAAACATTCATCCTATTGCATAGCCTGTTGGTTATCTACTTTCTGTCAGATGTCAGGTATTGCTAAGGCCATACCACTATATAGGTGCCCTACATAGTATTGTGCTGTGGACATGGACACTGCTGCTAGTTCTGATATATAGGATATTCCTTAATGTGGGCCTTGCTCCTTTTCCTTGCCTGCATGAGGGACATTACAGAGGTGGTGGGATACAGATTCACATACAGTAGGTGGCAATTTGTCACAGGACAGGACAAGTGGAGACAACCAAACAACATGCGGGACATATCTCTAGATTTGTGAACAGATTCTATGTCATCAGTGCTGGTATACACATGGTGGATTGATATATTGACAGGGTTTGTGTGGACATGCATTTAGTGAGTGACTTCACGACTCACAGTGATATGTCTCTGACATACCTCTCCACTGGCACGCTGTCCACAGACTGGCCACATGTTTGCCTGTTATGTTTTGTCTGTTCCTGAGACAGTTGGTGTCCTTGGTAAATCAGTCCATGGACTGTGCGGAATGCAGTCAGTAAATACTCATATATGTTGGCATTACCATTGTCATATTCCTCATATAGGATGTTACAACAAACCCAGTAACATCTGCAACTATCTCAATACATGACAGCAATATGTTCAATCTACCCCTGTGTTTGTGCCTCTGTCCCCAAATAATGTCAGGCTTTGTACAGATGTCAATGAGGTGCAGATGTATTTATTATCATTATTTCTTGACTTCATTCCTGCTACCATCCCAGTGATATAGTAGACCCACAGAAATGGCAGGAAAAAGGCCATAGATATGAATCCTGAGCCTGTACATTCTGAGGTGAACTGTACATGTGAGAGGCAGGTGTTTGTCTGGCCATTGTTAACAGACTGTCATGGTTGTGTACACATGTTATGTGTACATGTTATTTGAGCTGCATATGGAGGGAGGTGGATGTAAGTGTTATGGCTCCTTCTTTATCTGTGCATGCTGCTCCAGTTTCTGCTGATCTATTGGCTGTATTTGTTTGTAGTGGCAGACTGAGACATATCCTGTACCAAGGTCAGAATTCAGACTACACTGGGAATTGGGACTGTATATATAGGGCGAGTGTGTGGGTGGCAAACAATGATGTATTTGTTCACACAGTCCATATACTCTAATGTTCACTTGACTTACCAGTATGTGACTGTGACTGTGGTGATATTGGTTGTGGGTATGCACTTTCACACTGGTGTTGGTTTGTCAGTGCTGTTACATCCCTGTAGTGCCTGATATATGTGCAAATACATGTGTAATTAACCATAGCAGATTCCCTGGTTTAGTTACTTGTGCTATTTCAGTAAATATGTTAGAACACACAGGAGGGTGTTGCAGGTCTATATCAGTTCTCCGAAATGGCTGAAGTTCGAACACCATATGTTCGAACTTCTAACCACGAACTACAAAAACATAGAAGTCTTAAAACAGTGATTTTTTTCCCAGGGAAAAAAATCGCTGTTCCAAGAAACACACACACAACATAAGCACACTAAAAAAACAGCAATCTACACTCAAACACTTAAAATCCTACATCTAACCCTGCACTAAACTGTACATACACTACTATCTATCCACTTACCTTAACCCAAATCCTAACCCTAAGGTCCGTCACTATCGCACACTCACCTGACCCGTACCCTAACCCTAACTCATCTATCCTGCCCTAACCCTAAAGTCTGTCACTATCACACACCCACCTCACCCGCGCCTAACGATAACTCACCTAACCTGTGCCCTAACCCTTACGCCCACACAATCACACACTTACCTGAATGCAACCTGTAACTTCCCACCACAGTCCTGATAATTGTAAAGCCACAGAAACGGCCCACTGAATTCTTTCCCTGGGAAAGAATTTGGTGTTCCACGGCTTCACGATAATCAGTGTTTGAACTTTACAGTTCAAACATCTGGTGTTCAGTCATCAGCCATTTTGATGGAGTGATAAAGACCTGGGTGTTACTACACCAACTGTGTTAGCTTATCTATGCCAGTACTTCAGATACATTCCCATTGTCATGGCTTCCATCCATTACTTTATCAGCCTTGTTCCAGATTCATTGCAGAATGGGGTTCAGAGCATGCCTGTCAACTGGCTGGATTGTTTCAGAATGTCCAGGTTTATTGCACAGATTTCTGGTCTGTTTTACAGATTAATATCATTTCTCTGGAAAATTACTGTAATGCTATGATTGTTGTCAGAAAATAAGGGCACGCATTTTATTTACCTACCTCACATCTTTTAGAATATGTATGCTGAAATAAACTGTGTCACTCTGTCAAGAAGAGTACAGGTGGACAATGACCTTTTCGTTCTTTGATGCTAATGCGTTAGTACTGAGATGTGCCACATAGAAGGACTTTGTGACCACAGTGGCACTGTGGTTGTCAAGAGACATTGCTATCAACCTGTGTACCCAAATCTCTTATAACACCTTCTTTGTTCAGCGGACTACCATTGATGTGGTAATTCATGTGAACAGGGTTTTCCCCAAAGGGGATGACAACACATATTCTGACATTGAGCTTAAGGCCATGACTCTGACACCAGTCATTGGTCTCAGTGAGGTCTTTCAGTAGGATGCCAACATCACTTGGGTAGTTAATAATAGCTCCCAACTTGCAATTGTGTGCAAACTTTGTCAGCCAGAGTCCTTTTATGTTGGCATGGACTTCAGAGAACTTGATACCAAACATGAGATGACCCAGGACAGAACAATGTGGGACTCCACATATGACTGCTCAGCAGTCTGACTTGGAGTCAGCTATTTACACACTGTGAGTCCTATCTGTGACCCAGTTTGCAACCCGCCTACTGATAAAATGGTTGATGCCTAGCTTAGTGAGTGTTTGCATGATTCCTTTTTTTTCAATAATAAATCTTTATTGTTTTATCATTTTCAATACAAATTTAAAACAAATACAAAATTAAAAATAAATGCCAACTAATGTATCTAGCAATAACACTATAACATATATACAATATTTACATGAATACTTCCAATTATAACACAAGTTTATACAATAAAATATCAAAATAATTCAGATTGGTTCAAGTAATAAACAATTTGTTGTTACAAAGTTCTCTTACAGTGTATAAATAACTCATAATGCATTTAGGTTAAAAATATTATGCTAATACAATATTAAACACTTGTTCCCATATTTTTGGATTATTGATATTTTTATTATGTTGCTATAGAAGTAATTTGTGGGCTAATATATGTCTCATTGCTAGAATTTTAAAGTTATCCCATGAGGTTTGGGATGGGTTTAACCAATTAGTAGCTATGTATAGTTTCATTAATAAAAAGATATTAATAAATATGATATTTTGTGATCTAGAAAGTTCTTTTGGAGGGATATGCAAAATCATAAATTTCCCTGAAAGTGTTGTACTTTGATAACCCATCTTTTGAAGTTGTATCTTTAACGAATTCCAAAGTTTATAAATGCATTTGCAGCTCCAGAACATATGGAGAAGATCAGCAGGTTGGTCTTTACAGTATGGACAATTTGGAGAGTTTTTTTAATTAAATTTATGCAGCTAAGGCGTGTATAATATGCATTATTCCATATCATAAGCTGAGTATACATCAACTTTTGGAGAGAAATAGATTTTGATGTCACTTCGATTGCTTTTATTATTTGTCTTTCTTCTACCAATGGGATTTTCTCTTTCCAATATTTCGATAAAAGAACTTTATCCTGAAATTTAAACTCCTTTATTATTTTACTTGTTGCGGTTATAAATTTAACATCTTGTTGAAGAGCTTGCCACAAATTTGAGCATTTGGTTAAGTCTTCATCTCTGGGTTTAAAATTCTTAAAATAACTTATAGAGAGTTCACTAATTTGTCTCAAAATGACTAGATAATTTTTAGGTAAGTTTAATTCTTGTCTTATTTGATTAGCTGAAAATTTGAGATCTGTGTAAATGTCAATTAAAGTTAGATTAACTATTAATGGGAAATTTTTAAGCTCTATTAATTGATTATTTAATCTCAAGTTAGGATTCTTATGAAAGGGTTGAAAGACCATCATATACTGAGCAAGATCGAATGATTGAAATAAATTTTGTATAGATGTTATATATATATTAATGTGGTCTGTTATCCCATATAATTTCAACTTGTCTTTTCCTAGAAAGGGTAGTGCTCTAGGATTAAAATTCAAATTTAGGATATGTTTATAGTTAAAGATTACCCATGTTGGTGCCCACTTAATGCTACAAACATCATAATTAGCAGTTCTTAGGATTCTATTAGAGTTTATTATTAAATAGTAAATTTAAAAATTTGGTAAATCCAAACCCCCTCTATTTTTGGGGTCATTAATTTATCATATGATATCCTGTTTTTTCTTGGATCCCAAATTAATTTAGCCTCTTCTTTATGAATTTGCTTAAAAAATTGCTTCGAAATTATCACATGAGCAGATCTAAAAATATATAATAATTTTGGTAATATATTCATTTTTATAATAGACACTTTCGCTAATACAGGTAATTTTAAATTCCTCCATCTCCCAAAATCAGATATTATTTGTTCCCAAACTGTTTTAATATTAATAGTATAAAAATCTTTATCATCTGTAGAGAAAACAATACCCAAGTATCTAATGTTATCTTTGAACATTACCTGTCCCACCAGTGGCAAAAGTGAAAAAGGTTTGGGAGTACTTAAGGGGAAAATATTCATTTTTTTAAGATTGATTTTATTGTTAGATACTTCTGCAAAGTTATCTACTGCTTTTAATAGTTTTTTAGTGTCTGAGATTGGAGTTGTACAATATATATTGAGATCATCCGCAAACGCCGCCATTGATATGTTTGTTCCATAAATTATTGGGGCATTATGGTATACATTCTGTTTAATATATAAGAATAAGGGTTTAAGATATATATTAAATAGTAAAGAGGACAAAGGACAACCCTGACGTGTTCCATTTTTAATCTGTATTGTTTTAGAAAAATTTTTATTAATGTATAACGTTGTATAAGGATTGCTATATAAAATCTTTAACATTCAAACAAATTATTAGGCTATATTAAAGTATGGTAAAGTATCAAACAAAAAAATTTACATCAACCCTATCAAAAGTCTTCTGTGCATCAATTATAAGCGCATAAATATTAAGATTCTTCTGTTTAGCATAAGCTATCAATGTATGAAGTGTAAGTGTATTGTCACTAGTTTGCCTAGTAGCCATAAAGCCATTTTTTTCCTTAGATATTATTTGACTCATTATTTTTTTTTAATCTACTGACTAGAATAGAGGTCAAAATTTTCATATCTACATTTATTAATGATATTGGTCTATAATTGTCAGGGTTTTGGGAGTCAGAATTAACTTTAGGTTTGAGAATAGTTTTTGAGGCATTAAAATGAGGATCATTAATTTTATTCTTAATTATGTAGTTAAATACATGTGAAAGTATTTTGCCAAAAACATCATCGAAAACTTTATAAAATTCCACCATCAAACCATCAGGACCCGGTGATTTATGTGATTTCATATGTTTAATTATATATATTACTTCTTCATTAGATATCGGTTTAATTAGATCCTTTTGTATATTATTATCTATTTTCAGAAAGTTAATTGTTTGTAAGAATTCTTTATTGGTCCTATGTGAGAATAGATCTTTTTTCTCACCATATATACTAGTATGTATCTGTTCAAAAATATTAATAATATCTTCAGTTTAAGAATAAGTTGTATTTTTAAACTGTATTTCCGAAATTTGCACAGCTGTTCTCGATTGATTAATGATTCTAGCCAATGCCCTTGATGGTGTTTGGACATGATTGGCATATCTCGCTAACATCCTATGTTCTTGAAATATCAATCTATTATTTTGAATTAAGAAGAGATCTTTTTGGCATTTAAGTAATTCCATCTCTGTTTGAGTATTAAAATTCAATTCAATTCAATTCTTGATCAAGTGTCATAATTTTAGCTTCCGATTTCTAAATATCTCTATTTTGTAATTTTTTATAATATGTAGCTTTTTGCAAAAAGATCCCTCTTACTTGTGTTTTAACTGTCACCCATTCGATATGAGGTGTATGTTGTTGTTTCTCTAATCTAGCCAATAGGTCCTCAAGGTAAACTGTAATTTCCTGTATTATTTCCATCTTATTTAACAGATTTGGGTTAAGATAGCAATTATAACCTCTTTGCCACAGGGTATCTCTAGGTTCTTTAGTGAAACTTAATGAGATTTTTGAGTGATCTGATAAATGGTGTGCATGTATAAAAACTAAAGGTTCAAAATTAATCATTGTTCCTGAAATCAAAAAAAAATCTATTCTGGACCACATTTTATGACATGTTGAATAAAAAGTATAATTATTTATGCTACCAGAGTTATTTAAATATTTAAAGGGGTCATATAGTTGGAAATCTTCCTTTATATCATTTATTGCTATTACTGCTTGTTTATTAAATGCTCTTTGTGGACAAGATCTATCCAACTTCGGATTTTTATAGGAGTTCCAGTCTCCTCCAATAATTATATAATATTTATCATATTGTGTCAAAATCGGATAAAGTGATGATATGAAAAGTTGTTGATTATTACAAGGAGCATAAAGGTTTAAAAGTAAAACAGGTTTGTCAAACCGAGTGGAAGAAAGAATAACATAACACCATCTTCCTTCTTTATCTGTTTTCGAGTCTAAAATCTTCTCTTGATATTGATTTTTAATAAGTATAGCTACCCCAGCACTGTTAGTTTTACCTTCTGAGGCTATAATTCCTCTGATCCATTTCCTTTTCTTAATATCAGCCCATTGATCATTAGTTAAATGTGTTTCTTGAAGTAGTATAAACGACGCCTTAGCCTGCAATAATAAATGTAAAAATAACTTCCTCTTCTTTTCATTCTGGAGCCCTTTTATGTTCCATGAGTCTATTTCCCACATTTACTGAGTTATTTTGTATAATAGAGACTTAAGAGGTAAAACATAAAATAAAGTCAAAGTGATTTTAAAGACATATGTAATTTGGAAGCATTCTTGATATCCTGTCCTATACCAGTGCCTACCCACTATATCCCCTGACCAGGACATATATAGGTCTTGTATAATGTAAAAAACTAAAAGGGTCAAAAAAGTAAGCATGTATAAAGTCTTCAGGTTATAACTACTTAAAAACATCCCATAAATAGAACCTATATAAACTAAATTTACTTCTACAAAGCCTAATCTAAACATTCCCTACCAAACACTACTGTTCATCTACATCTCTTGTGTTAACTGTTGTTTAAGTAAATTCTGCTGAAGATATAACATTAATGTGTAAAAAGCTTGCAGTCATTTTGATTAGTTAGCTTTGCACAAATAACATGAATCAAATATGTTAAACAACCAATGTCATTCTGGAAAATGAAAATCCAACATATGGACAACATTACCCTCCATTATGTATGCATCAATAAAGAAAAAAAAAAAAAAAAGAAACCCCTATTCATGCTGTATTGTAACCTTATATAAAGACAGGTACAAACAGAAAAACAAAAAACTAATCAACTTTCCTAGTAGATGTATTAAGTCCTTCATTATTTATAAACTTCGGGTCAGCACTATCTCCTAATATTATAAAATGATGTCTAATTAGTGTAGAATATAACTATATCCCATCTAATTTTAGATTAATTCTGAAATAGTAGAACAGCACTTTTGTTGTTATATGAAAAACAAGTGTAATAAAATGTACCTATGTACTTAAATTACTATGAAACATCATCTTTAAATGTTAATCATACCTTACAAAACTTAAAACAGTTCACTTCGAATTTCCAAGCCAGGAAACCACACAGAGCGCTCGCGATGGGGGATAGTTAATGCAGCCAGACTTCCGGAAGCACCACAGTAAAATTCACACCCTCAGCAGCATCCAAGGCATTTCCTGTATCCTTGTCAGCGTAAACACTTTGTGAAAGTCATAAATCTTCGGAAAACAGATGCAGATATCCAGGATCAAAAAAACAAAGTTCTTATCTATTCGAAAAGAGGCCTAAAGCACTAAAAATGAAAACAAAGGATTACCAAGACCTCGAGCCACAGCAACAGACGAGTCCGACCTCAGACAGCATGTTAATCTCAACAGAAAACCAGTTCAAGTCTCAGAAGTAGGTAGACACTTAAAAACTTTCAAAAAGACGATGTTTGCCTCATTTTTCATTGAAACAGAATATTTAGACCCATCCATAGTAAATATTAACATATTAGGATATTTCATTTGAAATTTAATATGTTTATCAATAAGAAACTTACAGTAAGGAGATAAAAACTGTCTAGCTTGCCTGACTTGTAAAGGTAAATCCTGTGCCAGCAAAATTCTATTATTATTCCACATAATCTGTCCTCCACTTTTTTTGACTGTTATAAGAATTTTGCTGACATCTTGGTAATTAAGTATTTTGACATACACAGGTCTTGGATTGTTCGAAGCTTGGGATTCTCTCAGAGCTCTATGTGCCCTTTCTATGATTATTTGTTTTACTATGTCAGAGTCATTAAGAAGCACTGTAAATATTTGCATTATAGATGGGATTAACTCATTATATTGTATGGATTCTGGAATTCCTCTAATAATTATATTGTTTCTCCTGGATCTTGCTTCTAAATCAGTAATTTTAGTTTGAATAGCCCGAATGTATCAGATCATGAGTATCTGATATTTTTGCAAGTAAAGTTAGTTTATCTTCGTTTTCTGATATCCGAGCTTCAGTCTTGTCCATTCTTTCAAGAATTTGGGTACATGAAATTCCAAACATTTGTATTTGAGTAGTTAGTTCTTTCAGAGCTTCTTCAATGGGTAACAAAGCAGTTTTGATGTCTTCCATGTTTAACACTGGATCAGGCTTAGTTTTAGTCCCTGGCTTTTGTTGTTCCTATTGTTTTACAATTTTTTGCCTTTTGGAAACTACATCTTTCTCTGGTGACTGTAATTCTGAGAGTTTTGTTTTAGTAGTAGTTGTGTCCTTATGTTTTTCCTCTTTTGACATTTTATCTCGGTACAAAAACTTAAATTGTATAGAGCACACGGATTCTTTGTTTGATTCTCTCTTCAGAGCCAGCTAATCTACTATAATCCCGTTAAATATCGTCTTATTCTTCGGTTTTTACTCTTCCTACAGGATAGTTAAGTGAAGTTGTAATTATTCTTTCGAAGATTTGTTGTTATAAAAATCTTGATATCACTTCAGGATTTAGATTTCTTCAGGTTATATGAAGAGATGCAGTTCAGCAGTGTTCACAGAATGGTAGCCATCTTTGAATCACCGAGTGTTTGCATGATTCCTGAGTGGGGAATATTATCAAAGGCTTTGCCCAGATAAAGTTAGGCTGTATGTGCCACCTTGCCTTCATCCACAGCTCAGATGACTAACTAAAAGAAGTTGACCAGGTTGATTGAGCAGGTATGACCTACCCTTCACAAATGTAAACTCTGTGGGATCCTGAGTCTGCAGATTCCCATATATCTGTTTATTAGGTGCATGATGATACATTCCATAGCTTTGCATGATAGAGTTATCAGGCAGTTGAGGCGATATTTCCCAGGGTCTGTAGTCGCACTTCATTTGTGGAGAGGGGTGACTATGACAGTGCACAATTCAGTAGGGACAAAGCCTGAGGTGAGGCTGTACTTGAACAGGGTACATAAGTGAGGTGCCAGTTCACTCTGTAGTTCATGTAGAACACAGTCAGAGATATTGTCAGGTCTCATAGAACCTGTATTCTTGGCCTTGAACAGTGGTGTTTTAGCCTGTGCAGCAGTAATACTGGGTGCCTGGCAGTGCACTGGTATTGTGATTGTTCCTTTGGGGAGGTGAGAGGGGTAACATTTGCACTTAAATTGTTATCCAGTATATTGGCAGTATTTGTTAGCTCAGTCTATGGGGCACCATTGTCTAGTAGCACAGAACAAATCTTGGTATTGCCATGGAGATTCTTTATATAACTGTATGAGGCCTTGTGGTTGTCTTTACTATGTACTTCAATTCTGCTTTTACAGCTAACCTTGCAGCATTTGATGAGGGATCAAAACTTTTAATTGAGGCTGATAAGGTTTTTTTCCAGTCTTGGGACTTCACCTTATTCCATATCAGTTCCCTCTTTCTGTTGTACAGTGTCTTTATGGTGGGGGACCACCAGATTGCCTTCCTTTTTTTGAAGGTGAGGGTCCTGGTTCTATTGGGTATGTCAGTATCCATGCATTTGTGTACGTGTTCATAGTGCACTGTTGTTTAATTTAGCACTCATGCAACTATTCTCCATTTGCATGTCTAATGTGAGGTTAGCCACCTCTGTTTTTAGGAGGCCATAGCTAGTTTTGGAAAGACTTTTCATGGTGGTTACCTGTGCAAGGGGGTGGGGGGGTGAGAAGGCTGTGGATTTCCAAAGTTAATTAATGTTCAGAAATAACAGGGGAGGAGTTGACTATTGGTGTACTGCAACAGCCACCAATGTTAGCAAGGACCAGGTCGATGTGATGGGCATGTGCATCGGTACACGAGTACCTTTCCCAGTTAATGGTGGGGTAGTTGAAGTCAACCAGTAAGAGAGTTTTAGGTTGGGCACTAATATTCTCCAGGGTGTTTAGGGTCATGGAGTGTGAGACATGGGACATGTTTAGGGACCTATAACAGGCTACAACCTAAACAACTGTCTTACCCAATGTTAGCTAAACCTGCAAGATCTGTAATGCATAATGTTGGTCTACCACTCTGGAGCTGTGTGCCACCACCTTTGGAGCTTTAGTCCAAGTTCTGCAGCCAAAAGGTGTGGAATGAGTTATAGGCTGGTAGTGCAGGGGTGCTTTCTGCTGCCTTTAACCAGGTCTCTGTTACAGCACAGATGTCATTGTTCCCCATTTTAAGGAATACTGCCAGTGAGTGCATTTATAGATTTAGACTTCTAGAGTGCAGCAACATGACCCTCAGATTGCATGTGTTTGCAGCTGGTATATATTTATGTATATATATATATATATATATATATATATATATATATATATATATATATATATATATATATATATATATATATATATATATGTGTGTGTGTGTGTGTGTGTGTGTGTGTGTGTGTGTGTGTGTGTGAGTATGTGTGTGTGTGTGTGTGTGTGTGTGTGTGTGTGTGTGTGTGTGTGTGTGTGCATATATGTAGATATAAATTTAGATGTATATCTCTGTATATATATATATATATATATATATATATATATATATATATATATATATATATAATGTATAGATTTGTCCACATATGTGCATCTCCATACATATATACATGTATATATAGAGAACCTGACTGATTCTACAGACTCCTTCCCCTACTGTTGAATGACTGTACTAACTGATATGTTTGGAAAATCATCACTATTTTATAGAGCTTAGATAGTGTAATGGTACATTGCTTTGTTTGTTGTTTACAGGGCCCTGTGTCCAAGACTTGTCAGGACTTATTATTTTGTTGTAAGGCAGAACAGTTGCGGCTTGGGAGGAAGGGATAAGGGCAATAATTAAAAGAGGTCCATAGTTTGAGCCCCTTGACCCCCATTTTGACAGCCTTTGGACAGATTTGTTGCAGTAAGAGGTTCAGAGTATGGATCTGATGTCTGACTGCTCTACACACATACACACACACACACACACACACACACACACACACACACACACACACACTGACACACACACATATATATTTATTTATATATATATATATATATATATATATATATATATATATATATATATATATATATACATATATATATTTATATCTCTACATACATTTATATATACACACACACACACACACACACACGCGCGCGCGCACACACACACGCGCACACACACACACACACACACACACACACACACACACACACACACACACACACACACACACACACATCTCCATACACATATACAATTATATATATGTACAAAACTTGATTAATGTTAAACATTTTTCCCTACTGTTGAATGTCTGTGCTGAATGATATGTTTGTAAAAACATCAAACTTATCTACAGCTTAGATGTCTTAGTGGTATATTATTGTGGTGTGCAGGGTCTTGGGTTGATGACTTGCAAGGGCTGATCATTTTGTTGCTGGGAAGAAAAAAGGCTGTTGGATACTGAGTGATTAAGGCACTTTTAAGCATTTGTAAGCGTGTTTGTGTGGGTTTCTGCAGTGGTAAGCAATGCTAACTTCTAGTTAACTATGCTGACAGACAGTTCACCTTTAAAGTGCTTAACCTGTGTAGGCATCGCTTAGCACTGCACAGACAGGCTAACTCCCGCTTACTACTGCTTACTCCCGCTTACCTCCGCACTAATTTCTTTAAAAGAAAAGAAAAAGTGTGGTAAGAAAGCCATGAAAAAGGGGGCATGGAGAGGGAAAACAGTATGAAAGATAGCTAGGGATGTGCAGGATGGTGTAGGGAATGCCCATAGCTGTCCATTTCTTCTACAGCAACAATTGTGCATACATACTGAATTTAAAGGTATATCTGGATACGCAAACCCCTGAGAAAGGGGTGAAAACAACAGTAATGTGTTCTGAAGCCAATTAGACAAGATTACATGTGTCCAGTGGACACGTGAAATGGACAGCTATGTATGGGATGAGAATTTTTGGGGGGAACAGATTGCCTTTTTTTTTAAGGTGAGAGTGGGATGTTGGGGAAGTATAGTAGGTATATTTGGGTAGATAGGTTGGGTAGAGAGACAGACAAGACAGCATACAGGGGCAGTATATGACACATGTGGGGGGGTAAACACCTTGGATGGGGAGGTGTTTGTGTAAGCCCACGGCCCCAAATAGATACAGTGGGACTGAGGGTCCCATCCATGGGCATCACCATTGCACCTTTACAGCAGCCCGAAGGTGGCTGTGCTGGGGGAGCTGAGCAGGAGGAGGCTGACCCTCTAAATGCACCATGCCAGCCCTCAAGCTGGTGTAGCAGATCCCCATTTCTCTGTGGAGCTTCTATTCACCAGACCCGGACCTAACTTCAGGTGACAGTATCCTGTCTGCATCCATATCTGGGGGTGAGCCCCATCCCCTAGTTCCACCCAAAGGTGGTGCATGATCATTGAAAGAAGGTCCATCGGTGGGTCCCAGATGTGAGATAAGGAATGCTGACTGGGGTTTCATTCCAAAGCTGTAGGCCAAGGAGGTGTCAAATAATTTATGGGGCCTGCCTTCTGCACTACCAACAAGAACAATGTTATTGTTTCTACTGTTGTGACAGGAACAGTGAACTCTGTTCCCTTAGTTCTTTTCACTGTTGTAGATTTTAAGAAATACTGCCAGTTGAATTTGCATTATTTACTTCATGATCTTCAGTGTTTGCAGCAACATGACCCTCAGATTGCATGTGTTTGCAGTAATTATATATTTATGTATATATATCAAGGGAATATAGGCTATATATATATATATATATATGACTGGGGAATATATATATATATATATATAGATATATATAAATGTATGGACCTTGGGTAACAGGGACGTAATATGAACTATTCCACTTTTTGAAATCAAACGGTGGTATCGTTGTTGGTTCAGACTTTATATGATGATGCCCTCTAATGAACGGGAAATTTGAACCACTATATATTTTTTTTTGCACCAATGAACATCCTAGATAGGGGTACTTTTTGGGATTCCCAAGGTACATAAGTCCTCTTAAAACCGCCATTTAGATAGTTAGTTTCAGCCCTTCCCATTCAGCCACTGAAGAGTTAGCTTGTTCCTGATTGGACCAGTTGTCTACTATGTTTGTGGATGTGGTTGTGTGTGTGACTATTGAGGTCACCTGAAAAAATAATTTTTTCCTTTAAACATATTACACATATTACCGAGAAAGCCATGTAGCTCTTCAAAGCAGCACCAGCATTGCAGCATTTGGTTATGTGGTGGTAGGGGAAAACAATTTTTTCCTGCCCTTCTGGATAAATAATATGTGTGTGTGTGTGTGTGTGTGTGTGTGTGTGTGTGTGTGTGTGTGTGTGTGTGCATATATGTAGATATCAATTTCTGACTATTTAAAATTCACTAAAGGACTGAGGGGGGCCGGGTTAATTTTGGATGTTTCTCTTAAATATATATATCGACTATATATATGTATATATATATGACTATATATATATGGATACTACATAAGTTATATATATAACCAACAATATATGTAGAAGGACATTGAAAAAAATAAGACGGAGGTTAATTTTAATTTGTTCCTGGAAATGAGCCTAGACTGCCGGGATATTCAAAACATAATCCGGAAAAACTGGGGTAGGTAATATCATGTTTTAGGGGAAAAAGCCTATTTTTGTCAAAAAAGTTTAAATCTAAAGCAACTTAATTTTCAAAATATTGTTCCTAAATTAGGTACCCATAAAAGGATGTATCCTTGTAATCAATGTAATTTTTGTTTTATTTCAACTCCTTACATTTCGTTAGTACATTTAATAGGACCCTGGAGGTCCCAGGTTTAGTGAATTCCTGTGTTTGCAATGCCTTTTACATAGGGATGACCACTAGGAACTTAAAATTCTCAGGGAACATTTGTATTCTATTAAAATCCAAGGACCAGAAGAGTGCCTTTAAACATTCATTGATTTGTCCATCCTTCAAAAAATTCCTATTTTTATACTTGAAGGGGACTATAAATAAAATTAAAGTCCGACATAGCCCTGGGTCTCAACGAGACAATTAACATCATGTTTTTTTAAAACACAACGATTAAATGTAAATAAAACTGGTAGCTTAATTATTCTCATTTTATTTAAATATTATTTTTATCTGATTTGTTCAGTTGTTTTTTAAAATTAAGTAAGTTTTAATTGGATTTAGGAAGTTTATTAATTAATTGATTAATTAATCACATGATTTTATTATTGTATATAAGGGCCCTGTGTCCATTCGAAGACTTGGTCAGCACTTATTATTTTGTTGTAAGGCAGAACAGTTGCTGCTTGGGAGGAAGGGATAAGGGCAATAATTAAAAGAGGTCCATAGTTTGAGCCCCTTGACCCGCATTTTGACAGCCTTTGGACAGATTTGTTGCAGTAAGAGGTTCAGAGTATGGATCTGATGTCTGACTGCTCTACACACACACACACACACACACACACACACACACACACACACACACACACACACACACTCACACACACACACACACACACACACACATATATATTTATTATATATATATATATATATATATATATATATATATATATATATATATATCTACATATATATATATATATATATATATACACACACACACACACACACACACACACACACACACACACACACACACACACACACACACACACACACACACATCTCCATACACATATACAATTATATATATGTACAAAACTTGATTAATGTTAAACATTTTTCCCTACTGTTGAATGTCTGTGCTGAATGATATATTTGTAAAAACATCAACCTTATCTACAGCTTAGATGTCTTAGTGTTATATTATTGTGGTCTGCAGGGTCTTGGGTTGATGACTTGCAAAGGCTGATCATTTTGTTGCTGGGAAGAACAAAGGCTGTTGGATACTGAGTGATTAAGGCACTTTTAAGCAGTTGTAAGCGTGTTTGTGTGGGTTTCTGCAGTGGTAAGCAATGCTAACTTCTAGTTAGCTATGCTGACAGACAGTTCACCTTTAAAGTGCTTAACCTGTGTAGGCATCACTTAGCACTACACAGACAGGCTAACTCCCGCTTACTACTGCTTACTCCCGCTTACCTCCGCACTAATTTCTTTAAAAGAAAAGAAAAAGTGTGGTAAGAAAGCCATGAAAAAGGGGGCATGGAGAGGGAAAACAGTATGAAAGATAGCTAGGGATGTGCAGGATGGTGTAGGGAATGCCCATAGCTGTCCATTTCTTCTACAGCAACAATTGTGCATACATACTGAATTTAAAGGTATATCTGGACATGCAAACCCCTGAGAGAGGGGTGAAAACAACAGTAATGTGTTCTGAAGCCAATTAGACAAGATTACATGTGTCCAGTGTACACATGTGATATGGACAGCTATGTATGGGATGAGAATTTTTTTGGGGAACAGATTGCCTTTTTTTTTTAAGGTGAGAGTGGGATGTTGGGGAAGTATAGTAGGTATATTTGGGTAGGTAGGTTGGGTAGAGAGACAGACAAGACAGCATACAGGGGCAGTATATGACACATGTGGGGGGGTAAACACCTTGGATGGGGAGGGGTGTTTGGTAATCGGAAGCCCACGGCCCCCAAATAGATACAGTGGGACTGAGGGTCCCATCCATGGGCAGTCACCATTGCACCTTTACAGCCCCGAAGGTGGCTGTGCTGGGGGCTGAGCAGGAGGGGCAGGCTGACCCTCTAAATGCACCATGCAGCCCTCAAGCTGGTGTAGCAGATCCCCCATTTCTCTGTGGAGCTTTCTATTCACCAGACCCCGGACCTAACTTCAGGTGACAGTATCCTGTCTGCATCCATATCTGGGGGGGTGAGCCCCATCCCCTGAGGCAGTTCCACCCAAAGGTGGTGCATGATCATTGGACGAGGAGGTCCCGGGGTGGGTCCCAGATGTGCCACAGCCAGATAAGGCAGGAGAGGCAGATCTGCTGGGATCAACCTGCCCAGATGTGCTATGGTGTTGCAGCTTTAAAACATATGTTGGTTAGTAATAGTAAACACATTCCAGGATTAGTTATAACAGCAGGCATGAGTATTCCCAAAAACTCAAAACAACAGATTTGGAACATTTGCATAGCAAACAGAACACATGTATACATGGAAGCACAGTAGGCATTATACTGACATGTAGGTTACATTGATAGCAAAAGGCCACCAATGATAGTATTTGAACAGGGAACATTAATTGGAATACATTTCAACATTTGTAGAACAATAGGACACATGTCCCAATTCCCATTCATTTATGTGTTTAGATTACTGGTGAAGATAAGGTGAGGTAGAGAGAGAGATGTCAATTAACAAATGTAAATTCTTTCAGTGGTCACAGCTTTAAAGATCATTGTTCTAATCATTAATCTACATGTATTATTACAACAACCTATGGCCTTGGGTTCAGCAGTGGTATGTTTGTACACAGTATAATTACAGCCTTCTTATAGCTGCTTATACCTTCTCTTACCTGGAAGACCTGTGGAGGGAATTTTTGTTAACACTACCGGACTGTCTCTACCCATATTCCCATAGTCAGCGTTACATATGTTCACTCATACTGTGTGTGTGTGTGTGTGTGTGTGTGTGTGTGTGTGTGTGTGTGTGTGTGTGTGTGTGTGTGTGTGTGTGTGTGTGTGTGTGTGTGTGTGTGTGTGTGTGTGTGTGTGTGTGTGTGTGTGTGTGCTACTGCCATACTCTGCCTTGATTTCTATTGGTCACCCTGGTTGTAGGCAGCATAGACCTGTAGCTGTGACAGCATGACAGTTTTGGACATTTCTTGGGGGAGACCACTTGGTGTATGTACTTATCTTGCTGTCATTTGCTGCCTTGGGGTTGGACCATGGGTGTTGGGCACCGTATATCTACAGCCTTCTTATAGCTACTTTTTTCCTTCTCTTACCTGGAAAACCTGTAGAGGAAATCAATGTTAACACTACCTGACTGTTTCTAAACATATTCATAAATTCCTAGTTGAAATTATGCATACAGCTTACTACCACTCCCGAAATTCAAACCGTGGTTTTCTGCTAAAAAATACAATAAGCTTCTGTTTCATCAGAACTAGCTATTGAGAAACTGCTGTCTCTTTCTTGAATGTTTTCTGTCTCATTCTCTCTTGGTTGTAGAATCTGTCCTTGTAATTACAACATTCTTATACATACATTCCTATACATACCTTTTGACATAGCACAGTGTGAAAAACAGTGGTTAACACAACAGTACTATTCAGATATCAGATCTTGGTGCATTAAACATTTCATATCAGTTAATCTCATGTCTTACAGAGGCACTGACTTTGTCAGATGAAACTTGATTGTTTAATGCTTTCAGAGCTATAGTTACTGTGCATAACCTGTACACATTTCAATTTATACAATACCAGAGTAAACACAACCAGTCTAGGGTTTTGAATTTTATTGACAGGCAGTTGCAGTTTTATTTATATATAACCTATATGAGACTATTACTGTAATATTGTCTGGTTTAGTCAGTGCAAACCATACCCATTTTTAATACTGTCAGGTGACATTCTACTCCTTTGTATTTATTTGGTATGAATACTACACTCTACTTTGTTACTCACCAGCCTCGCAATGCAGCCTTTGCAACCTGCTTGCTTGGGCTTCCTGGTCCACAGCCCACTCAGCTGGAGCTGTAAAGAAGATAGAGAAACATTTATGCATACCTAACCATCACATACAAAGGCTGGACTTTGGTAAACAGGTATTGATATGAATACTTACACATGCCTGGGACATCACCCCTCTGCTGTGCTTCTTGGACACACTGGTCCAAGAGCTCCCTCTTCCTCCACTTCAAGTCAGCATAGTGGTGCCAGGTGTTTATATCATGTTATTGAAAGATGAAAATAACAAACGCTATTTCAACGAACCTAAAATATCTAAACCACATAATATCGAAAATTCAGAACAGCAAATTGTTTCCCAAGGAAAAAAATTGCTATTCCAAAACACATACACACAACACAAGCACACCTAAAAAACATCAATACACACACATACACTTATAATCCTACAACTAACCCTACACTAAACTATACAGACATTACTATCTATCCACTTACCTTAACCCAAACCCTAACCCTAAGTTCCGTCACTATCGCACACTCACCTAACCCACTCCCTAACCCTAACTCACTTAACCCACCCCTAACCTTAATTCACCTAACCCGCGCTCTAACCCTAACTCACCTAACCTGTGCCCTAATCCTAACAACCACACAATCGCACACTTACCTGAACCCGACCTGTAAATTTCCACCACAACACTAAAAATAGCAAAGTCACAGAACCAGCCAACTGAATTCTTTCCCTAGGAAAGAATTCGGTGTTCTGCAGCTTCGCTATTTTTAGCGTTCGCTCAAAACGGGTCGATATTAGAACATTCAAAGTTTTAAAACTTCGATGTTATGATATAGACCCTGGTGCCAGACCTGTTCACCAGACTGAAGGATGCCAGTGGTAGTGGTGAGATTGCCAGCGAGACTTTCCCAGGCCTCGTATTTGTATTGGGAGACCTTTTTCTGGTCCTGCAGCAGTCTCAGGTCATGTTTTTTAACAAGTAGTCCTACCATGACTTTGGACTCCTGTATGCCCCAGCTCTGTGCCCAAAAGGGCATACCCTCTCCAACACCAGCCATACTACAGTGGGGAGCTACAACTGGTTATGAGCTGTATTCCTGACTGTGAGGTTTAAATATGTCCGATTTCCCACCTTATGCTGTGATTGGACGGTTTTGAATATGCTGAGCTAAGGTAAGCTACGGGCAAACCTGCTTAGCTAAGGTTGGCAGTGCTTAAAGGGGCAGGTTTAGCACTGCTTACCAATGGGCAAATCCACTTGGCTGGGCTATTTATTGCTTACCATTCATATTTAAGCAATGCTTACACCCGGTAAGCATAACTGTGCAATGCTTAGCACTGCTTATGTTTTATTTTATAGACTATCAGCTGTATGGGATTGATTTATCATTCTTGACATATTATAATTTTGTTTACCTTCCCTGACATCTCCCATGAGCTTTCATTACATTTATTCTTGTCTGACTATACTATATGGAGCACTTGTGTTTATATGGGGCTTTCACAACTTTATTACACTGACACCTCACATCTGGACCTACTACACTACAATGGTTAAAAAATATATGTTATTTACTACCTAATTATTAAAAAAAATTATGTACTGCTTTCACATGTAAAATGCAAATTGGTTTCAGTGGGGATCAAATGGGGAATGACTATTTGCAAAGCAAGTGCTCTTGCCATTTCGCTAGTTATGCATTGCTACTTTGTGAAGTATATTCCTATTTAGCTCCTTGTGATGTGTAAGCTAGGTAGAGCAGAGCTGTGTGATGCGCACACCTGCTCAACTATGCTTAAACTGTATTGCGGGCTGAAAAAAAATGAAACTGTTTCATTTTATTTTTGTAATATAGGGATATGCACATTGATTTGTGCAACATTATCTGTGGGAGGCTGTGCTTTTCAAACGGTGATGACATGACAGGCTTTGCATTTGGGAGGTATGCTCCAGGACACTAACAGTGTCCACCATACCTCTGAACTGTACAGATATTCACAGAATGTCCAAATTTTTGCCTTACATTTTTGGTCCATTTTTCATACAATTGTGGCTTTCTGGCAGATTAGTGGCAAAGCATTAAAGACTGCAGTTAGCATATAATGACAGACATTTGAGATTTACACTTCATACCCTTTGGTAAATTCATTCTAATGTGAAACCTGTCATTCTATCGAATGTATAAGTTTGTGAGAGCAATATCTCACATTTGTTCCTATTTTTCCCTTGTTTTTATGGCTTTGTCCAGATTTCATGTGAGGTTGAGAGGTAATGGTGCCTGCGGACACTCTTGCTACCTTTACATTGCCGTACAGCAATTATGGAGTGCAGGGGGCATGTGTATTGTGAGAGCACTGCTCTCAGACACACCCCCTGCGCTTGTACACAGAACTTTGTCCATATTAGAGCAGACAAGCACGCCTTCATGAATACACATGGCACGCTGCCGTGCTGCATGGGTCCCTTCCATGCAAGAATAAGCTATTCTTGCAGGGAAGTTTGCTGAATCCCGGGGAAATGTAATCCAAATCGGTGTAGTAGTCTGGCTTATTGGCTTAATGGCTTTTTTACAAAATTATCTTTTTGTTGAAACAGGTAGTGAAGAACTGCACTTAATATATAATGACAAAGATTAGAAGGAACTAAAGAATTATAATGTACACCATTTCTTTACTTCTTTAAAAATGTACATTAATTCACATTCTCTTATTCTGCCACTGACTCAGGTTAACACAATACTAATATTTTAAGTCTCTCTGAATGGTCCCACTCTGATTATTATTTCTGGATTTGTTTACCTATAGATCAGAATCTAGATATTGATTGTGTGATGTACAGGACTGGTGGTAGACTGGTGTGTCAAATTAAACTCCAAAGTATAAATGTAGTTTGCCTTCACATACAACCAAATTACCATTTTTGGTGATACAGGTGGTGAACTGTACTCAATAATTAGAATTACAATTCACTTCTTTATTTCAGAAAAACAGATATTAATTCACATTCTGTAATTCTGTCAAGGACTAAAGTTAACACTACCAACATTTTAGGAGCCCCTGTCTGTTTATTTATTTCTGGATTTGTCCCCTGATTCCAATGAAAAATGTTTGATTTGTAATGGATGCATAACATGGAAGCAAACATTTGTAGAATATGCTACTGCCACTGCAGCACCTTATCCCATGTATATTTTGTTCAGAAATTTGGCCCTTAATATGGTAAAACATTTCTGTCAAATGTAGTAGAAAGAAAGAAACTATTACAAAACAAATCAATTGTCATTTATCAGCTGCTTTTAAAGTGTCATTTTACAAAATAGATTTTCTATGGGGTTTCTAAGCAGCAGCCAGCCTAGTCTGACAACAATCCATGTAGATAGTCATTTGGATCATAAATGCACACACACAAGCACACACACACACACACACACACACACACACACACACACACACACACACACACACACACACACACACACACACACACACACACACACACACACACACACACACACACACACACACACACACACACACACACACACACACACACACACACACACACACACACACACACACACAATCACACACATCACATTAAGAACAGGGCTATCTTACTCCTGAGATGCAGGCAGTGATTACAATGGTACATGTGCTTGTCTCTGATAAGTAATTTTTATGTGGGGAATCCATTTCGAAAAGATGCTGAGATCAGAAGTTTACAGCATTAACAACTATAGCAGGGAAACATGGGCCTAAAAAACAACAGGGAATATATTTATGCAAATCTAGCAATCATAGCTACTGAGCGTGCAGTGTCTTGACATGTAAAAACAGAATTTCTTAATGCATTTTAGCATCTCTGAATCAAAATTAGCATGTAATTCTGGCTGAGAATTTACAAGATACGGTGCTCATATGCAGGTATTTTAGAAAGAGGTTTGTTTCTGCAATAGCAAATGAGCTGAAACATATGATGCTTTTTTTCTGAAATAAATCATTCTTGACCTTTTCTCATCAGGCTACAGTACTGAGGGTAACATCCATCTCTTAAATGCCCAGCTTTTGTTTTGTATGAAAAATCAAGCTTGCTTGTCTTTGTTACTTTGCATTTGTAATATTGCTAAGTATCAGGATTGCTGTATTTCATTTGAATTTCCTCAATATAATAAACTGTATTGAGATTTCCTTAGTGTGTTTTAAAAGTTCTGCAGCAATTTCAAAACAAATAGCAGGTACTATTTTACTTGAAAATGTATTATATTAGCAGTGGCAGGTGGTGACTGGGGGGGCTGCAGGAGACAGCTGAATGGGTGGGGCCAATGGGAATGGGTGTGACCAACTAGAAAGGGGTGGGGCTTTAATTAAATATGCTGCCCTGAGTGCCAAACCATCATTACAAGAGTCCAATCAAGACAAAACAAAGTGTAGAAGAAAAAAATATATATTTCAATGCATTGGCTACATGACAACTTACTTAATATCTAGATGGAAACACAAAGATTGTGAGGCATGACAAATAAATTGCTTTTTAAATACATCACTGGAAATAAATTTCTTTTTAAATACATTACTGGAATGCCAGTCAAAATCAAGTATAAAAAAACAAGCAGCACTCAGCTCAAGCCACTTCTCCTTGCACTGCAGTCCTAATTACAATTTATATTCAGTTTTTTAAAATTACCAAGTAACATGCCGAAAGTAGCAATCTCTGTGATACCCCCACTTGTAAAAATGCTTCTTATCCAAAAAAGACCTGCTGCCTGACAACAACTATCTACTTGATTCATGGAGAACACATGATCAAATTAATATACTGCATAACTGTTCCTTGCCTTGCTTGGAAACATCCAAAGCCACTACAATGGGGATTGGAGTGCAACAAGTAGGTCACAGTTTGAAATGTCTCTGGCTGATGGTGATGGCTCTGACACTCATACCTCTCAACCTCAGAGCAAGAAATCTGGACAAAGCCATACATAGAAGTGGGACACAGGCCCAAAAATAAAGACAATTTTTAAATATTGCTCTTATAAACTTAGAAAGATAATAGAATAGTAGTAGGTCTTGCATTAGTATGAATTTTTGATGGGTATGAAATCTGAAACTCAAATGTCTGCCATTATTTTCTAACTTCAGTCTTTAATGATTTGCTACTAATTTGCCAGAAGACCATAATTTTATGAAAAACAGACCAAATATGTTATGCAAAAATATAAAATTGCCACACAATACAGCTGGGAACCTGTCAAGGAAGGTACATCTTTTTAAAATTAGTACTGTTAACTTGAGCAGCTGACAAAATAAGAGCATCTACATGCATTTCTGAAATAAAAGTAATCTATAACTCTGATCATTACAGTTATTTATAATTGTAAATCCTCCACATTTTCTTCCAAAATTGCCATTTTGCAGAGGGATTATTTGGGGGAGAGCAACATTTTGAGCCAAAATTGGAGACAATTGAGAGGTTTGGATATTCCTAATTCTATAAAGCGATTTATTTGCACGTACCTCTCAACCTCTTAATGCAGTAAATCTGGATAAGGCCAAATATATTGGGGGAACATACAAACAGTACTAAAAAGACAGTTGATAGAATAACAGGTCTTGCTTTAGCATGCATTTTCCTGAAGATTATGACATCTGAAACTCAATGTCTGTCATTATTTAGTGACTTAATTCCTAAATGATTTGGCAGAAAACCACAAATGTTATGAGGAACAAACCAAAAATAAGAAGCAAAAATCTATTCATTCTGAAAATTCTGGACAGTTGAGAGGTATAGTTCAGCTGGGGCTGTCTGAGTTTGCTGCCCATCTCCCCCCTCACAAAATCATGGTCGAATGGAGCGTCCCCCCAGAAGCCATTCCAATGTCCCATTCCTTGGTTATTTCACCCCATTTGCCATAAACACTTTAATGAGCATGCTGCTTTACTTCTGCGATGAGGTGGATTTCATTTGAAAGTTTTATTTTATATTTTACAGCATAAACCCTAATAGATATCTGCTAAACAAAGCAATGCAGTCTCACAATGAAAATAGACGTAGTATTAAAAGTTCTCTGCCCTTGAAACTCACATTCATTGAAACAGCATTGAAACCCACATTCAAAGAAAACATATTTTGCCAGTGGCAGATAAAGATTAATTTTGGGCTGTTTTCAAATCATAGGCCCCTTGAACATGAAACATACACATGCTCTTTGATTCACCTTCCTGACTGTATTAAATTATATTCCTTGTACAATTGTTAGAGGGCATTTTAAATTTATTGTTTTGAACATTTTTCCAGTAAACAATGAAACAAAATGCATGGACCAATAATGACAAAACTGACCAATTCAGAACATTTCCATCATAAAACATTTACTCAAACTTCTACAGTCCACCAGTTTCAGTAAATATGATCATCTCTGAAGAAGTAAAAGTCATCTAAATAATTCCACATTAAAGAAATCTGTTAACTAATGAAGAGGTTACTAAGCTAGCAAATAACTTTATATGTCACTGTTTCATCTACAAATAAAGTGCCTGTTGCACTTGAGGAATAAAGTGCCTATGTTGCATTAAAAAAATGATAATGCTAGTAATGTCACAATACAGAATGGATAGCAAATTGATAACAGGTTCATAGTTACTATGTATCTTCACCAAAGAGGACTGCAGCATCCATCCCCTTTACCACAGAGTACAGTATCAGCAATGGATCTACCTACTGTGGGAGTAGAACCCACAGCCTTCTGCATCAAAAGCAAGTACACTACCTGTTGTGCTATTTGCAATGCAAGCAGGTTTGGCATAAGCAGCACTAAACATTTGTTTCCCTGCAGCTCTCAGCTCCTTGTAAAATCTACTTGAAACTCAGCTGTATCTCTGAACTTTGCAGCACAAGAAATCTGGAAAAAGCCAAAATTTATTTGGAGGGGGGGGGGACAAAAGCCCAAAATCCAGGGACATATTTTAAACATTGCTTGTACAATGTTGGAAAGTTGCTAGAATAAAATGCTGTATTATCACCGTACATTTTACTGCCAAGTATTGAAGTCAGGACCCTGTATAAAACAGCCAGAGCAACATACCACTATGCCAAATCATCTATTTTTATGAAAGAAAGGAAGACTGAAACTTAAATGGCTGCCATATAGTGAATTCATTTCTCACCATAGCTGTCAACATCTTAGCACAAAACACCTGAAAAAAGCCAATAATGGGGGAATACAGCCCCCAGACATATTCAGTGAGTTCAGTTATCACCATAGCTCTCAACCTTGGCACAAAAAACCTGGACAAAGCCAATAATGGGGGAATACAGTCCAAAAATAGGGACAAATACCCACTGAGAACACCAGAGCAAACCCACACAAACACAGGGAGGACATACAGACTCCACACAGAAGGCACCCCAGCCAAGAATCACACCAGACAACCCATAGCTGTCAAGTAGCACTGCTACCACTGCACCACTGCACTACTGGCTGTGTTAAGTAAAGTAACAAAAATACAGAAACCACAGATTTTATGAGGAACAGAACAAATATGAGGCAAAAATCTGCAAATGTTTTACAAATGTTGGTGGGTAGGGAATTCAGGCTCTTGTCACTTGGGCTCAAGATACAGGGTTCAAGCTTTATTCTCTCCCACCATCATGAAGCAACTGGGGCATTTCACACACACACACACACACACACACACACACACACACACACACACACACACACACACACACACCAGATTCTCTGCCTTCATAAACACCCTACCTGTCTCTGTACTCAGCTATGTCCTCTGTAGCGATCACCTGGGGCATTACACACACACACACACACACACACACACACACACACACACACACACTGTCTAACACAGCAGTTAGGAACTAAGCATGCATGTGCAGAGTCTGAGAATTTTTTTATTTTAATATGTTCTACGATGGGGGGAATGGGGAATTTATTTAATCCATTTTTACAGGTGGGGGACCCATTTTACAGGTGGAGGGGCTGCAGTCCCACAGTCCTATAGCACGAGCCACCCCTGCATATTAGTGTGATGTTATCTGAAGTAACAGAGACTGAAAAATGATTGGAAGAAATTTGTATTCTTATAGCCTACTTACATAGTAGCAGTTATGCAACCCGCTTCTTGACATGATTCCTCCTTTGCAGTTAAATACCTATTATCTTGTTAATTAAATATATATATATATATATATATATATATATATATATATATATATTCACCGGTGATTGATTAAGCCATCCTTAAATGCATATGCTTTTGTGTATAAATATATTTGAGTAGACAAATAATAGCCACAATAGTTCTGTTAAAACTTGAATCCTCCTCTCCTTGCCCATAATCCTATCTAGTCATCTTAAAAACACAAACAGTCCATGACAACTTGAAAATACATTTTAAATAAAATTGTCCATACTATTTCAACACAGAGAGAGAATGCTAAATCAAACAATTAGATTCATGCATAGCTTAGACTGTGTAAAATGGCCTTCTTCATAAACATATTCATTACACACTACAAAAAACACCTTACCTCAATGAATATACGGGCAAAGCAAATTAGAAGGTAGGACATTAATCAACATCAGCTCTTTGCCGGTGAACAAGTCACAAGTTTGCATAGTAATGTCTCATGCATGACAAAGGATATGCTGTTGAGAAAATTACAAGCAGTGTAGTTTTTGAAGTTCCAAGATTAGTTGTGCTGCAGGGTAAAACATGTTGATCAGTAGTGTACAGGTCATTCAGACTGCTGTGTAGGAAGAAATCCATGCATGAAATAATTTAGTAGTGTTAACAGTTTAAGATATTTTACATTATGAAAGGACTGACAGGTTGACTCTGCATTGCATGTTTGACACAGGCTTTGAGACTTGAGTGCCACTGAATAACAAGAATGGGACATACCTCTGGAAATGGGGCTGTGAACCATGTTGGTATCCTGCCTACAATGACATTTCCACAGCCTGCCAGTGATAAAGGTGGTAACTCACTGAATCAGGAACTATTTATTTTTTTCTGAATGCTATTTCTCCAAATAATAAATTGCCAGTTTGAGAAAAAATCTGGAGGTTTTTTTTTTTTTTTAAAATACTGGCAACACTCCGCATATAGATTAGAGAATTTTTCTAAGCAGTTGTGTTTCTGGCTCAGTATTATAAAACTTACAACTTGCTATGACTTGAGGATGACACATAGACTACGAGTGGAGGAGGGCTATATCCCAGATGGTAAGTTAGGGAGTACTGCAACCCTATTAAAGTGATGTGCTTGTAAGTATATCTAAGTATGCACGTGTGTGTGTGTGTGTGTGTGTGTGTGTGTGTGTGTGTGTGTGTGTGTGTGTGTGTGTGTGTGTGTGTGTGTGTGTGTGTGTGTGTGTCTAAATGTATGTGTGTATGTGTTTGTATTTGTATGATTACAGTACAAAAAGTGTAGTCAGTGTGTTATTTTCATTATGGTGTGTTTGGCTTTATAATATAATGGAAGATCTCGGTGTACAAGACACAGTTGCTTCCAGGTTTCTGGATGTATTTGTATTCCCTTGTGCTACTGGATGTGAGAAATATTGCAGCATCTCCTGATCCCAGCCCCCAGAAAGTTCAAGCTAGCATGTAACTGCATTAGAACCATGCAGTTTTTACCAGCGGTATAAAGAATTAAAGACATCATTAATGTGAGTATCAATGATTTACAAGGCCTGTTGGTAAAGCTTGGCAGAATAGCACTGAGGGACAGAGTCATATGACTCAGATAATCTGAGTTTTGTTAGTTTCTGAAGGACTGGAGGAGCTAGGTGACAGAGTATGAGAGAAAGTACTCAAAACCATCTTCACATTCTTGTGGGAGAAATGTGGTACAATTCGCTTCAGTGCTGACAGATATTAGACAAAATACATCTTATAAGCAGCAATGTTTAAGTTGTGGTCTTAGTCCCTATCAAACCACTAATGTGGCACCATTCATGAAGCATGTTTGAGAAACACCACTGCATGATATCAGAGGAAGGCATTTTGTGACCTTACATCTGCAATTACATGTACATAGTTGCTTAGGGGATGGGTTATAGCCATAAAACTAACAATAACTCTGAAGGCTACTTGGATGATGATATCCAATGACCATCAATTTTCCTACTTAGAATATTTTGTGGGATGATTAAAGATTAGCAGAGGGGGTAAATAAACTAAAACAAAGTCACTGTTGACTGCCAGCTCAATTGCAACATGTTTAATATCATGACAAATATCTCTGTTGGGTACCTTTGGAGCATTGGTAAAGCATGCATTTTGCAGACGAATGACAAAAACTACATTTCTGGAAGAGTACTGGGCTTGTGTCTCATCTGTAAGTACTACTAGATGAATATGGTCATAGTTAAAACATGCAAATATACATACAGAAGCAGGAGTACACGTAAAATGTGTTCAGCTGGAGTTAGTATTAGTAGTGGTCACAGTACAATGTATATACATGACCTGTTGGGTACTAATGCTATGGTGTGCTGTAATCTATTTTTCAGCTAATTTGCAATGATCTTTGGAATATCATAGATTACAGTGAGCCCTTTCGGCAGAGAAGCAAAAGAATGTGTGTGTGAGCTTGTGTGTGTGACATTTAGGAGAACCGTTACCTTTTAGAAGAGATGAGTTAAATGTGAAGTGTGGGAAGCTAATCCAATATGTTGGAGGAAATTACATGCTAGCAGTGTAATCTATAAAAAGGAATAATGGAAGCAACGTTGGAAAATTGGTAAGATTATGTAGACAAATGAATATGCTTAAACAATGCCAACAAAACAAAATGGTCTGCAGGGAATTGCACAACAAAGCGCATTATATGAGCACAAGACTTACAGGTGTTATCTGTAAATCAAATGCACGAAAGTTGCACTTCTGCACTAATTAGTGAAGAGTAATGCATTCTTTGCCTTGAATCATGCTGCGTCACATAAAGGAATATCTGAGAGAGCTAGCCAACTGGTGGTGCAACAGGTACATTTTTTCATCAATTCCTGGTCTATGTATTTAGTTCTGAAATAAGTGAGAGCACAACATCAGGTTTATTTGTGTTTTACAGGCAGCATCTTATTCTATACTACAGTTACAGGGTGTGGAAGGCTGAACTTGGTACTTAACATTCTGGTGGGAGTCTGGGAGAAGGCCTTCACATTTTGCTGTCTACATAATTTCTAATGAAATGATAGAAGGAATTACTGTGAGAAACATCACAATGAAGTTTGCTATGCTTACTCTAAAGGTACTGTCGATGCCAAAATATAATATGAGCCACATTTACAGGTGATGTTATCTACATCTTATATCTTTGACTGATGACCCCTAGCTGTACTCATTGAAAGGACAGCAAATTCTCAAACATGTTATTTTAGAGTGCACTTTCATGCATGAATACATAGTTGGTTTAATGTGCAATATGCAACTGTTTATGTGCAATGGTCATAACTGTGATGAGAAAATACTTTATATACTGAAATAAACTGTCAAATTTGAAAGCACTGAAGTTTCACAAAAAGTATTTTTCTGCAGGGGAGCATCATTCCCCATGACCATCCCCACCCCCTGTAAGTAATATGCAGTAACTCTGAGAACAGTCTGTACTGTGGAAAAAGTAAAAGTGCCTGAGATACACAATGTTGATTTTACATGACTTAGCAGGGCAGCCCACATTAATGATTGCCCACTGGAGTATTGATCAGTAATGTTATCACTACGAAAAAACACCAAACGGCCAACTTCCTCAACAGTACCAAATAAAACCAAATAAGAAGCTCAGGAAGGAGAAGAGATGCTGGTGTTCAAAACAAATCACACTTCCACAATTAATGAACGCTTTATTTACCATCCGCGTTTTCGTCCTACAATGGACTTCATCAGATATGTAAGGTGGCTGTATGCCCAAAATGCTCTTGCAGTACAGAATAGACAAAGCCAATACAGCTGTTCCCTGTATACAGCACACTGCAAAATATATTTGTATGAAGTCCTGAAGCAGAGCAATTAATAGCACCAGTATCAGCTTTCTTGGTTGGATGAAGCTCTCTCCACGATAATGTGTAGCACATTAATCAATTGGGCAATGGATGCTGTGTGTATAGGAATGTAAGCAACATCTGATGAGAATAGTGAAAGTAGGGCAATGGAGCACAGTAGGACAAACTTGGAACAGCACCAAGTACTGCACATAATCAGATTATCTGAATGCACTGTAAGTCACTCTGTTAACAGCTGAGAACCATACTTTTAACAGTCTGTAGACTCTGTATGTTATACTTCTCACAAGACAACAAGTCAAACAAATGTTCTTGTGTTACTTTTTATATATAACAGAGAAGACACATACACAGAGGAGGGTACTGAAACTGTAGCTTGCTTTGGGGAAATGTATTGAAGAAAGTAACTGTGTCTTTTCATGTGTCCATGTCAGTTCAGTGAAATTTCTGGAATCTGGCACATTACGCAGATATCAGCAGAAAAGTTGGGAATAACTATGTAATATGTAAATATGCCACAGTAAACTCAGAATATCTTGGTGCACAATGGAGTGCCTCAGTAGTAACAGCACACTGTATATCACTTGCAGGTACTCCGTAAGTAATGAAAAATAGTTGTCAAAATGTCATGTACATTAATAAAGTTAACAAAGTTACAGAAAGAGTCTCACAATCTAAGCAGCCTGTCATAAATACATATCTATAACAGAATTTCTCCAGTAAACTTACAGACAAATATGGAATATCTGCATAACTCTGTTATTATGAGAATATGCTAGCTATCACTTGCATATTCCAATGGAATCTGCACATTTTTTTAAATAAAAAAAATGAATAAAGGTAAAAGGCAATCACAGCCACATTGCCACAGCTAGCATTAGCTGACAATGGGTGTTACACAGGTGTGGGTAACACAGGTAATGCACACAATGAAGGAAATTGGGAGATAGAAAAGCAGATTTGGGGGAACAGTGAAGAAGAGGGGCACACAAGATGCATGTTGGAATAAGAACATTTGAGGGAAAGTCAGCAGGGCATGGACATTTTTTTTTTGGTGGGAATAGGCCCCTTTTTATTTATTTTGTTTTAAGCCTAGAAGGATAAAGATAAGGAAAGAAGAGGGAAAGTCCATCAAGGCAAGTATACTCACAGAATAAATATCACAATACATGCCAGACAAAGGTTGGAAAAAAACAGTAAAGGACAGGTAAGTTAAACAGATGGCACACTGCACAATACAGGCAATGGAAAGTTTTCAAATAGCTGGGGATGCATACCAGCCATGATAAAATGCACAAAAAACATTACATATGCAGTATCACATTATGACATGTTGCGAACTGTGTGGTAGTCATACATGGATGTGTATGAACAATGATAGATGCATGTTAATAAAGAGGGATCACTATACACATTGGGTAAATAAACCCATATCCAAGTAGCCTGCCAGCAGTGTAAATGTAAGCCAAGCAACATCACAGAAGAGCAAATGCAGATCTTAGAATGCTCGATAAAACAGCAGAGGATGAAACAGAACTTCCAACCATGCATGTGACAGGCAAACAACCAAACAAGTGTCAAACATTAGTTCTGTAGTAAAGCAGCTAACTGGCTGCTACATACACAACTATGTGCGCACAACACAAGCTTGTAATGGCATGCATATATGTCACACACGTATGTCATGTTAGAAGCAACGTGTAGGCATAGGAATATATGTATGACTGTCAGTTGTCTAACTGGAACATGCATGAAAGCAATGTCAATACACATACAGACACTAATAACATGTAAGAATAATATATATTCACAATAACAGTATAGCTATATAAAACATTTCAGGTTGAGCACTTGAATTTCAACAAGATACAATGGTTAACATAAGAATAAAGAGAACAGAAATGTGCTGTGAGCAGTAGGAGCAACGTGTGTGCATATGTGATACATCTGTGCGTATGTCCTACATCTGTGCAATGGCCATAGAGATGACACATGTTGACCTAGTAAACAAAGTAAAACATGACAATAGAGAATACTTTCAACAAAGGCAAACATATCTGCAACATATATCATGTATCTAAAAAGGTGGAAGGGTAGTGGATAACCTGGGCCCAAGTTAAGGGAGACAACAATAAATCAGGACAAGGTAAAATTACACATTGCAAATTGATTTTTGCATCACATAGGTTGCTGTTGAAGCTAACCAAAACACATTTAAAGCAAATGGCTATGTATGTCACATGAGCAGGCTGCAACATTGATTTCAACAAAATGGGCATCTATAAACCATTCATACACACTCTTGTACAATCATGAAACATCAACAGGCCTAAGTAAACAAGCTAAAATTTTCCATTACATACACATATACTGTCATGATGATATGGAATAAACAACTGCAGTTATGTGTCATGGACTCTGCTTATTAGTGAGCAGAGGATAATCCTGTGAGTAACATTATAGCACATCAACATTAAGTCACTGACTGCTCACATGTCAAAGGTACAAAGAGCTAAAATAGGGTCATTGAATGATGTTATTTATATTGTAGGCAGGTGGAATGCCTCATAGTTGGCCAATCACACATTCTGCACCTACAGCAAAGATCTGTAAAATATGCATGTACCCTACATTCTGATTGTTACCTAATTCTTTGGACCATTGGAGTAGAAACATGTGAATTTTAAATGAGAGAATACTAGGGGCTTCTGCAGGTCTGCTATATCTGTGTGTGGTAGATGCTGAAGTGAATGCTGCTGGTGCTGCTGACCATATGCCTAAGCATGGAAGGAGAAGAGTGATCAGGCCCTGGGTAACCTCCCAGGAGCTACATGTGCTGGAGTTTGTAGAGAACTACAGGTTGGACAGGTACATACTACAAGAACTCACTGAGCTCTGCCATCATCAACTCAGACCCAGAGCCAATAGAAGGAACCCATCCCAGTGGAAACAACAGTAAGTGTAGTCCTTAGGATACTAGCTACAGGTAGTTTCCAAAGACCAATGGGGACATGATGGGGGTCTCACAGGCATCTGCATCCAGGGTACTCCACCAGTTCCTGGATGCCATGCTACCACATGCCAGTGAGCACATTTCTTTTCCCCTCACCACTAAGGTGATGGCCAGCAATATGAAACACTTCTACCATGTAGCACACTACCCTGAAGTACTAGGTGCCATAGTTTGCACTCATGTACACATCAAGGCACCACCCGGTGAGGAGGGTAAGAATCTATGTCTACAACAAGGGCAACACTCTATAAACTGCCAAGTCATGTGCAATGCCCAAGGGATTATCATGAATGTGTGTGCTGGCAGCCCTAGCAGTTATTACGACTCTTACATCTGGTATGCATCACCGCTGTACCAGATGTTTGCTAGGGGGCACATTCCACATGGCCATTTACTGAGGGATGCTGGCTACACCCTGGAACTGTGGATGATGACACCCATCAGAAATGCACTCACACCCATGAAAGAACTCCATAATGAGGCACACGGACAAACTGCAAACATCATAGAGTGTGTGTTCGGGCTTCTGAAGTCATGGTTCCAGTGCCTCAATATATCTGGTGGAGCCCTGCAGTAATCCCCAGCCACATGTACAGTATACATATGTTCACAGTATGTGCTATGCTACATGATATGATCCTGCAATAACAGCTGCAGCAGGATCAGCACAGGGAAGAGATACACAGCTCCCCACCACTGCCGAGGTCACCACAGCCACACTCACAGAAGGACTCAGAGGAGGAACCCCCTGATGATGTCCCTGTAGGCAGATGTAGGCATGCCCAGTATGCCCTGGCTAAGAGACAATGCATAGCACATTCACGGACAACCTAGTGACCTAGGGACTGATTCCTCACTCCTACTCACATGCATATATTAACAGTGACACCAGGCAATCCTCACAACCTATACTTAGCCATGTATTGGCTGTGTACTGCTTGAATCTGACAACATTGACCCTGGACTATAGCTCTGTCAACTGATGCATTTGCAAGGTAAGCCTCTAACCTATACAATACTTGCAAGGATTACTATGATATGGTATTGTATGTATGGATCTGCTGCATGTATCCAAGGAAATATAGTGGGCTATTTGGACAGAAGTAACATGCACACGTGACTACAGATACCCAGTCCACTAGTATGTGTTTATTAATATTCACTAGGCCTCATGGTTGGAATATGTACTACATCAGTCAAGGGAGATGTTAAACAGTGGGATCACATGATATTTGGACCACTGTCCATCACAGCAGAACATGTGATGCTGTTTCCTCACACCCAACACAGCAGTTTTCACATATAACTGCTTTAACATTAAAAGTCATCAATGGTATATCAGCAAGTCAGGCAATCTCAGGGCTGTAACAGATGTTTCAAATCTGGAAATATCCACATCTTCTGCATGTGTGGTAGTATTATATACTGGAGATTTCACATACTGACAGTCTATGTGTAGTGTAACATTACTAACCTCTGTCACATTTTAATTACATCAGACAGTGGGAAAATGCCATGGACATTTTGAGTGATGCGCAGTACTGCAGAAACTGGGACAGATTTCAGTGTCTGTAACACACAAAATCCCAAACTGTAGTACAGGTAGGTGTGGGATTCAGTCACATTATAAGTAATGACAGTCCCATTGGGCATGCCCATATACTTAGTTAAAATTACTGCAATTCTGTTGCCCCATCATCAAAATGACCTGTTATGTATGTATATATATATATATATATATATATATATATATATATATATATATATATATATATATATATATTTATATATATACAGATCCGTCTGTCACTATCTCTCTCTCTCTCATACACAGCATATTTATCTCTATATGTATTTTTAAATATATATATATATATATATATATATATATATATATATATATATATATATATATATATATATATATATATATATATAAACATACATCTCAGTCTCTCACTATATATCTACATAACACATATACATATCATACCCATGCAGCTACATTTATATATACATCCCTGTTATATACATAAATATGTGTGTGGATGTGTATATTATCCTACATACCCTAATAATAGTGAGTTAAGCTGCTCTATCAAACATCTATAATGTTGCTCAAAGGATCCAAAGTAAGGGTCAGCAGTTCATAATGCCCTTACCTACAGAACCCTGTGCCTGCTAGATGTCACCACATAGACAGCAACAGGTAAGCATCTGGTGCAATGTATAATGTTGTCTACACACTCATGGACAGGGTACATTGTCCATGCTCACAGGCTTGCCCATCCAAGTGCAAACTGACACATATGGACATACTTGCAACTATTAGACACATATACTAGGATACTGCATTCAGATAACAGTATGAAGCAATATCATCCTGCAGGCCACAAATGCTATTCAACACACGCCTAGTTTGTATAATTCACAAGTAGTTTGCCTGCAGCCACATACAAAAATGACATCAGCCATGGTGTGTGCAATAAGTACTGTGGTCTATGCTGTGCAAGACTAGAGAGGTAGGGGTTCTAATCTCAGTCCGGCTTACTTGTATGTCTGTACATATCCCTCAGTGGCTATCAAACTGCAATGTTTATGCACATTTTGTCCCTCTAAGTTGCTGCTGGCTTCCAAACTGCCCTCTTCTGCAAGGTCCAATGATGTCATTGACCTTAGCACTACCAGCTGGCATTACAATGTCAGTCTTAAGTTGCGGCGCGTGCAATAATACTGTGATATATAGGGTGTAAGACTACATAGGCAGGGGTTCTAATTTCAATCCCGGACACTTAGGGTGTGTGTTTGCCCCTATGGCCTATATGATTACTTCAGTAAAGTAGACAGAGGTAGGGTTTTGCAGTATTTATTTGCAGCAGGTGATGTGGACCTCCAACTGCATGACCACAATGAGGCCTGCTGATGTCATCAAGCATAAAATGTCCTGACAGTACTACCAGACATGAGGTGCATTGCGTGCATCACGTACTGTGGCCTGTAGTGTGTGCCATTACATAGGTAAGTGTTCTAATCTATAAATAGCCAACTTGCACTATGTGTGTCCTGTGCCATATCCTGTAAGCAATAATTGGAAGTGGTGCTATCCTCAGTGTAGCCATGTTAGTGTGTGTGGCTATTAGAGCATTTTGCATCAGCTTATGGAACCATAGGATATTTGAACTTCACTAGCATAATGGCCATATGACCCTCACAATCCTAGGCAATTGTACACCCTTATTGACATGATCAGTACATACTGCCCCAGTCCAAGAAAGACACAGGCAGAAGTCCTGTGGTGAAATGATAGTTGCACAGCCAATCATAAAGATGGCATGTACTGAGGTGCTCTGAGCTGTTCTGTGTGCCATTAGGCAGGGTTCAGTTTCAAATGTGTGTTAAACTCTGCTAGACAAGTATCTCCAACCAGTAGGTTAACAACCTCAAAGGGATCAATCTATCTAATAAACAACCTAAAGATATGCACCATTTGCAATCACACAGGGTCACATATTGGCCAGTATGCAAGGCAGAGATGACCTCTGAGTCCTCTATATGTCATACGCTAAAATGACATATATTTCAGACGATCCCCATTGAATACATACTGAAGATGTGAAGTCCCCGTGTGAGGGAGCATACTGGTGTGTGCAATTGCCAGTACTGCTTAGAAAGATACATTACCAAATGACCATTGCACTCAGATATTGGCATGCTGAGGAAAGAGTATGAGTATGTCACTTACAAGTGACTGTGCCATCAGCTATGACATATGATTCCTACCATACCACTGTGGAGACATTGTGATCTCAGGCATATTAGATATAAACCTGTGTGGCCAGGTCTGTGTGTCCAGTTCTTTCACCCCTGAGTATGTACATCATATGTTGCAACTGATGTACCACTTACCAGGTACATAAGTGTTACTGATGGAAATTATACTACATATATATTTGCATGTAGTTTATGGCATGGCCATTAGTATGTCAATAAGCATTTGTTCATCAATATCTTTTTGCAGGATATTGAGATAACTCACAGCCTCTATGAGTGTTCACAATTTTCAGGCATTAGCCAACTTTGTTAGCCACAGACATGCAGTACTTGCTTGCATCATGGGTAAATGGATTCAAAGCAGTACAGGACCCAGGAATAAGCCGTGTTGAACACTGCTGCTTACAGATCAGCTATTGGAGGCAGATATCCCTATGTTCAGTATGTGTGCCATCAATGTGCCACTTAGTCATCCCTACAATGACATTACCGTGGATACCTAAGTGGGTGCTTTGCAATTGATGCCTGGAACAGAAGGCATAAGACATGCAAAAGCCAAATGAGTGTCCAGGTAGCTAATCAAAGCATCTACCTGCAAAAGGGCACGTGAAGCCTACAGAGTCTTTCATGATGTGGGAGAACTATGTGGATGAACAGTCTGTGTCCTGCTTGTCATCATGGGCTTCATATGGAATGTGTTGCTTGTGATGATAGCAAATGTTTATTTTGCTCAAGGCCAAATCATGCTTACTGTCTCTAACCGGTGGACTCCATTGAGTGTAACATGGATGACAGTTATATGACTCACTCCACTTACCATGGCCTAACAAGGTGTTTGACAATGTTAGGCCAGCAGGCCTTGCAGGAAACTTGTCGGTTATCTACAGAGTCTTATATCAGCTGGTGGATAGGCAAGTGTCTGACAGGCATAATCTGGGAAGATAGCATTGGGAGACCTATGCTGGACCAATGCTACTCACCAGTGGATTTCCCCAGTCATCATTAATGGTGTGCCCTTTCTAGCTATTCCCTCTCTGCAGTTACAGCCACTGTCATTGACCTCTGTCTGACTACATTAGCTGGTGATTGCATATTAGGAACTGTTACTGAATCCCACACAGAACCAAACAGCTTACCAGGATGGCCTGTAACACACATTCAGGTGTTGTCTGAGTCACTGACAAATACTAAATGCCAAAGACTGTGCAATACTATCTTTTGGGAAGTCATCCACCCTTGTAAAATATTGTAGTGTCTGCACACCACACACAGTTGAGCCTTTACTCATGGAGTTATGGACACAGAGATTAATGTAGCCTTTCACTGCCACTGGTCAGTAAGATGTGGGGATGCATTAGATTTTGTACAACCTATACAGAAAGGTATGGGATGTAAATCCCAGACTGTCATTGCTATACTGAATGTGGCACTCATCACACTTATCATTGTGTGAATTGGCACCCTTGCAATGTCACTACACAGCCATATAGTACAACTGCAACAGCCACACAGGTTCCATGGTACACCTATACACAGTGTAGATATGTTCTATGGAGTCCATGTCAAGACCATGCATGTGTAGTCTGCTCCTAAATGCTTTGGAGGGGATGTGTATGGCTGTCATACAGGGAGATGTCAGATCCCACTGTGTACCTCCCACATATTTATGACAGGACTAACAAACGTATCTATTCTACACACCTACAATGTCACTGTGGTATAAATATTACATGCTGGAGAGACAGGTATGTAACACAGACAGTAGACCCTATATGAAACAGGCACCCCATGAATGTGAAGCACACCTCTGCTGTGACACACATCATGTTCAGGTTACACAATTGGATGAAGAATAAGACAATCATAACTGGTGTTGGACTAATATCTGTACTGGACACACAAAACTTGTAGATGGGTCATCTCCATCACAACAGCTTGTAGATGTGTTAGCTCTCAAAACCCTTGTGACACTTATCAAAGTTATCAGACCTTTCAACAAATTAGGGATGCATGAGTAAGTGCTGAATGATGACATTGTCCTTGTTAGCCTATTATACACGTATGAATCTATGGAGCCATGCACTTATAGTGCTGTACCTTGCTGAAGGCATACTTCTTTTGTGCTGACATTCCATCCAGCGCTATGATGTTTATGGCTTTATTGCTGCTGTGTATCCATAGGTGTCCCCAACAAAATCCTAAAATAGAAACATAAACAGGTCCATGACACACCTTTCATTGTGTAATTATACAACCATTACAACATCATACAACATAAGGTACACAAAATTATGTGGTGTACTCATGACAAATGCCAGCATACAGTACATGTCATTAACCACTACAAGTGGCATGGTAAAACAACACTGCATTACACAAGTACATGTTAACTAATATAGTCATCCTGTGCATCAGACACATAGCTTCATTTCCCTGCATTTATGGTGAGAATGACAGGGATGTGACACAGGTATCATTATTTGCACAGGCATGTTGTGTTGGGGTGCAGGAGGACAAGGCTGACCTAAAAGATTGACAGCACGTGTGTGAGTTCTGAAGGGAAGCAGGTAAGATGGACCATGGAAATGTGCCGTGTGTGTCTGTAGGTTACCTACATTTGACAGTGGTGTGTGAATGCGTACAGGTACACAGTCAAGTTCAGTGCTAGCCCTACATGTGTGTATGTTGGACAACTTTGAACTGTGCATGGTAGAGCTAACAGTTCACCATCACCACCTCCATGCACAAGGTCAGAAGCAGTGTTAGTATCTGACGGTGACTGCTGTCTGCTGGGACTGTGTCCTCCACGGGAATGCCCACGACCATGAGCCCATGGCTTTCCACATCTTTGTGTGGACAGCACACTCTCCTCTGTAGCACTGGATGTACTGCCACTACAAGATTGTGATTTTTCATGGCCATGTGAACTCTCAGCAGGTCAGGTTGCTGACCTTTGTCCTCGAGTCTGACGCTCAACTCCAACCAGATGTTCCCGCACAGACACTGTGCATTCTAAGACAGACACTGTCTCAGCCTACCTTCTATCCTCTGCATCAGTGAACTGATCTCGGGTGTCAGCAATGCAGTGTAGGCAATCACGGATGTCAAACTGCGCTGCATCCATAACCCTAAGCATGTATCTGGAGTTCCATTCAGAATGTGCCTGTGCCTCCCTGATGGCCAGAAACATGCACCGAGTGACCCATGATGTGACACCTGCAACAGGAGGTGGATGGACAGCAGGCCTCCTACAATCACCCCTTTCAATCCACCTGTGTGGAACCTCACTAAATCTCTGGCTTTGGCCAGTGGGTACACTCACTGGAGCCATAGTTGCCACACTTACCTGTTCAATGCCCCCAACCTCTGACTGTCCAATATATGTGGCCTCCGGGGAATGGATATGTGTGGGCATACTGACTGTGTGTGGTGAGAATGAAGGCAGAAGATGGATGTCAACCTCTGGGACAGAGTCATCCCAAAAACCCCCTCCTGTACCTCACTGTGGCCACAATCATCATGAGATTCTGAAGAGATACTGACATCAGGTTTTATAGGGGACAGACACAAACCTCCTGGTCACCTGTGATAAGAAAAGAAGCAGCAGTACATTAATACTATTATGCTCTGCAGCACTGTATTGCAATATATGTAAAGCTCTATACACTATTGTCACAAATACAGATCTGTTGAAAACCCAACCTCATATAGAAGGACAAGTGGATACTACTCTTCTCACTAACAGTTGTAGTTACTTGTAAGTAAAAGCTCTTTACACAGAAATTTCAGAAGCAACAATGAGGTACATTGTTGACATTTGTAAAGACTCTGCATAATTGACATAAATGACAATCTGTAATGTCCTGACAATACTGTTAAATCTAACAGCGGGATCACACCTACAAGGCATAGATATGAGCCTAACATGTGTACAATCAGACAATATGTGTGCAGTTGGCAATCATGCCAGCAGTACAGCAATCCAGGCAGCAGGCTGGGATGACTCTTTAGGGATTACATTGCTGTAAACCTACTTCTATAATAAAACAGTGTTGTGCTTACCAGAAGCAGGACCACGGCCTTATGCTATACCTTATGTACCCGTGAAAATTTGAGGGAGAGGTCATGTCAGTACCACCACATGTTGCACCACAATAAGGTAAAACATTCCTATATCTCATATTTACAGCAGCTACTGTGTTGTTATATTGGTCAGAATCTCCACATGACAGTCAAATTGCAGTTAAACCCTCCCCCAAACAACAAAGACCTGACACCCATGTAAGAGTATGAAAACCCTGACACACTGAATGCTACACTATTGCAATGCTGATCAAACTAACCTTACCTGCATGCTCCTTTGCCATGGAAACTGTGGCACCCACATCCACAATGTTCAGTGTGATGGTATACCTGGGAGCTGTCCTGTATGCTTAGATTTGCCAGGAATTCCTCAGTGGCTGAAAGTGTTTGTTCTACTGGAGGCCCTCCACAAGTGATGCCATGATCCCTGGATACATCTGCTGCTCTTTTGCATGCAGCATTTGTCATGTCCATTGCACGATATTGAACCTGCTCATGTGGTCTGCTCAGATGACCTGTGGAATTCACATCATGGATAAGATCAGCCCACAATGCTGCCCACTGTTCCCTGTTGTGCCTCCCCTGGACAGCAGTACTTCATGATGTTGATGGAGGCCTTCCAGTAATATCTCATTCTCTGCATCCATGAAAGGCACATTTCATCTTGGATGCATGTTTTCTGAAAAAAAATAACATGGCAACACATGCCAGGATCAAACATGTAACAGTACACTATGTAGAGATACAGCAAGTACAGAATGGCTAGCAGTATCCACTGCATATGTCAAAACAACAGTGTCATATAAATACCAGTATGCTATTACAACCACTATAAAGGGACAGTCCCACAAGACTAGTGTGTCACATTGACAGTAGACATTCCAACTTTGATGTATTGCACATTCTATCTATGTGAAACAATTTGTAGATCATTGACATGTCATTATCACAGTTCTAAGAAAGGCTTACTGATGTAATCCCTATCCCCTAAGTATATTCACATATCTGCATCATGTTATAAACAAAAAGTTTACATACCTGATGGAGTGCAATGCTGCTCTGTTGATATGTGGTGATATTTGTGTTTTAGCAAATGCATGTTATGTGTGAGGGAAGTCTCATACAGAATAGTTCCCCATAGCCAGCTGTTTGCCTTTTTAACACTCTTCTCATTAGCAGGTGATTGCCTTTTAATCTGTCTATGGTTCTGAAATGCTAATTGCAGGCAACACAGCTGATTTGGACTATCATCAGCAAATGCCATACAACCACTGTACAAGATATAAGGCCTTCATGTAGATTGGACATTCCTGGGGTGAGGAGACTACATCATTGCAGGGTTAGGTCTGTAGCAGCAATGTTTAGAAAGAGATGTGTGTGCTACAAGCTGCAGCTGCTGCTGAAGGTAATAGACATAGGCAGAGAATGTGAACACTCTGGAGGACAACAAGCTCTAGGAATAACTGTGGGAGCTGTGTCAGCCTTGTTTTCAAGGCAGAGCCAGAGCGAGGGTGCCCATTACACTCCGATTAAGGTATGCGTTTAATGTAAGTATCTTAGACAATAGTATCACTAACGGGTTCCTATTACATTATAGAATTGCTGAAACTTCAAAACTGTAAACATTGAACACAGTTAATCGAAGTTTCAGCAATTCAAACTAAAACAAAAATGAAAAAAAGATCAGCAGTTAAATAACTTTTGTAAGCAGGGGGCAAGCCCCTCACACCCCCCCTGCTCTATAGAGATACCATCTCCGAGATTGCACTACAGTGCAGTAAAGGGAAATATTCCCTTTCCGCACTTTAGTGCGATCTCTGAGTTGGTATATTTAAAGAGCAGGGGGTGCGGGGGGGTCCAGGGGGGCTTGTTCCCCTGCTTACAACAGTTGATTTATGTTTTTTGTTTTTATTTTTTTTACGTATTCAAAATTATGAAACATCGAACATACAAGTTTGATCTTGTAGTGTTCATTGCTTTATGATTTCGATAACGTAATAGGAACCCCACTAACAGAGTACTAGGCAACATGTTTGTTCTGTCCTTGAGCAACATAGGGGATAAACATAAGAATATGTCCATCATTTGAGCAACTGTCAGGCCATGTGTTACAGTCTGGCACTCATTTGGAATGTGTATGCTGGCAGTCCTTTTTATAAGCAGGGATTTCAATTGTGTATGCTAGCTGTACAGCTGTGCTAATCTCCACTATGAGTTGGAAACAATTGTGTGGTGCACTCTGATATTTGCATTACCTCAGCTGAAATCCCCTGTGAATGCATATTAATGCATGATGTGACATTTTATGTACTTATAGCTTTGTCACAGTAATATGTGAAGTGTGTTCCTATCTGCAGGCCTGTGACTTCAATCATTGAAAAGCAGACACTTCATTAGAAATGCATTGTGTGGATGAAGAGTGCATGACTCAGTCATTAATTGCTGGCCTCACAATAATGTAATTTAACTGCTATACTCCACTGGATTTGAGCCCAGGTCTGCGTGTGGCAAAGTGTACAGTTTGCAAGGCATTTAGCAGAGTGAGCTACTGAAACACTGCTACAGCAGGTGTATTTGTCAGATATAAGTGCACATATACAGGCTGTGACATAGTTTTCTACATCCAACATAATGCACATGGCATTATATGGATGTATTTCTGCAACAGGGTCCCAGTTGAACATGTACTTTGCCATTAATGCCTTAACAGGTGTAATTGTAAATGTTGCTGATAAAAGGGTGCATTTAACTGCTATCACAGACCACATTTGCATCCATTGTTATGTGTTTGGCTTTCTAGTGGTGTTGCTTGCACAAGTCTCCAAGGTGGACTCCCATTTTTTTCAATTTGTCATTAATCTAGTTTGCATGATGTGGCATGATGCACAGCTCTGCTTAAACATGCTTAATGACTGTAACTTGCAATTACTATGTTTTGCTTAAACCACCTGTTTTACTTAACAACTTTGTGGTGTGGCAGGTTAATGCACTGGTCTGCATATACAATGGTCATGGGCTCAAAACAGAGGAGAAGTGTTTATTTTGTATGTATTTATTATGATTTAAAAACACATATATCAATATAGTTCCATTTAGCTGAGCTTAACAAAGTGTTGTGTACCATCATACAAAAATTATATAAAGAAAAGAAAAATGGGGAAATAGGAAAGTGGTGAAATGGGGTGCAAGCAGGGGGAAAAACATAATGTAAGGCAGGTAGGTATGTGCAGGAAGGGTATAGGAAAGAACCATAGCTATCCATTTCTTGTACATCAACAACTGTGTACTTTGATAGATTTTGTCGATGACTTTAGACTATCTTCCCTTGAGAGAGTAGTGACAACAACATAATTGTTTTGTTAAGCCAATTGGCCCAAATTATTTGTGTCCAGTGGATATGCATGAGAAATGGGGAGCTGCATATGGGACAGTATTTTTTGTTTGGGACAGGTACCCATTTTTTGTTTTGTTTTTAATGTGAGAGTAGAATATTGGGAAGGGACATAGTTAGTTGTAGGGGAGGTACGTTGTGGAGGTGAGGAAGTTTTGCAGACAGACAAGACAGACAAAACAGCAGACAGGGGTGGTGTGTGACACAAGAGGGGGTGAACATCTTGGATGGGGAGGCTGTTGTGGAATTCCAATGTGCCTCCACATGGTAGCAGCATGGCTCACATTCCCACCCATGGGAATGTTGACACTGCTCCATCATTGCCCTGAGGGTAGCAGTGGTGGAGGCTGGGCTCCAGGGTGAGACTGCCCCACCAGGGTGGCCAGCAGAATCTCGATCTGACACAAGCAGCATCCAAACCAATGCATGATGAACCCATTTGCTAAACCTGCCAGTTCATCATGGGTGACAACTCCCCCTCTACCACCGCTCTCAGAGGGGGGCTGGTCCCTGTCCTATGGGGTGGTACTACCTACCACAACAGGTAGTGCAGGTGCAGTAGAGGAGGCACTACCAGACTGGGTTTCAGATATCCTGGGACCCAGTGCAATGGCCAGAGGAGGCAAGGTAGGTGGATCATGATGAACTGGCTGACTTTGATGCGCTGCAGTAAAGAAGTTAGAACAGTAAGTTAAGGATAGTAATAACCAAACCAATGTTAGTATTAAGTGAATGTAACATAATATTTATTAATCCAAATACATGTTAAGGTATATTGCGTGTCACACAATATTAACATAGCAGTCAGTATATTAACAGCAAGCCAGTATGAATTAAACCATAAGACCAACAAAACAGTTTAACAAAATATGTTAACATTGAATCACAATAATAAATAACAATAATAAATTAAATGTTAACAAAATATAGTGTAACAGAATATATTAATATGAAATCATAATAATGAATAACAATAATAAATTAAAGTTTAACAAAATTTAGTTAGTTTAACAAAATATGTTGTTGTTGTGTCTTTCGGCTTTTCCCAGTTAGGGATCGCCACAGTGGAACTCCGGTCTGCTAATGATTGGCAGTAGATTTTTATGTGCTGAGTTACTGGCCCTGATGCACAACCTTCAATGAAGGTACACCCATTCACGCATGTCTCCACACAGAAGACGCTCTAGCTGAGAATCAAACAGGACAACGTCTTACTGTGAGGTGACAATGCTACTGCAGCAAAAATATATTAATATTAAATCATAATAATAAATAACAATAAATAACAATAATACATTAAAAAAGATAAGGGGTGGGAGAGAGAGAAACACATACCATGACATCACAGATGTGTGTAGTGTCATTCATGAGTACAGTGACTACAATTCTTCTATAGCTGATGTAGCACATACATACCTCTCAAGCTGTTAGCATGGGACAGTATGGACCAAGAACTAACAAATTTAAATTCAGGTACGCAACTACACAGAACAGTTTCACATAATGCAGATTTATATAACTACCAAGCTGCTCTGTAAACAGATTTGGCAATACATTGCATTCCAACTAATCATTTATCTGGTAATCATGTTACAGACATACTAATTACATTATTGAAAATCGTGACACTTGAAAGGCATGTTTGTGTACATTAAGTAAACTAGACAGCTGTAATGCCTTAGTTGGCAGGCATGGAAGTAGAACTCAATAGCTGTGACTGCAAGGGACATCTGCAAATAATGTAACAATTGACTGCAGCAATTTAGAACAGACATGCAATGACTACAGCACTATTGCAAATATTAAAACAGATTTATTTAGGAAACCACAATCTTACAGGACATTCCTTCTGCATTGTAGAGATATTACAGTTTTACTCTTGAATGCAGTGACAGTAGAACACACATGCAATGAATACAGCCGTGCTGCAAATATTAAGACAGATTTATTTAGGAATCCACAATGATGCTTAACACTTTATTGATATTGCAGATAATTCTCTGTGAAATCTACACACATTATCTGCTCATTAAGTAGGCTACCTCACCCATATACCTTTTGTTTCTGGAGTGGAAGAAAATGAGAGCATTGCGTGATGGAAATTGGCCTGGAGACATCCTTGAACCATACTATGAGTTGATGAATGCATTTTCAGGCCATTAGTTTTGCATTCTACAGTTATTACAGTTGTACACTTGACTGCAGCAACTTTACCATAGACATGTAATGTACACAGATCTAGTCCAATTATGTTATGATGCCACAATCCTGCTTTACACCTTTTTTGCTTACCGTTACTTGTACTGTTTATTGCAATACAGTTATTGTTCACTTATTGCTCTACAGTTCTAATTGGTCATTTATTGCACTACAGTTTTTATCATTTATTCTTTATTGCAGTACATTTCTAATTCTCTATTACGTATTGCACTACAGTTAGCATAATAATATAAACATACTTACCACACTCACAGCGTAACCTGGCCAGGCGCTTGGCATGGGACTGAATATTGCAAGTCCACTCAGCTGCAGCTGTTAGGAGAAAATCACACCATTATGCATAGCAGTTTTGCACACATTCAGCTTGCATTTTAGTAAAACAGCAGAAAAAAATACTTATATATTTGTGGGGCTTGGCCAGCCCTATCCTCTTGGACCCAGGTGTCCAATGTTCCCCTCTTTCTCTGCTTCAGGTCTTCATAGTGGATAGAACACTGCTCACCAGTGTGGGTGATACCAGTAGCACTGGTAAGCTTCCTGGCCAACCATTCCCAAGCCTCACCCTTACATTATGTGCCCTGGTAACCACCCTGCAACAGCCTAGTTTCATAATTGCATATGACAACACCACCTAACATATCAGCAGGTAAGAAGATTCCAATACATGGTGCAGAATTCCCACCTATTGGCATTAATATAGGCTGAGTGCCCAAGATAAAAACTAGTAAACCTAAAGTAAGGCACACACTGAGCTCAGCAAAACAGGCAACTGTTTTAATGAACAAGCAGAAAACAATCCACAGCAAGATAAATCACAGCAGCACAGCACAGGAAACAAAATTGCAAAGCACAAGCAACAGCACAATAATGCTGTAAAGTTAACCCACATACATTTTCATCACAAAAACTTCATCAGATACCTAACCTCTCTTCCTTTGGTGAATAAATAAACTAATCTAATTCAAATGAACCAATGAGTGAACAAATTCAATTACACATGCAACATGCATTAAAACACATGAACCTTAAAGGTGAATGAATCTAAAAGTTAAAACCAATAGCATATATAATAAATAGATATAATAAATAGATATGTATATATATTTTTATATAAAATGCTTCAAGCATAAACCTTAGTTAAAATTGCTTTGTTAAATATAAGTATTACTAGCACAAACCTGAAATGCTTCTAAAAATGCTTTTTTCAAAAGCAGAAGCTAAAGTGAATCCAAAATACAATGAAATAATACCATCTTGTGGAAATTAAATTAAATGCATGTTCATCTTATTAAAATAAACCATAAAATGCTCGCATATATAATATATAAAATTATTTAAAAATATAAATATAAATATTATAATAATAACATACTATAATTTAGCTGATCTCAATTTCATTTAAACCAGGGGCAGAACTTGCATCAAGAATAATTTGCCAATATAGTTCCCTATATTACAACCGAGTCTCCCAAGGCCCTCCCCTGGGGTCTCGTGGGACTACTTCTATGACAAAAAACTGAAATATAGCTTTGCCACAATTGTTTAGATGTTTAAACAGAGCATTATTATCTTTTCTTTTCCTTATCTCATACAAATGCTCATAAATTCTTTGCCTCAATTTCCTCTCAGTCTTGCCAGCATAAAAAAAGTCACAGATTTCACATGTAGGAATATAAATCACTCCTTTGGTATTACAGCTGGCAAAACCTTGTGTAGTAATATACTTGTTCCTCTTTTTCAAAATAATAGAATCACCTTCCTTGATGTTAATGCAGTATTTTGTTATTGTTATTAGTGGGGTTAAAGAAGTTTGTCCCTTCTAATATATTCTTGATGTTATGTCCCTTCCTATATACACATTTAAATGGATTTTCAAAGATATGATTTAAATCAGACAAACTGGCAATTTTTTCCATTCTTTACTTAGAATACTTCTCCCTAGATTACTCTCCCCGTCAAAAGTGGTAAACATGGCAGAATGAAAACCTTTTTCTAAATTTGTAGCACCAGCAGAGCTTGCCTCAATATTTTGTACTTCCAATGTAGGTAGGGGTACTCCCAAAATTGGAGCAAATCTTCCTGTTCTTCCTTCCCTAACCTCTACAATAACTGATGTTAGGAGATCTATGGGGTACCCCCTTGTTCCAAACATACTCTTAATAAATTCACATTCAGTATTAAAATCCTGATCATCTGACATCATCCTACTGGCTTTCACCAACTGACCTTTAACTATTGCTCTTTTTTGTAAATGTGGGTGAGAGCTTGTATAATGCAAGTAAGTATTAGAAAACTTATCTTTTCTAAAAATTTTTGATTTAAAACCTTCCCCCATTCTCTGTATATTTACATCTAAAAAACACAATTCAACTTAATCTACTTTATAGGTGAATTTTAAAAAATTAGTTGTATTTGAGATATAATCAAAAAATTCCATGAATTTTTCCAGGGTATTGTTCCTAAAAAGACAAACATCACCCAGGAAGCGCCCATAGTAGATCCAGTCTTGTTTAGAATTAGAATTGTGAACATTTTTTTTCCCAATAGAATAAAATGATGTTGGCATATGTAGGTGCACAATGGGCACCCATTGCTCCACCTTTAGATTGTCTAAAATATTCCCCTTGGAAGAATATAAAATTATTGTTTAAAATCAATTCTATTAAAGCAAGGCATATACAAAATATCTTAAAAGAAATATTATTCTTGCTTCCCAAAAACTCTTCAAACCAAACTAAACCTATCTCGTGAGGAATACACGTAAAAAGGTCCACAATATCCAAAGTGATAAAACTAGAGGTGTCAACCTGATTAGAATTATTAATATACCTTAAAAAATTCCAAGAATCCTTTAACACATTAGGATGTTCCATCACCATGTTCTTGAGATGTACATCTACACATTTTGCCAGTGGAGTAGTAATATAACCCTCCGCAGATACAATAGGTCTGAGAAGAGGGTCATCAGGATTTTTGTGGACCTTAGATATACCAAAAATACAAGGCGCTTTGGGTTGTTCAACATGTAAATAATTATGTTTCCAGATCAATAAGCCCCTCTAAAACTAAATAATTCAAACAGAGGGAAAGTTTTTTATAAGCAATATGAATTTCATTCATAGACACTCTCTCATAGGTATATTGGTCATTCAACAAATCAAACATTTTTGCCTCATAATTAATATGATCCATAAAATCCACCCCACCCCCTTTATCAGGCTTCATGATTCTAAGATTTTTATTCTCTCTACATAAACTGAGAGTATGCATTTCTTCCGTAGAAAGGTTTGGACTAACCTTGTTGTACTTAAGTTTATCTCTTAGCTCCTTTTCAACCAAAACCTCAAAATTGGGTGAAGGGGCAGATTGAATGTTGTTAAAACAGTGGTATTTTTTCTTATATTACCATTAAAATATACCTCTAAATTTTTCTGCCTAATAAAAAGTTTAAAATCCACTAATAATTTCAGGAATAAAAGTAAAACCTTTAGTAAATAAGTTGAAATGACCCTTACTAATGGGAGTAAGGATATAATTAAAAATGTGAAAACCATTGTAACTAAACATACATTTATTAATCACTATTTCATCTGAAGGAATTACCTCCATGGTGCCTTTCGACCGCTCTGGTTCTGATAACCGTACCTATAGTTTACTGGTTCCTTGTTCTTGAGTCTCTCTGATCTCCTTGGGGAGGGAAACTCTAAAGGGTCATGTATGTCATAACTATTAAACTGAGTTTCAGCTGGTAAATTGTCATACCCCATGTCTCTTTCACCTCTATACTCATGTGGTTTGTTGTGAAAATTACCCCATGTATTCTTTGGTTTAGGGTATTGTGTATTATTTTTGTACTCCTTTCCACCTTTCTACATTTTCTTTCATAAATCCTAGTACATTTTACTTCTACATCTTTCAACATTTCATGATATTTAACTCTTTCACACTCAATGCCAAACATTAAATCAGTGACAATCTTATTATTAATAATTTCAGTCTGAGAAAATATTTTATCCATTTCCATCTCATTGTTTCTAATTATAGTCTTCATAATTTCATACCCACATTTATCAAATTCACAAATAAGGTCCTTATGAAAGTCTAAGTTTTCCACAACATTGTTGTGGTATTTACACACCCGAAGACCTTTAGGGATAATGTTCAATTGCAAACAATGTTTAAGATACATGTTGTCCATTTCCAATGCTTTAAATTTAAAAAACATATTATCCAAATCCGAAATTAAAGTGGTATAGCTACCACTATAATTATTGTGTTGAGGTATAGGCATCTCTTTAAAATTAAGTTTAAAATCAAGACTATCTTTAAACTGAACAGTACCTGTATTATTTTGATGTACAACACCCGTTGAAGTTGCAATACTTCCATTGCTTCCATTCACAAGTTTCAAAACTGAAGTTCCAGATAAACTTGCTGGTAAAGAAATATTAGGAAAACCATCCAAGCTTTTACAATGAGGCAGGACACCCTGGCCATGCTGTGAATCCAATTGGGAAATGGTAACATTTTTAAAAGCATTTCAGGTTTGTGCTGGTAATACTTATATTTAACAGGTCTTAGCAATTTTAACTAAGGTTTATGTTTGAAGCATTTTATATAACAAAATATATATACATATCTATTTATAATATCTATTTATTATATATACTATTGGTTTTAACTTTTAGATTCATTCACCTTTAAGGTTCATGTGTTTTAATGCATTTTGCATGTGCAATTGAATTTGTTCACTCATTGGTTCATTTGAATTAGATTAGTTTATTTATTCACCAAAGGAAGAGAGGTTAGGTATCTGATGAAGTTATTGTGATGAAAACGTATGTGGATTAACTTTACAGCGTTATTGTACTGTTGCTTGTGCTTTGCAATTTCGTTTGCTGTGCTGTGCTGTGCTGCTGTGATTTAGCTTCCTGTGGATTGTTTTTGTGCTTGTTCATTAAAGCAGTTGTCCATTTTGCTGAGCTCTGTGTGTGCCTTACTTTAGGTTTACAACATTCAAAAAAGCACTGCCATGCTTAACATTGCAAAAACAAGCTAAGTGAATCTGAGCATCTCGAAAACCCACACAACCAAGGTTTTAGTGAAGCTTAGCAACACACAAGCAATATTAGCCATTAACCACATTTAAGCAGTGCAGTACAATTAATTTTAATTTAAAAGACATTTTACATTGGATTCAATAAATTATATGTGTGCCATTGACTCGAACCCAGGACCTACAAGGTTTTAAACCATCACTCTACCCATTTAACTACTTGGAGAGGATATAAACTGGTATACCTTCACATACACTACTAAGCAACCGTGGCATGCCACGCAAATGGGCTTAAATGGGCTTAAACATAAGTAGACATACATAATTAATTCTGGTCACTATATTTAGATGTCTGGCTGGTGTCAACTGTTTATGTGTAAGTGCAGCTAGACATTGCTGTGCTCTGCACTGCAAAAATGGACATTAAAAAAACAAAACAGATATGATAATCAATTACATCCAGTTTCTATTTTTAGATGTCTGGCAGGTGTCACCCTGTCTATGCATAAGCACAGCCTGACATTGCTGTGCTCTGCGCTGTGCAAACAGACATTAAAAAAAAAACAGATATGATAATTAATTACATCCACTTTCTATTTTTAGATGTCTGACAGGTGTCACCTGTCTATGCGTAAGCACAGCTTGATATTGCTGTGCTCTGTGCAGTGCAAACAGACATTAAAAAACATAATTTATAAATTTAAACACAAGCTATTAATACACAGCACATTTCAACAGTAGCATGGAACAATGGAACATATATAACATCTGACCAGCCTCTACACTTCTCCCTACACAGATTCACTATCGTTATAAGTATCTCTCCCTTGTCAGTGCAACATGATTAATATGGATGGCACACTGCCGAGGGGGAACCATGGACATGTACATGGGTATATTCTGTGCAGGCTTTACACAGAGCATTCTGTGCAGGCTTTACACAGAGCCTTCACCGATTTTATTAAATCCTGGGGTAATGTGTTAATGTGTGTCATGTAGATGTTGAAAGAAAATTAAATGTCACATGATATTTGCACTGTGTGTTTGGACCTCTAAGACATAAACATGTTGACTAAATGGTAGGCATGCACAAAGAGTGCATATACTGTCCAATCACTGATATGACAAACAGCAAGGTGGCATTACACAATTGGAGCACACAGACAATATTTATAGACCTGATGGACCAACCTGATGGGGATAGGCATCATGAATGATCTCTCTGGCTATCTCCCTGAATGAGTTGTGCATAGCTATTGCCATATCCAGAAACAAATTCCATATCATGTCCCTCATCTGTGTCCAAAACACATCAGTCACCACCTCACTTATCTGCTCTCGATACTCATCTCACTGCTGTTCTTGGTGTTGTCTCATCCAGGGTTGAGCAGGAATGCTGGCACGTGCAAGTCCAGCTTCCTCATTGTTATCCTTGGCACTGTCATGGTCGTTATCATTGGAGGATTCCAGAACTAACCTGGAATGTGCTCATCATCTGATCCTGATCTGCAATCATCCATGGGTCCCATGCTCTGTCAAGATGAATCATAACACTGGACAATAATGACTTATGCATACTTGATGCCACCTGCCTGCATAACACACCCCACTGAGACACAATAAACAGGCAGAAAACAGTCCTCATGAAACATTAAAGTATGGTATGACCATAGTCCATATTATGACACCATATGTGATGCATGTAATTAAAACCATAACAATGAAGAGCAAATGTCTATCAGGCCATGCATTCCTATGATGATCATAGCTGACATAACCTGAAACTGATGAGCACATCTGCAGTCTGAGACATTAACTAATATCCCAGCCACACGTGAATTCTGCATATCAGAATATAAGAATTAAGATGTATTAGCATACATTAAATGTCTCATTTAAAACACAATGGCACAAGCATTAACAAGTAGTGCAATTATAATCTGCTAGCAAATGGTGCCTCATACACACAGTATCTTCCATATGTCACATTATCTGTACTTATGGAGATCTCCAATAACAGAACATGTCAGAGACACTGTAACCATCAGACAATGAGAGTTGCTTAATCAAGGCCTGCATGACACATGCATAACACAGCTTATGAGTGGAAGTCATGTTATTACCTAAACAGTTGTTTATTAGCCAGCATTAAGCATGGCAAGCTTGTGCAAAGCAAGCACAAGTGACATATCCGGACATTTGAAGTAAAGCATGCCTCAGCACTGCCTCATGCAACCGCATATAACTGTAACTTGAACAATAAAATTGGAAAATGACAAAATAACATTAGCATTGGGACCTGCACTGCTTAATAATGATGTCTACTTCAGTAAACTCTCCAGATTAGTGTTTGACAGGATATCACATTTGCTATTATATTTCCCTCGCATGTGTTTCCTGTGTAGTTATGTCTGTGCACGTGAGTCATATGAAGAGCCACCAATTAATATGGGTATAATGAAGACAAAGTGAGATTACCATAATGTGGAAAATATCAAAGCCATATGACAAACAGCTGAGCCAGGCAGTATGGTCATTGGCTGACACCATATGCATTTCAGGAATCCAACATTACCAAATAGTAAAAAGGTTCAGTCAAAAACACAGTCACAGCCTGTGACACATGAGAATCTAGTATATGTTAAAAAACATTATTGTTTGTCTTCAACTGTATGCATTCCCTACCTACATTTATCAGCAATCACAACCCTACAAAATGCAAATGTGCTGATGATGCTTGCTGATTATAAAATGGTACAAAAATTGCCTATGTGCACTGTATCTGCAAACAGAGAATAAAAGTGTGTTGTAACAAAACCATCAAAGGTGTTGTAAGCAGACACTGTACTAAAGTTGAACACAAGAGTTTGCCACATGGTCTGCCACTGACACAGCAAACCCACATTCAGGATGTGAATAGGCAGACCATGCAAAACAGATCAGTCACCAGGATCCAAATTAACACATACAAATGTGCCAACACATGCATTATAAACAGCAAGCACAACACTCTAGACTTGCAAGTGGGCATCCACCTCAAAATCGGTGTGACAGATGCACATAACAGACTACCATGTAGGTTGTGGCCTATATTTCAAAATTATCTTCAGAAAACATGGCTTGCTGGTAAATATTTAAACATAACTGTATTTCAATCCCACTTCTAAGCACAAGTGTAGCGTGAGCATTGCACTTATCTTACAAATACATGATGGATATTCATGCTTTCTAAACAATACACACGGCACTGTAAAAAATACAGGCCTGTAACAAGCATCAGATACATTTTATTTAACATTTGTTTACTGGGAAAGTCTGGCTGGAACAGAGCCCATTTTCAGTTTGGGTCCAGGGAGAAATGCTCCAGATCCATGTCTTTGGAATGTGGGAGGAAACTGGAGCACCAAGAGGAAACCCACACAAATGCAAGGAATACATGCAGGCTCCACACAAGACACCCCGACAAGAATTGAACAGGAAAACTTCTGGCTGTGAGGCAACAATGCTATCTGCTGTACCACTGCCAAAGTGAGCAACATACCGCTCTCCATCCACTGCTACTCCAGCCTGTGCATCTGCCCTATGCATATGGCATGGTTATGGTTCCTGTCCCTATCACCTGAAAAAAGAAAAGAGCAACAAGGAATGATGTAGTCCTCAAATAAAAGTGAAGTACATTGCTCAAATAAGGTTCTAAGTTTTTTGTCTGTGAAATAACATCAACAAATCACCATATATACGTATTTTGTAATGTTACACACAGTGTCCTGTACATCTTGGAACACAATTGAGCACAGAGTGGAGGACATGAGATTAAAACCTGCAAATATAAGCTAGGTCCACACTCTAACCCTGACAACTACATGTGCATCTAATCCATCTTTCCTGAAAGTGCATGATGTGAATACATAACTGATGCTCCCTCACAATCAGTTCCAAATGTCGATCATCGTGAAGTTCTTTGGTCTGGCTGGTTAACATCTATGTGGTCTCTTCCTATATACATTTTGGTGCCTAGACATGTTGAGTTCTTCTGGAAGTAACCAGCACTATAATCAAATGCAGAAAAACATAGATCTGAAAATTGCTCATTGGTGTGCAACTCAGTTTGTAATACCCTGATAAGCATATGTTTCAAAATCAATATTTTAAAGTGGTGCTTATGTCATATTATCAGATCATTGGAAGGTAATGGCTACATGTTACTCATGCCTTTAACGATACCTATTGGGTACTTCCATTGAACATCTGCTCATTATGTTTAGCTATTAGTTAATGTGCCAGATTTTAAGATGTGCACAAATGGGATTCCAAAAAATTCAATTTTAATGAACATCATTCATTATGTATGGTGCAAATGGTACTTAAAAGATGTCTGCACATAGCTGCATTTACCTTCAGTTATACCTGAGTAATAGGTAGCTGTAAAGGTAATTTGGCACCTGCTAGCATATCTGATTTGGGAATAATAGCTTATTATAGACCTATGTTAGTGTCCCAGATGCAGTTGTAAAAACAGATAAATAGTAAGACTGAGCAGTACATAAAGACAGATTTCCATACAGTCTCTGGTGTTTGTATGGAAAACTTTGAATTCCGACATCATCTGTATGTTGCTATATATTATGTATTCATATTGTTGTTATGGATATTTACTCACTGATGTTTCTTAAAACAAGTATTTGAAGTACTATGTCAATACAAAAATGATCTCATCTGTGACCTGCTTATGAATTCTGATGTTTTCCAGTGCTTTCAGTACGTTTTTCAATTGATGATATACAGATACTCTCTGCTGATGTGGATAGGATTCACTGCTCATTAAAGATTGTGCTGATATTTGATCATCATGTTTAAAATGTCATATGACAGATTGTTTTACACTAGTTTTCTGTTTAGGGTGCAATTGCATTACAGCTACAGCTGACACATTTCTGTTGTATGTTTGTGTAGTTTGTTAATTGAAAATGCATGCAGATTGCATTTCCTGTGGCATGATGCTATTTTGTTTGGACCTCCATTCCTCAGCTATCCGCTGTGAGAGGTTCATATCCCACACATTCATCTGCAGATAGCACAACTTAGTTTGCTTTTACAAGTGTTATGTATACAGGCATTGTTGTATGGTTTTATGTGCCAAAGTGAATATTTCATATAATTTTGCATTGCACAGGAATGCATAGTGTTTACAGTGGTATAAGCTGTGAATATTTCATAGAATTTTGCATTGCACAGGAATGCATGGTGTTTACAGTGGCATAAGCTGTCAATATAATCATCTCCATAAGTGGTCCCCCACATTAATCTGAACATGTGCATATCACTATCTCTTAGATGGCAAACAGACATAGGGGTAACATTTTTTCCCACAAGAAAACAACATTATAATAGATGCTCTGTGGCAACATAGGCGAAGAATTCTTGGATGGCTCAATAATACAGTATGGAGGAATGAAGTCTGGGATGACCTCCCCAACACAATTAATGTGGTGAGAGGTCACAATAGATCCCATTAGGCATTTCACCAACACTGCTCTGAACTGATCCTTCATGCAGCCAACAGGTATGATGGTATGAGAGATTGATGGATGCCACTGGTGACTGCCCACCATTGACACCCCCTGATGAGATCACACAATTTCTTGCACCCCTGCATATGGCAAGTGGGGAATGCCACATACTCTGGGTGAGACAGAAGCAGGTATTCCAGGCCACACGTATGTGTTACTTTGCATATTGTTGCTGCATATAGAGTAACTCATCACATATTGCTGTTGCCTGTATGTTCATGTATTGCTATGTTTTTCCCTAGCAGATTTGCATCATGCACATGGGTGCACACAGGGTGATGATGATCAGCATATGTGTAATGACATGTGGCCATTCACCTGCAGTGCAGACATAACAGTGTAACCAACATGTGTAATGTTGTCTGCATTAATGTTTGCAGGTCTAACTACTTTGGCACAACAGCAGGAACAGTACATTTGTGTACCTACCATAAATGTAGATGTTCGAGTGTATTCACTGTTGCAGTCATTACACTTGGGTTATCCTGCTGGCAGGCTACCCGCAGTCGGCCTGAATTCCAAAGTCCTGGTCTGGCGTCGGTTGCTGTCGCCTCTTCCTTGACGTCAGTGCACCAGGGGTATAAAAGATGCAGTGGAAGCCATTTTCTTCAGTTTTTCTTGCCCCAGATGTCAGGTGCCCCCAAAAGGGTAGCCTGTAAAAATTATGTTTATAAAAAAGCATGCACATAACTTTCATCTACAAGCAAATACACCACATAGGTTGTATAGAATATAGAGGTACAGATAAGTCCCAGCATAGAAAAAGAGGGATGGTGGGAGGGTAACCTGCACCTCAACAGTGAATACATTCGAACATCTACATTTATGGTAGGTACACAACTGTACTATGCTCATCGTGTTTCATTGTTGCAGTCATTACACTTGGGTTGAATCCCAAAGCTAAGGTTGGTTGGCTGGGCCTAAATAGAGTTTGGAGTGGCTATGAAGCCCTGCGGAACTGCAGTGGCAAAGTCTGCTCTGGATTTAGAGTAGAGTGGTAAATGGTAGTGCTTTGTAAAAGTGTGCACTGAAGTCCATTTTGCAGCCTCCAAAATATCCTTGGTTGGTACTCCTCTGAGGAAGGCTGCTGAAGTGGCTGCTCCTCTAGTAGAATGTGGCCTAATGCCCTTGGGCACTGATTTGCCATGTTGTGAATAGCAGAAACAAATGCAGTGGCCTATCCATTTTGAAATAGTCTGCTTTGAAATGGCTTTTCCTTGGGAACTTGCAGCATATGCCACTAAGAGTTGCTCTGTCTTTCTGAAGGTTTTTGTCTTGTCCAAGTAAAAACCTAGCTGTCTGTGTATGTCCAACGTATGCAGAAGTCTCTCCCCCTTATTCTGTGGGTTTGGATAAAAGGTAGGCAAATGTATGGTTTGGTTAAGAGCCATGCTGGACACTACCTTAGGCATAAATGTTGGGTTTGTCCTTAGAGAAACCCTGTCCTGATGGAAAATAATAAAAGGTTCCACAGCCATTAGTGCCTGTAACTCTGAGACTCTTCTTGCTGAAGTTATTGCTAGGAGAAGAGTGGTTTTCCATGACAAGTATTTTATCTCTGCTGTACTGGCTAGCTCAAAAGGAGGCAGTGTGAGTTTTTCCGACACAAAATTGAGGTCCCGTGTAGGTATTGGAGCTCTCCTTGGAGGTCTTATGTTTTGGCCCCTCTGAGAAACTGTCTTAGCAGTGGATGAGAAAAAATAGGTGGGTCCGTATTGTAATGAGCTGAAATGGCAGGGGCATGGATCTTAATTGATGAGAAGGATAGGCCTTTGTCCAGCATCTCAGTTAGGTATTGCAAAATCTGAGGAATATTTGGTTCAAGCGAGTCAATTCCCTGCACTTGGTTCCAAGCACAGAATTTCTTCCATTTTTCTGCATAAGATTTTCTGGTGCTGGGCATCCTGGCCTCCAAAATAACATCCATAACTGCTTTAGAGAGAGGTGTGATCCGAATGATCACTTTTTCTGCCATGCAGCCAGATTTAGGGTTCTGAGTTGGCTGTGCAGGATCTGATTGTTCTGTTGGGTCAGCAAATGAGGTATTAGAGGCAATGTCCAGGCTGGGCATTGAGACAAGCTCTTTAGGATTGGGTACCAGTGCTGGCATGGCCAGTCTAGGGCAATCAGTATCATTTTTAGCTTCTCTTGTCTGACATTTAGGAGTACCTTGGAGAGGAGAGGCAGAGGAGGGAAGGCATATACTGTACGGGCTTTCCAGCTGAATGAAATGGCGTCCACTTTCTATGCTTGCTTGTGATAAGTCCGATTGCAGAATCTCTGTAGGTGGCAGTTGTGAGGGGAGGTGAATAGATCTATGTCTGGGCATCCCCATTTCACTGTTATCATGTTAAAGATTTGTGGATGCAGTTTCCACTCGTGAGGATCCATGAGGTTTCTGCTTAGTTCGTCTGCCAAAGTATTTGTCTTTCCTGGCAGGAATTGTGCTTGCAGATGTACTTGATAAGTCAATGCTTTGTTCCACAAGGTCATGGCTTGTCTGTAGAGGGGGTATGAATGTGTCCCCCCTTGCTTGTTTATGTACCACATGACTGTAGTATTGTCCACCTTTATCAGTAGTTGTCCTGGATGAAGTAGGTCCTTGAAGGCTATCAGGGCATTTTCTACAGCTAGCATCTCTTTTTGATTGATATGAAGATGCATTTGGTTTGTGGGCCATGTACCCTGAATACATTTTCCTGCCATGTGCGCCCCCCAGGCATAATCTGATGCATCTGTTGTTAGTGTCTGCCTGGCAGTGGGTAAGGTGAATGGCTGTCCCTTGTTGTGGTGACAGGCATATGCCCACCATTGAAATTCCTGTTGCAGGCAGGGAATGAGAGTACTGTTTCCAGGCTGTGGCAATGATGAGTCCAAACACTTTTTAGATACCATTGTAGTTTCCTCATATGCAGTCTTGTATATGGAATTAATGGAATGCAGGATGCCATGTAGCCCAGAGCCTGCAGAATTTTTCTTGCAGATAACTGGGTCTTTGTTGCCATGTCTTTGAAGTAAGAAGTCAGATGCCTTTGTTTGTCTGGCGTGAGATAAGCCATCTGGGCAGTTGTATTTAAGCTTGCACTCAGAAATATTATCTCTTGAGAGGGTACTAGTTTTGATTTCTTTTAGTTTACTGTGTACCCTAGGCAAATTAGTAATCTTTTTACAAATGCCAGATGCCGTAGTAGAGTATCTTTGTCCTTTGCTTGAATAAGGCAGTCGTCCAAGTAGGGGTATATTTGAATTCCTTTTTGTATGCAAAATGCAATTACTGGTGCCAGGCATTTTGTGAAGACCGTGGGTGCAGTAGATAAGCCAAAGGGCAGTGCAGAGAATTGGTAGTGCATTGACCCAGCTATGAATCTGAGGTATCTTCTGCAAGATTGTTTGATTGGGACATGGAGGTATGCCTCTTTGATGTCCAAAGTTACCAGCCAAGCCTTCTTGCCCAGCATGGGCAGAAGCTGCTGTAGAGTCAACATTTTGAATTTTGGGATGTCCAGAAAAGTATTTAGAATAGACAGGTCCAGAACTGGTCTCCAGGCTTTGTCCTTTCTTGGTACTAAGAAAAGTCTTGAGTAAAATCCTTGTCCCTGTTCTTGCTGTGGCACTGGCTGAATAGCTCTCATGTCCATGAGAGATGAAACTTGTTTTTGTGCCTCTTGCCATTGATTGTGTGGCAGGTCTGGCATACCTTTTGCCTTTGGAAGGGTGTGAAAGTGGAACCTGTAGCCCTGAGAGACTATATTTATGACCCATTTGTCCTGGGTGATCTTGTGCTAGTTTTGTGAAAAAAGTGCTAGCTTTTCCTCTGAGGGTGCTGCCAAAAAAATAAGTGCTTGGCATTGGCAGAGGGAATCATTGGGACTGTTTTCCATAAGGCTGTGATTTCTCTTCTCCACTTTTGGAGGTAGAAGCACCCCATTGTTTGGGCCTGTATGAGCTCTGTGGCTGTTGCCTGCCTCTAGGGCATCTGAATCTGACTCTTTGTGGTCTGTCTGACACTGGAAAGGACCAATTCTTAGAGGGCCAGTTCCTGCTAAATCTGGGTGGCTGTACCTGTAAGAAATCCTTTACTGTCTGCATAGATTTTGCCTATCTTCCATTTTCTTTAACACCTCCCCTGCCTTAACACCAAACAAAGTATCATGCTGTAATGGAGCATCCAATAATTTTGCTTTAACATGATCAGGCAGATTCTGTTCATTTAACCAAGAATGCCTTCTAATAACAGAACCTGTAACAGCAGCCCTGCACGAGGCCTCCAGTGAATCATAGCCACATTGCAAAGTATGTTTTCTCACTTGTTCGGCTGCATAAGTCTTTTCTTAGAATCGGAATAATCCTGGCTCTCCCAATGGAAATGCTCCCGCGTGGTATGCAGGGTTTCCCCAAAAGAATAGTCCACAGGAAGAGAAGCTGAAGGAACAGAATCTTCAGCATCAGAATCCTCATAGAAAGGAACAGAATATCCCTGATCACAAGAGGAATCAGAGGAAATGGAAACCTGGTCAGAGGAATCATATTCAGTGTCTTGCCTAGGCCTCTTATCAGGAGGGGGATGGGAACCCTTGATCAAAGTAATTAGGTCTTCGGCCATTTTGAGCATCTGTTTCTTAGGCATAGAAGTCTGTCTTGTTGAATGCTGTACGGGTTTCCTTGTCTTTAAAACTGTTTTAGACTTTGTCTTGGATGCTGAAGTAGGCTTTATATAAAGTTGTGTAGGTCTGAAGACACCCTCAGAAACCGATGCCTGCTCAGCGGCTCAGGATCCATTTGAGGGATTAATTTCCGAAGGGCCAATACCTTGAGTATCCAGAGGCTCAGCTGTCTCCATGTGGGAGTCGGAGGTGGCCTGTGGCTCTGAAGTAGCGGGAGTCAGGGGCTGCAAAAGCGCCTCACTGAGCACCGGCGAACTGTCGACTGGCCTAGAAGAGGCTTCGTCGTCGGTTTTGGACCTCGGATGCTTGCCCTTGTCTTTATCCTTGCATTTTTTATGAATTCCGGTTGTCAGTTGATCTGACGGCATTATGTAGTTAAACCTTCTGCCAAAATAATGGAAAGCAAAATTTTACCGATGCTTAATAGTGTGTTGGTTAAATCTAGCACAAAACCGACAACTAGCAATGTCGTGGTCAGGGCCTAGGCAAGGAATACAGTAAGAGTGGAAATCCTTATGAGGTATTTGCTTCCCACAAGAAATACAATTCTTAACTTTTTCTGACATCGGTCTGGAGCAAGAAAAAAAGTTTCCCCAAAGGGGTACTTAGCTTTATTGAAGACTTCGGATCTGAAATTCGATTTTGAAAATCTCAGGAGTTGGCCAACCAGCACTTGTGAACTGCTTTTGCTTCAGGCACTGCGCGGCAAGAAAGACAGAAGAAAATGGCGTCAGCTGTATCTTTTATACCCCTGGCGCACTGACATCAGGGAAGAGGCGACAGCAACTGATGCTGGACCAGGACTTTGGAATTCTGGCCGCCTGCGGGTAGCCTGCCAGCAGGATAACCCAAGTGTAATGACTGCAACAGTGAAACACGATGAACATCAGCAGGTGAATGTCTCCATATAATGTTACTGTGACCACTACCTGTCTTATCTTCATATCATGTCACTGCTGTTTACTGAGATATAACATTGTAAACTACAGGTTCATCTTCTGGAGAAACAAACCATGCAGATGCAACTACAGACAGATCAGGTATGCTACCACATGTTCATAGGTTGTAGCAATGTGCAGCAGAACTATGTTGCATGACATTAATATTGTTGTTTTTCTACACAGAGACATCTGGCTATACATCACATAAGTATCAGCAGCCTCTGTTACTGTGTCATATATGTCATCACATCACTCTTCCCTTGCCTATATACACAACTCTGTTGTCTTTCTCTTTACTTTACCACTATTAGATCCGCAGTTCAACACACAAAGTCATTGGGTGGTTCTCAGTGGTATGCTATTACCTGTCAATCATGCATGTCATTGCTGTTATTGCTGTTGTTGCCTTTCATTAATACTGTGTATTTTTACCCACCCACAGGACAGAATACATTAGCATCTAGTGCATAAATAAGTGGTACACCAGAAAACCAATGTTTAATGTTTGTATTTCTGTACAAGTGGCTTGTCATGACTCAAAGCTGTGTGTCAGACACTGCCATGTTCCCTGGGCCTGCACATGTGGTTGCACCCTCCGTCACCCATGCTTGTGTCTTCTGCCCCCCTGTGTCCTCCTTCTCCTCCTCTGATAGATGTGGGATGTCATCTTCAGACATCTGAGGTTCTTGGTGTAGTTCACCCACACCTGCAGTTGGAAGACTGCCATGTGCTGTTGTTAGCATGTTGTGTAGCATAGCATACACACACACACACACACACACACACACACACACACACACACACACACACACACACACATACATATCTGTCATTTGTGCTTCCTCCTCAGGTGTGGATTGCAATCCACCCCCAGATGTGTCCAGTCATCTGAACCTAATTTTTAGTACATCAAACATAACACTCAATTGTATTTCATGTAGTTGCATGCATTCTACTGCAGGTCTCCAATGCATGGTTTGATGGTTCTATGTATAGGACCATTAATCATGGCTCACGTGGATAACCACAGTCACCTGCTGTGGGGAGCAAGCACATATGCTGTCAGCTTGGATACTGTTGGATGGCTGTCCTTAGCTTACATCCTAACTGTGCTCCTGTACTTACTCAATAGTAGTCCCTCATGTATTTCACCTTCCTGGAATGCAGCCCTCAGACCACTTTCCATCCAAACTGCAGCATTATGAGCACTTCTTGGGTGTGCTGCCATGATCTTATGCTGCAGTCATCTACACACATAAACTGGCAGTTCAAGGATGGCCACACCTTTCTGTAAATGCATCTATCTGCTTCTGAATGAGCTGGAGTCTTGATAGGGATGTGGATTCACTCTATTGCACCAAGTACATGGGGGAAGTTCGCAAGGTTGTAGAGCTGATGCATGACTGTTCCCCACTCCAGGCAGGTAGATGGAAAGTGTATGAAGTAATCCACCTTCTTGCATATTGCTGCCAGGAAATTTGAAGGATATGACTGACAGCTGTCTGCGGCACTCCTCCAGCATTCCACATGTGGCTTGTGAATGTCCCAGATGCAAGTACTACCTGGCTGAGACACACTTTTGTTTCAAGAGAGATGGGGGTTGTCTTGCAATGTTTGCACAGACATATGTGTGGTACATGTGTTGCACACTGCCTGCACCAGCTGTTTGTCTGGGCCGTACCTGTCAATGATTCATTGATCTGACAGTTGGCTTTGTTACAGCCTTGCTCTCACTCTACCTGGCTGCCTTCTAGGGCTCACAGACACATCCTCCTCCATGACTTGCAGTACTGCAGCCCATTGTAGTTTATTTTATTTATTTATTTATTTAATTATTTATTCATTGTGAGATTATTATGGATTCCTTTGTATTCCATGGTAATAGCTTCCATTCCTTGTGATGCAGTATGGCATACACAGAAGATTTCAGAAACAGAGTTGTCATTGCAATTTGTCACATTTATGTTGCGAATTACAGTATGTGTTTTGGAATAGAAGGGGCATGCACTGATGCCACAGTTATCCTACACATAAAAGTTAAGCACTCAGATGGCTTGCAGGTATCTTCTGAAATCACGTCCACCTATGATGCACTGAAGTCCTCCTTTAGTGTGATGTGCCTTCCACAAATAGCTTTTGGAATCCAGCTCATGGTGTCCAGGACTATGTGTTAACATGCCTGTCCTCTAAAGGATTTTAGAATTATTCCCAGATCAACTCTGGGTCTCTCTTTATACACTGAAAGTTCAGGAGGTTTCTTATCTGTTTTTTTTTTTTTCTTTTCATTATTTTGACTCCATATTATTTTGCACTTGAGTGGTTTGTCTCGTAATACTTTCATTACTGAAAAATAAAGTGCAGAATTGCCATACTATAATTAATACAATAAAAATAAAAAAAAATAATAAAAAATAAAGTGGCCATAAAAAATTGCTAAACATACCTTATTCAAATAAGTGACAGAAAATATATAAGGGTTTTTGTTCCAAATCAAATGTCTTCAGACTGTGACAAAATCACAGAGAGTACAATTATACAAAATGTCCTTGGTAATATAAAATTTTATCTGACCCACAAATTAATGCTCTAAACATCATATTTAAAAAAATAAAAAATAAACTTTTCCATGTCATTCAGTCTTGTTCTTTCAGCAGTCATTTCCTTTAACCCATAAAACATACTGCCTCCAGCCAAGCATACCAGCCAAGCATACCCACTAATGAATCCTTGATCCACGATAAGTTAATAATTCTACAGTTGCAAACTTAAATTCCATAACATTGCAAGTAGTGACATGTTTCATCTTTTATCCCAATGCTACACACACACACACACACACACACACACACACACACACACACACACACACACACACACACACACACACACACACACACACACACACACACACACACACACACGTACAAATATTCACATCTTCCAGTTTGCTGTTTTCTTGAAGCTTTCTCTAATAAAACATGGTGCATGCTGTACAGCATGCAACATAAATGATAGTTTTTAACATTACATGAAATTACGCCAGTTATATAGCAATAATCTTTCCTGAGACAAACTTTGGTAGTGCTTCACGCCATGCAACAGTATAGTTACAATCATGGCATATAATAATCTTAATAATGCTTCTGCCAAATCTGTCAATTTCATATTCAAAATGTTGCCACTATATTGGTTGCACAAACCACATTTTGTCTTCATCCCACTCAACTTTGTCCTTACAACTTTCCTGTCTAATAAATAATTGATAGCTATCCCTCTTTTTTTCCTCTACTCACAACTTCAGCTGTAGCTGGAAAGACACTCAAAATTTACAAATCATGGCATATAATAATCTTAATAATGCATCTGCCAAATCTGTCAATTTCATATTCAAATTTTTGCCACTATAATGGCCTTCATGATTTGTATTATCATATGATAATATACATAGCCTATATTTTCCTTTCCTCTCCTTTACTGTCACTTTGATCAGGTAAGCCCCTCTACAAAAACTTCTCCTTTATAACAGAATAATAAAAGCTTGTTTCCTAAGTGCTTGCAGATATTCTGATATGGGTCTGTTAATCAGAATTGTAGTTTAGTAAACTATATTTCCAGCTGCTTTTTAAGATATTCCCCCTGATATTTTATCTGGCATATGAGTGGTTGGCTTAATATGAATCATTTTAATGATCTATATTGTAATTAGTGAAATAATAAGTTTAGTGACCTGTGTATGACAAGGGATATTGTTGATAGACAAGGAAGGATGGAAACCAATCAACTACTGGCAGTATCTTATCCATGTGAGCATGTTCACAAGTCATTCAGAGCTAAGAGGTGGTTGAACATTTAATGAGATTAATAATTAAATGTAATTATGAAGAAAGAGCAGAAGAAAACAAACTGACATCATGTATTAAAATGTATCACTATAGCAAACTATGTCAAGCTAACAATTTTACTAGTTTATATGAAAAAGAAGACATTGAAAACAAAAGGAAATGAATGCTATCCTGTCTAAACCCACTATCACCTACAAAGAAACACTACTAGTGAGACATGCAGACATACAGAAAGAAGAGGAAACAAACAGAAAATTTACAAATCAAACCCTGGAGGGCAATAGAAAATATAATGACATTTTTAGACAATTGCACTAACCTATCCTCAAAACAAAAATATAATGACATTTTTAGACAATTGCACTAACCTATCCTCAAAACAAAAAGTAAACAGGAAATCTAAAAACATTCCTAGAAATCCATTAATAAGTTCATCTCCTATGAAACACCTGTTAGCAGTACCCCTAGATTACAAAAAAAAAGATTCAGTTAGAAAAACATGCTGCTTTTTATTGGCTCAGTAGAAATGAAATATAGATGGATGCACTGGTTAGACGTATACACACTGTCACTCTGCACTTGAAGTAACAACCATTTGGATCATATGAACTCACTGTTATGTACTAGACACAAAACGAGCAAGTATTATAACATAAAGTGGCCATAAAAAATGTTTCCCACCAAAGTTGATCTGTTGGCATTAACCAATAAAATCATGCAAATCTAAAAGTAATGTAAGGTTTCCGGGTAACAGCTAATGTGGAGTAAAGCTATCAATGGTTATTAAGGATATATAGACATGCAGAGAAAGGTTTTACACACATGATTTTTTGTTAATGCTTTTGGATCAACTAATCTGGTAAAATGTTAAAAATACATGTTAGCATTTCATGGTATTACAAGTCATACTCTTATTCCAAGCTTAATAGCATCACAAGAAACAAGCTTTGGAATTTCATGCAGCCCTACATCATCTGCCATAAGTCAGCTTCTTGATTTTGATACCTTTGATACTCCCCTGGGGAACCATGGTAGTGATCTTTTATTCTTAAGAAAGTTTAAGTGTTGTGCCAAAGCCCATGGCAAACTGATTGGAATCTCAGGTTGGATTTTTCATCTATGGTATGCTCCATTAGTTATAACAAATACTCTATGGTACAACAAATTAATAAGCACAATCAGGCCTTACACTAGTTTTATGAATACACAGATGCAATGATACAAGTTGTATGAGTTTGGATGATGTAAACCTTGTAACTCTTTCCACTGTACAACAATGTCATCAATATTTGAAGAGCAGTTCAGTTAAGCACATTACAGGGTCTCTACCTGGTATCATATGAATTTGGTTATTCTAAGATGTGACAAGAATAGGTTGTAAGTTAACTATACACTAAATACAAAGCTCAGCCTTCATTTAATATGTGTATGGCCTAAGACATTGGGATATTCTGTCTGTGTGAATGTACAGTCTTTTCTTTTTTCATGTTATCCAAATGGTTAGGATTTCAAATGGTGAGATGAGAATGAACTCCACTTTCCTAAGTCAGAGATTAAAGGTTATGAAATTAGTATTGCTTAAATGCCTTTGGCTTACAATATAAGTTTAAAAGCTGAAGGATAGCAATTTTCACACTGTGAGGGCTCTCTTGCAGTATCTGCAAACAATAAAGCAAAGAGAGGGATAGTTTTGTTAGACATGTGAAGTTCTGTTGGAATACTCAGTTTTATTCTATACATAAGGTGATATTGTTATTATCCAGGCTTCAGATTCTATTGTCAGCAGTGGATCCAGTTTGACCGGGTTCATATATGATCAAATGCTAGAAATAGTGAATGATCTATTATCGAACCCAAATGCACGAAACCACAAAAATTTGAAGGAACGGATCTGCAAATTTTTTTCCCAGGGAAAAAATTTGCTGATCTAAAAAAAAAAAAAAAAAAATGTACAGGCAACACTCGATGTGGGTGCCATGCCCCCCACACCTCCACCTTAAATATACCAACTCCAAGATCGCACCATAGTGAAGAAAACAGCAAAGTCGGAGAACGGCCCAGCAAATTTTTTCCCTGGGAAAAAAGTTTGCTGATCCGGTCCTTCGATATTCTGTGATTTCGTGCATTTGGGTTCAAGAAATGAGCGTTTGCTATTTCTAGCATTCGCTCATGTAATAGGAACCTGTCTGACCACCACATAATGTTTGGTCAGGAAAGTTGCATCGATCTCCTCCTCCTTTCCCCAAACATTGCAGACAAAGATAATGCATGGCAGCTTATTTTTTCACAAGAATTTTAGAATAGCTAGCTTTTGGGTCTTAAACTAACTGTAATCAAACCACAGGGAAGTATTAGTAAATCATTTATTATCTGAGACAAAACATTAATCTTAGTTATATTAACATAGACCCAAAAAGACTGGCCCAGATTTCCTCATTTTGACAAGTACATGAGCAGTATATCACATAGGTTGTATAAAATTTTAATTACAATAGTATTTGAGGTCACGGATGTCCACACTGCAAAATATCTGAACCCATGATCAGTCCATTTAATCCTTAGCTCACTGTAGCAAATCTAGCAACACCTTTTGTAAATGGATAAGGACGATTTGATGGAGCACAATCTAACATTTCAAAAATGGATTGTACATTTCTGTAAATGGCAGCATTTCTTTCACTTGTTGCACAGTGTTATTAACTACTAATAGCATGACATTGGTGTATATAGACACTTAGAACATTATCCATCATAGATAAATACCAGCAATGTTTTTCTCTCCCCACAGATAAATACCAGAAATGTTTTTCCTCTCTTTGTATGCTGTTCAATAGGGGTTCAGTTTGCCTTGCCCTACTGCCATCAAAATATGAAATAAAAGCTAACCAAATCTACTTCATCTGAACTTTGAGGAAGATTGAGGTATAGCATATTTATGCAATTGAGAAAATGGGTAGAAATCCAACGGATATAACATCTACACACACTGCATAAAAGGGGGAGGAAATCCCACTGTGTTCAGCAGAGATAGAAAGAAAAAAACAAAAGAGAAGGAAAAATAAAAAAAAATCAAGGAAAGTCATCAAATGCATTTTCAACATCTAATGAGAAACACTCAAATGCACACCTGTGGCATCTACAAACGTCTGAGTAGAATCCCTAACACATAAACGAGAAGAACAATCCATACTTCTGATGAAACTCACTTGACCTTCAGACAGTAGGAGCAACCTGATCTTATCCACTCTTACTGCCAGGCCCCCTACCAGGGATTGTTGGCTCACAGTTTATCATTGAAAGTGGTATATATGGAATGCTATCCAGGGATCTTTTCAAGATTTAAAAGGAAGTTCTACATCAGCCTAAAGTAGTTCTTCCAGAGGGGAATGATCACCTGTTAGGTATTTATTTAACATAGTAAAAGAAAATGCCAACTGTATCAGAAAGTGTTCTGCAGGTGAGCTTTGAATGAATAAGCACATATGATACTTTATTAGGAGCAGGAAAGTTGAAGGTGGCAACTGCCTTGTCCATGGAAGTGGGGAACTAATTGTACAATGTGCATAGAGTGCAGGAAGTTTTCATGGAGGTCAGCACTTAGAGTTTCAGTAAATAGCTTTCAAAATGATCTGTAACTTCCTGTAGATGACATAAAAACTTGACTGAACAAAAATCTGCAAATGGAATGACTCTGGATTAGAAGTGGCTGAAGGTGTGCATACTGAAGCCTTATGTGATTTATTTGCCTACCCATCCTCATCTAATAGTAGGATATAAAGAGATTTGTTTAGCAGTTTCATAAAGTATAATGTCTTTATGTGTCAGCAGTAATCCTAATCTATCTCAAAACACAGAGTTGAGCTTGTGGGACCCCCTGCATTTACTTTTGGTATGTCATGCCATATGTATGGTTGCATACGTGAGTTATTCCTAAAGTGGACATCAGTCTGCATCAACCCAATACAGATTTTCTTCCACAACCTGCACTAGCTGAACCATAACACAATGTTATTCACATAATGTTTGTCTTATTGCACAGTACAGAGCTACCTATATACTAGGAGTGGTCATTATCAAAATATTACATGCCTAGTAATTTAAAATGTACAAGTAAATGGTGTGTGATACTAATGAAAAAAAAAAAAAAACACTTTTGTACTTGAAAAAAATCAGGCTTAAATAAACGATCCCCATGTCTGAACAGTGAACTTATAAGGTATTTTGAAGTTAATAACTGATGCTACAGGAGATCTGTACCATGCTAATATCATACCACAAAAGGGATGAGAATAATAGTATTAACATTTAAAACCTACATTTGTGTAATCTGTAACAAAGGTAGTAACTCTGAAGCTGCAGTTACTTATGTTGACATATGGTTGCTAGAGGCTGCGTCTCATATCTGAGCTTCAGATGCTGATTCTCTGTAACAAAATGCTTTATTCATTTCTCGACATGGTGAATTGATGAGTCACAATCATTGAAATAATGTAATGGACTACAGTCTCTTTGAAGAATAGAGGAATAAATATGGTGACATTCATTAATTCATGTCTTCTGCTTCAACTATGAAATGTAGGCCTGAAAGGCATTATCATTGGGACGGCTCACGGCACATTGGTCAGGGTAACTAACAAGGTATTGGCCAAACTCAGGAGAACAATGTTTTGTTTTTTAAATTATCAAGAAAAATGCTATTCTAAGGGCTGTGTGATCAAACAAAGTTATCCAATACCAACGATATTTGCTTAGGTTTGACAGTGAGTATCTAGCACTTCATCCATAGGGATATTGTTGAAATCTGTGTCTTCACCTGGAAGTCTGAGTAAAATAGATATAGTACAGACATTCTGAAGGGGTGTTATGGGAGCATAGTGGAATAGAATTCTCAACTATTCTTATTTGTTTTTAATCATTGTTGCGAAATGTAAAAAGGTGTGGTGTCATCATGCACAACAACTGTGTCTGCAGTGGTGGTGTAGAAGGAGACAGCCTTGAGTATGGCTCAGGTACCCTAAGTTCAATTAGCAGCTTGCTCAAGTGCTTAATGGTGGTGGCAGGAAGGATAGTCATTATCATACTTGGGGGGGTGCATATTTGGGCATCCTTCACAATTGCTTCCTAGTGGGGACTGGGGATACATAGGAAGCATTGTCTTCATGAGGTGGGGGGCTGTCAATGAGCCATTGCAGAGACAAAAAGTATGCCAGCAATGCCCATTGCATCTCCTTCCCTAAGAAAGGATATATGTGCCCAAGGAGTGAGAAAGTATGCCCATTAACAAAAAGTCCCCCTTGGCATAGTGTGATGACTTCCCTAAGAAACGATAGATGTGCCCAAGGAGTGAGAAAGTATGCCCATTAACAAAAAGTCCCCCTTGGCATAGTGTGATGCTACCCCAAGGTGCCTCAGTCTCCAAAATAGCTCTCAGTATGGGTTAGAGAAGTTTGAGGGAGGCTAGTAGGGTTGGTAAACCTGGTGCATGAGGGAAAGCCCTGGAAGCAGTTGATTGTTAACTCTGGGGACAGAAGAAATCTAAATTAAATATATCTACTAGTATGTTTGCACATGTCAGTTTCCTTCCTTTCGTTTATCTGATCTTTTTTCCTGAGACAAAGAGAATCATCTGATAGGTTGTGTGCCTCATTTCAATATACTTGAGAAACAAATTACAGTTTGTAACTTCCCGCTTTACTTTATGTGCACAGAGTGATGATTCCAAAGAAGTGGTATTCTCTGTGATACATAAATATCCCAACAGCATGTTCTATTTATGTTGGAAAAGTGATTTAGATCTCCTGAGTGGGTGCTTATGCCCCCACTGAACTTGTGAATGTGCAGTAGATCTAACAGGAGAGGAACTGTTATGGCTCTGCAAGAAATATAAGGATCACTCCTCAGTTGCCTGTAAGACACTGAGAAGAGGGACAAGGCTTTGAGATGGTCTGCAGAGTGTTTATGATTTAGGCCCTTGATTTTCTTAGTAAGAAAGTATTTTAGGCATTTGAGTTGTGTCAAATGAAGGAAACGTATATACTGAAGGGGATATTATAGGTTCATAGGTTCATAGGTGTATACTAGGCTAATGGCCCTGGAGCCTATATAAGCCTAGCCCAAGAAGATTCCCTGGCATCATGCCACCCAAAGTCAGTTTCCAGTGCCCCTGTCAAGTAAGGCCACTGAAGTGATCCCCGAGATGAACTTCCTATTGTCCATCCACTCATCAAAATTTCTCTTAAACAGCGCCAGTGAAGTGCTCTGCTTGACGTGAATGGGAAGTTTGTTCCAGAGTATGGGAAGTCTCTGGGTTAGGAACTTGTCCCTCCAGCATGTTCTGTTTATTGTGGTAATGAGGTTTAGGTCCCTGGAGCATGTGGCATGGAAGGATTGGGATTTCTTTAGGTGTAGCATATCTAGCAGCTCTGGGTCAGACATGGCTTTGTAGGTCAAGCAGAGATCACCTCTAAGTAGGCGATAAGAGACAGAGTATAGCTGGAGTTTTTTGAGTCTGTCCATATAGGGCATGTGTCTAAGGCCTAAGATCCTCTTGGTGAGGTATTTTTGTGGCCTTTCCAGTTGTTGTAGGCGTCTAGTGAGGTACATACTAAATGAGGTATTGCATTCTATAATAGGTCTAATAAGGGATGAGTAGAGAGGGATTATGACCTCTTTCTTCCTGAATGAGAAACCTTTTGTAATAAGATGTGCCACATAGAAGGTAATTGGCCTGATGAGTGCAGAGTACAATGGAATGATCTCATTCCTGGGCCTGGATGATACACTGTTAATAATAAGCTGTACAACAAAAAAGCACTTTCTTCAATAGTGGATACATGGAGATTAAAGAACATTTTTTTATCTCTAAAGATTCCCAGATCACAAACAACTGGATCAGTTTTCAGGGGATTGTTGCTAATGTGATAGCTATAAAGGACACCTTGTTTGCTGAAGGATACTATTATACATTTCCTGGCAATCATTGTTAGTCCATGGTTTTGGTGGTTTTCACACCAGTTATATGTTTGAGAAAGGACCTCTTGGAGGATTTATATGGTCATCTGAAAATATGGTCAGCCATAAACACGTAACAGTAGCTTTGACATTCAATAAGTAAATTCCAGAGAGGAATAGCCCAAGGATTGACCCTGGGGGACACCACTGGTGGCAGGTTTTTTGGAAGAGATAGAATTGTACATAATAATTTTCTGGGTTCTATTTATAGTTTCATAGGTAAACACAAGGCTATCTGTCTTTGACGGCCATTTTAAACCTAGCCACTTTCCCTTTTTGTGCTCAAAATAATCTAGCCTATTTGTCTATATTTGTCTATATCTTGGCCTTACCTATCCCATGGTCAATAATTATATATTACCTTCAGTGAGAATAAATGGGATCATACCATAGATAATATAAATCAGACGAGACAAAATAAACCACTACTGCAACAGTCAAACAAAATTCCAAAACAATCCACAAAAATTGTGGTCAGCTATAAAAAGAATTCTACAACCTGGAAAATCTAGTACTCCTTCTCCATCAGTCAGTAACAGTTAATTAAGTACTGAAACACAATTCAACAAATATTTCACAGAAAGCATGCTGTCCCTCACAACTAGTAGCAAATCTACACCCAGGCCACGCTACCAAAAAAACTACACAGAACAATAATACCTTTGTCTTTAAACCTGTTTCCATAAATATTATAAAGAGATATCTAAGAAAACTGAAACCTACAACACTAGCAGTCAATCAGCTACCTGAAGAATATCTAAAAATATCTGCTGATGCCATCTCCTACCCAGTGTCCATCCTCATTAACTGATCCATATCAGAACAAAAAGTGCCACCCATTTAAAAATATCTCACATTATCCCACTGCATAAAGGCAGTAACTCAAAAGAACTAGCTAATTACTGGCTTATTGCAATCCTATCCTCCTATCTAAAATGTTAGAAAAGTGCATCCACTCACAACTGCTCAACTGTCTCTTAACCAATAATATCCTCTCCAATACTCAGTATGGTTTCCACCCAAAATATAGCACTACTACTACTACTGCTTTAACGTCCTTCACTAATACAGTCAATCACCTATGAAATGAGAGCAACCTTGTCTCAACTATATTTCTCGACCTATCTAAAGCTTTTGATACCATTTATCACACAAAAACGTCTAACAGTTCTTTCCAAATTTAATCTCAGCCACTCTGTAATAATGTTTCCAAGACTAACTAGCAGTAAGACAGCAATATGTGAAAAGGCAGCAAAATCTTTCCTCACTCCTTCCTTTTACTTTGGGAGAACCACAAGGTTACATCCTGGAGCTACTCCTCTTCACCTTGTTTACCAACAACCTCCACTCTGCAACCCTGCATGTTTCCCTAGTCCAGTATGCAGATGACTCAAACCTAATATGTGCAGCAAATAAGCCAAGAGTCATTCCTAGAAATAGAAACATTTCTAACAAATGCCCAACTCATACATAACCCCAATAAGACTAAACTCATGATTTTCCAAACAACAAGATCCAAACTAAAACAATGAGTAACAAGGTCACACAGACAAACCCATGTGTAAAAAGAAAAATCTAGTCAAGCTAGACATTCCACTGTGTGATCCCTTAAAACCTCTTTCATTAGAGGTAACATGGGATAAATGCAAATGAGCCTTAAGGACATCATTAATGAATTTTAGGCGGGTATTTTAAGCTGGGTCAATACACACACACACACACACACACACACACACACACACACACATATATATATATATATATATATATATATATATATATATATATATATATATATATATATATGGTTACTGGATGTTTTTGTTATTCTGATGAAGTTCTTTATTTAAAAACTGAAAACGCTCAATAAACACTTTTGGTGGATCCTGGTGTACTTCTTCTCTTTGTTTTTCAAGGTTTGGATTATCTGTGCATTATCTGGATTTTGTTTTCCTATGTTGGAAGCTTTTGAGGACAGATGTTGCCTAAAATAAAGGCACTATGGGTAGACAAAGATGAATCCAATATGCAAAAGCCTTAGGTGAATAGGTGAATACCATCCCTGGCAAAAAATTACAATTGTTTACCATCTCTTCCCAGGCTAATATATATTGTACATTCTTTGAAGGACACCAGAAGCTAAACCAATTGTGGAGGTCAATAATCTTTTGTATATATTGCGGTATAATTCTTGGTGATGGTAAAGTGCTTCTCAAGGCTAGGTTAATACCAACCTTAGACACATGGTGTGAGAGCTCCACCATTTCTCTACAGTCCAGGAAGGTACACTTCAAGTCATGTACACCAATTTGTACTATGTCTGTGTCATGTGTGTTCCTATGGTGCAAGGATTTGAGTATGTGACGAATCTTGGCAGCTGTCAGTGACCCACTCCTTTCACAGCCTGGGGACTGGTGCACCAGCATGTCTCACAATGGCAGCACCTATTACTAAGATATTGGATTGTGAGGAGTTTTGCCTTATGGGCTTTTGGACTGAAACACTGTGACTGTTTGATGTTTGTTTCCAAGTGGGTGCTGCCTGTGTTGTATATTTGTGAGGTTACACTGACACACCAACAGCAGTCTCACAACTTATAGCTAAACTAAATAAGAAATCCTATTTCTCAACTCCTCTGACTATTTAGCTAGACTTCATCCTTTTTCAGTCAGTGAATGGAAAATTATTTTTTCTAACTGAGCCTAGCTAAGAAATTTTAAACAAGAAACTCATTCCTATCAAGGGGAGCTCCTTAGATTAGGTAGGTTGGAGAATGAAGGGGTGGTCTCATCTTCTTATGGAAATATGAGATAAGGGAAATTAGCTGTGTTACTGTGGAATCATTTGCAGTCTTTCATAGTGCTGGACAGCTGTTAGAAGATACTTCTTTAGTGGATGTCTATGATCAACAAGCTTCTATACTCTTAACATTAACATATAATACTTTTCCAGGCATTCCAATGTTGCTATCAAAGAAAATATTTAGACAAAGACTAGAATTTGTTTGGGGGAACTCCATCATAATGGATGACTTCAACATTATGATAATCATACTAGACATTACAAGTCAGATAACTTTCTCCACTGAAAACATACATGCAGCCATGGATGACTTAGATAGGTTAAATCTGGATTCCATGGGTATTGCTAGGCAAGTTTCATTCATTCATATCTTAGTCAGATATTTACTCTTATCTAGATCTGATAGAATTTACTTGACCCTAATTTAGTTCAAGCATCCTCCTTCATGGTTACAGTCTCCCCTCTGTATGATCAAGCATATTTGCAGATGTCTCTTTTTCATGAAGAGGATGTTAAACTTATTTCCAGCAAACCTTTATGTGTACTGTTGACTTTAAAGTGTAACAGTACATTAATGTGCATTGCATGGGTGACTGACGTCACCTCCTGCTATGTCAAATACATCAAATCACGGTTGCGATATATTCATTTTCGCCGTGGTTTACTTTTTGTGATTCCAGATTCAGCATTTCGGGTTGACATTCTAAATGGTCGATGAAGCAGATTTGGATATATATATATATATATATATATATATATATATATATATATATATATATGCATACATATAATCATAACATCATAGGAGGTTACTAGGCTAATGGCACTAGGGCCATTACAAGCCTAGACAAGTACAACCACTATTCCCAAGAATATCAAGGTATTAAATGGAACTAAGTCAACAACTACTGCCCCTGTCCAAGAGGGGCACAGGTGGAACTTCTGGAGTGAATTTATGGTTTCCCATCCAGTCATCCAGATTATGCTTGGGAGCTCTGCTTTACCTGAATTGGAAGTTTGTTCCAGAGGAGAGGTAACCTCTATGAGAAATATCTGTCTCTCCAGCAAGTCCTGTTGATGTCACATTCTAGGTTGAGTTCCCTAGAGTTAGTACCTCTTGCATCATTTGATTTACAAATGTGCAGCAATACTATTAGAGCAGCATCTGAGATTGTTTTATATGCAAGGCAGAGGTCACCTCTGAGTAGTCTCTAAGACACAGAGTATAGTGACAGTGATTTCAGTCTGTTAGCATATGACATATGCTGAAGACCCTGAATTTTCTTTGTAAGAAAACTATGAGGTCTTTCCAGTTGCTGCACATGCCTGGTAAAGTACATACTAAAGGTATCATTCTACTCTATTATTGACCTGATGTGTCAGGTGTACAGGGGGGTTATAACCTCTTTTGTCCCAGGTGCAATGGCCTTCCTTATGAGGTGGGCTATGTAGAAAGCCTTTCTTACCACTGTGGGGACGTGGTGGCCAAAGAAAAGGTTACTGTCAACCTGTGTGCCCAAATCTCTCACCACTGATTGCATGCTTAGGGTGTTGTTATTAATATGATAATGTCACCCTTGCTGCAGGGGATGATAATTACTTTTTTTGCATTGTGTTTTAGCCCGTGACTTTGGCACCAGTCATTTGTCTGTGAAAGTCCCTGTTGTAGGATACTGACATAATTTGGGGACTCGATGACTGCACCCAGTTTGTAATCATCAGCAAACTCTGTCAACCACAGACTTTTTGTTTTAGCCTGTACATCCAAAAAATAGATTCCAAACAATAAGGGCCCCAGCACAGATCCCTGTGGAACACCACTGGTTATGAGTCTGCTGGTGGACATAGAGTCACTTATTTTGAATGTGTGCATTCTATTGGGGAGCCAGTTTGCAACCCACCTGACAATATATGGGTTGATCTCCAGCTGGGTGAGTTTATTAATGATGCCTGAGTGGGGTATAGTGTCAAAGGCCTTGGCCAGATCTGGTAGGCCATATGCATGGATTTGCCTTCATCCACCAAGTTTAAGAGGCAGGATCTCCCTTTAATAAAGCCAAAAGTTTGGAGGTCTCCTATATCTTTGTTGATAGGGCCCAATATTATTCTTTCCATAGCCTTGCAGATTAGGCTGGTCAGGCTTATGGTTCTTTAGTTCCCAAAGTTTGTGGAGGTGCCTCCTTTATGTAATGGGATGACAGTTGCTGTTTTCCATTCAGCAGGTACAAAATAGGTGCTTAGACTGTGGTTAAAAAGAGTACCCAGCAGTGCAGCTAGTTTCTGTTTTAATCCATTTAGAAAGCATCCTTGGATATTATCTTGTCCCATAGAAGTTGTGCTTTTAGCTTTTGAGAGAGCATTTATGACCTGCTCCTTGGAGATACTAGGTGGAGGGCAGATGGTAGGAATGCTTTGGGGGATATGTGGTGGGGACAGGGGGAGAAGTTTTCACTGAGCCTGTCAGCTAGCAGGTTGGCTGTTTCTGTAGGTTCAGTATACGTGGTACCATTAACAGCCAGTTCTGTGCATATCTAGGTTTTTCCTTTAAGGTTTCTGACATAGCTAAAGAAGGTCTTATGGTTATCCTTATCGAAGGAGGCTAATTTTGATTCATGACTAGCTTTAGAATGCCTTAATATGTGTCTTATTTGCTTGTTTAAGCTGAGGAGGGAATACTTCCAATTCAGAGACCATTCTTTCCTGCTCTTGGACAGCAATTTCTTTTTCTTATTGTATAACCTGATAATGGTGGATGTCCACCAGGCAGGCTCGTTCTTTCTTGAAGATCTTGTTTTTTTTCCTATCAGGTATGTCTGAGTCAATACATTTGTATAAATGCTTTTACAAGGCACTGATGTAAATCCCAGTATAGGGGTCCATGTAATCAGTGACATCAGCAGCTAGGAATCTATTAATGCTGTCACATATTAGGTTGTAATTGGTTTTGGAGAAGTTTTTAGTTTAGCTGCTATTAATGGGGAGTCTGATGTTATTGTTACTTCGAGTGAGACTGACTTGTGTTGAGGACTCACTAGGGATGGCCGCACACATAGGGTGGTACAACGATCACCCATGTTAGTGAGGACCAGATCCAGAATGTTTGGGCACCTTGTGGGGGTGTCAACCAACTGATCCAGGGCATCGGAGGTGATAAAGTCCAAGAATCTTTGGGCAAGTGTGTTAGTACATGTATAATTTTCGCAATCTATGGATGGGTATTTAAAGTCAGCTAAAATCAGGGTGTTTGGCTGTATCTTGCGTAATTCAATTAGATCCAAGTATGCAGTGTGGGCATCCTGGTTCATGGAGGGGGTCCTATAACTGGCAATAACTTGTGGAGGGGTCTTTCCTACAGTCAATTGGACCTAGATTAGATCAAGGGAATTGTTTTGTTTAACAAAACTAGAGGTGTATTTATCTTTGGTAAATATTGATACTCCACCTTCTTTCCACAGCCTTAAATCAAGTCCCTGTGACTGTACCAATGTAGTTTAGGGCTGTTTCCAGTGAGGGAAGTTTTAGGTTTAGAGTCTGAGCATTTAGCAGCATAACCTTGAAGTTGCTTTTTGAAGATACTTTTACATTGGGAATTTTGTTGTTGTGACATTGCTTAAAAAGGCACTATGGGGGAGTTAAGAGCCTTAGTCAGTATCCAAAAGCCCAGAGTTGACAGATGAAGACAATTTCCAGCAAAGCGGCATGGTCTATCTACCATGTCATTCCAGGCTGACAAGTATTGGATCCCCTTAGAATGACACCAGAAACTAAGCCGATTGTTGAAGTCAATCATTTTTTCTTTATATTGTGGCATTATCTTAGGTGAAGATAGTATGCTGCTTAAGGCTAGTGACATACCTGCCTGAGACACATATTTAGAGAGCTCAGTTATGTCTCACTTCATATAGTCCAGTGAGATACGTCTCAGGTCATTCACACCAACATGAACTATGACAGAGTCATAATGGTACTTGTGGAGAAACTTGAGTGCATGTGTGATCTAGCAAATCCTGGCACCCAAAAGTCAGCTGACTGTAACCTTTTCCTTGTCCAGCCCTGCGAGTGGGACATCTTTGTGTCTCACTATAGAGTCGTTTATGACCAAAAAAATTGGTTTAGATGTGATTTATCTTAGGGACTTGTTTGGTGAGGCACTTGTTCTTTTGGTTTTATGCATATTGAGTAGGTACTGGATTAGGTGTAGCATGTTTGTGTTTTGGAGGTCTCTGTTGTTTAGGTAAATTTCTGCTGAGTACCTCCACGTATGTTGGCTTTTGTGTTGAGATTGTGGTTCATGCAGGAGGTGTAGTATGTGGGCTGACAACCAGTTCAATGTCACTGTTCTGTGAATGAGAGAGCAAGGATTCTAAATTCTTAGTGCATGTGCATCTCTCATAAATTGAGCTTGAGAGGTTTAGGAGTAGTGGATTGTCAGTATATATGAGGCAATTGCTACACTGCCTCAGGATACCCATGTCAATCAGGTTGGCAGGAAAAACAGAGGAAAAATGACCATCCATAATACTAGGTGTAAATTTGCTTACTTTAATGAGGAAGGATGTGGTTTAATTGGGGCTTAATGCTGGGTCTATAATACTGGGGCTCTCAAGGGGTACAAGACTATTAGGGATTAGGAGATTTCAGTTAAAGTGGCAAATGCTGTAGAAAGCCCAGCTGAGGTGCTTTCCAAGCAGTAAGCACAATTCAACCAACTCCTCAGTTGGCGCATGGGCAGCTTCTAAGGGAAAATAAATGTACTTTAGCTTTTGCATCTATAACCGCCAGTGGCTACCTCCACTGCACAGTGCTGCATGAAGGTGCGCTATGTGCAGACAGATGCCTCTGATTGCTCAGATGCAGATAACAGAGCAATGGCTGTTACTAAACTCTGTAAAGCTGTGTTAGAACAGGAGCAAACCAATGCAAATGTGGCGTTTATGTATCCAGACTGTCGCAAAGCTTTATTAATTGTTCATCCTACTTAAACCGATTTCATTTTTTTTTATAATTGTCTTTTCTTCTACTGTTTGTTATTTAATATTCATTTCCCAACATGTATCCTATATGAACACTGTACTGTTTACACTATGTATACTTATATGTTTCTTATATGTTTCTTCTAATATGACAACATTGTAATCTGTGGAGCTTTGAACCCCAGGCCTCTGCTGAAAACGGGCTATTTTTAGCCCCAGTCGGTCATTTTCAGTAAACAAATGAAAATAAATAAATAAACGGTAAGAACTCTTTTTTAAAAACAAGTTAAGCAATTGTCAAACAAGCTGGCCAATGGAAATGCTCAATACTGAGCCTTATTCCAACAATCTCCAACTCAGATGGGTCCCTCCTTCTGCTGCAATGGTGCAGGGGGTCCTCTTAATGGAAGATTGCTGGTTTTAGTGCACAGATAATATCAAACAGTCTAGATTCAAAAAAATTGAATCTAGCTTATGCTATAAAATACACAAGCACTAGAAAATACAAAGTGCAGGAAAAACAGTCTCAAACAGCAAACAGCTGAAACACTGAAACAGCAAAACAGTTAAAACAAGTAAAAACAGTTAAAAGATTCAGTAATAATTTATAAACATACATATATATATATATATATATATATATATATATATATATATATATATATATATACACATACACATACATACACATTTTATGTTTGGAAGCAGTGATTGTTAATCTATGAAAAGTAATGAGGTGCAAAATTTATAGTCTTTGAGATATTGTCACTTCTCCTCCTCTTGTAGAACTAATAATGGGACTAAACAATAATAGATCCATAATAGCAACAACATATAAATCATTGTAACCCTTAAAAATAATGGAGTTGATGATAATAGATATACTGCAGATATACTTCTATCTTACCACACTGGGATGCCTCCACATGTTAGCATATATAGTTGAATCATTGGTAGCTATCTGAGGGAGTGAGAATCTAAGATACCCATTCAATGGATTTGATGTTTATGTTAAGCTATGCAGTCATTCAATTCTGACATTATTTGTGGGGCGTTTAGGGGTGGTAGCTCCTCCTCCTACAGCAAACATGATCAAATAATAGGGTTTTGCAGCACTTATCCTGCATTAGGAATAAAGACCAGCACAACGCACTTTATAGGCATTTGATGAATAACTCTACACACACATTTTTATTTAAAGTTATCACAAATGTGAATTTAGGAGTAAGAGGGGGGGATATAAAATTGCTTACGGAGACACTTGAATCTAAATGGATTATAACATTAGCATCACACAGGTATCCAGGTATAAATGAGATTGTGCCTTTAAAACCTGCCTTACAAAACAGGCGGGTAAAGTATTAGTATTATTGAATTCTGATTGGTTGTAAGTATATTTAAAAGTAAAGACCTATGTAATTTCATTTGTCTGATGAAGGGTTGGAGAACCCGAAAGCGCTTACCATTACTTGGAGTTTGTATTTGTTGTTGTTTTTATTAAAACAGAATATTTCACAGCCTTATCTTGCCTATCTTTTTCTCACAAGTTTTGGACTATTTTGGTTTGGCAAGACTTTAGCCCTAGCACTGAACATTGACTTTCTGATGATCAAATAATACTTAGACTGCATTTTTTAGACACTCTCATAACTGTGGATAGAAGCATTAGTGAATCCTTTTTTGCCTTGACCCATGTACAGAGAGACTGAAGACGAAGTGGTGGTCGCTAGTGTTGGATAACTTTTCTGGTTTGACACATTAAATACTCAAACAAAAGGCAACATTCAAAGTGTTATCTGTTACTATTACTCCAAATGCAACCACAATCTCCCCACCTGCCATCTTATTGGAAAGGAACTGTACCAACTATGCATTTGAATCTGAATCTGAACTTCAGTTATCTTAGCAGTCTCAAGATAATTCAGTAAAAGAGTTGATCTTGAGTCTCATGCATCAGGATCAAGCCATTTCTATGCCAGGTAGACAATCAGAAGCCCTCTTCAGAAAACCATCAGCATTTCAAGACAGATCCATGGAATGAACACTCCACTAGTCAGGTCAGGGCTGCATGAAGATAAAACAATAGGTCATGAGCCTTTTCCAAAATTAAGTAAAATTGATTTCCCTAGTGTGTCTATGGAGGTGGTCCATGCTGTATATTAAGGGTCAGATGAATGTATGGAAATGGGTGTAATGGGAATATATGTGTCACAAAAATTCTGGTTCTATTAATGATACTTGGAGCAAATTTGAGCCCTCAGATAGGAATCCCTTCTTGTCTTCTTCCCTATAAGACATCCCTACTGAAAACTGCATCTAAAATGATCACTTTAGCCATAAGTAAGGTGAGAAATACCAGTTACCTAGGACCAGATGATATGCTAGGAATTCTAATTTGTGCAACAATAACAAAGCCTAATATATCCAATTGTGTACTTTTGTAATATAATGCTAGATACTAGCTATGTCTGTCACATCTGAAAGCCAGATATTTTGATCCCAGTCTACAATGAAAGCCCTTGTCTAGACTCCAATAAATTCTTCCATATCAGCCCTACAAGCATATTATGCAAGGTGATGGAAGAAATCATCATGGAACATAATCAAACAGACTTTGAAATCTTCTCCCTGACTTAACCCAGTACCCTGTTTTTGCCAAAGGTCACTTTGTATGTTTAATCACATACATGTTTTTTTTTATAGTATGACCACAGCCAGGGATGAAGTTTTATATTTTATTTATTTGTTTATTTATTTATTTCAGTTTGATGACCGGGGAAGTCCACTGGGCTTTGAAAGGCCCATTTTCAGTGGAGGCCCGGGGAGAAAAGCTCCATGACACAATTACAGTAACAAGTCACTTACAATTCAAAAATGTCAAAAATATTATCAGTAGTAAGTTAGATCTATCATTAAGAGGACATTGTTCAAAACAACATATAGTACATGTTACAGTACAACTTATTGAATTTAGCTGTTCAAAACAACAGGCATACAGTACATGTTACAGTACAACTTAGTGAATTTAGCATAAGTAGATGTTAGAATAAAGTATAGGTCTAGTGGTAGTGAAGATTTGTTCTATAAGCAGGTGAACATAGTATAGTATTTACAGAGAATGCATTAGTAATATAGAAGATGCAATAGATGAGCAGAGTGTTAAGTGTGAATGATGAATTACAAAGTGGGAACTCATGTGGGTGAAGAGCAGGGCAAATCCACTTTGAGGATAGATATGAGTGAAGGAGGGATTTGAAGTTGGTGGGATTTGCAGAGTTTCAAAGGGAGGGGGGTGGGAGTTCCAAAGTTTGGCTATAGAGTAAGATAGCAGGAAGTGGCCAGGGGGCCTAGACGGATTGTGAATTTGTAATAGGCATTGGTTTTCTGACCGAAGTGGGCGATTTGGAATATAGGGGGATAGGGTGGAGGAGAGAGAGGGACAGCTGGATGGTTTGAAGATGAGTTTGTGAGCTGTGGAGAGTTTTAGCAGGTTTAGGTAGTTTGGTAACTCAAGTCATTGAAGGGATTGAAGAGAGAGGCAGTGATGGGATGAATATTTGGAGTTGGTCGCAAATTTGCTGATTTTATTGTAGCAGGATTCTATCTTGGATTGTAAACCGAGTTGGAGATTGGTGAGCAGGGGGGCACCATATGTGAGAGAGGGGAGAAGGTAGGAGGAGGCTAAGGTCTTTCTGGTTGCTGGAGTAAGGAAGTGGTTATGTCGATACAAGAGTCCTAATTTCTGATGAGTTTTTTTAATAACGGTATTTATATGGATGTCAAATTTTAGATGATCATCAATAATGACACCAAGGAGCTTTGTGTGAGATACGATTTCAATGGGGGTGTTGTTTTGGGTTAATATAATGAAGGAGGAATTATCAATGGTGGAAGTTCTGGAGGGAGTAAATACCATTAGTTTGATTTTGGTTGAGTTTAGGGCAAGGTGGTTGTTCTGCATCCAAGTTTCAGTTTTTGAAAAGGCTAATTGAGTTTTTAGTAGTAAGTCAAAGGGGGTTTCAGCAGTACAGATGACAGTGGAGTCATCTGCATACTGAATTACAGAGGAATTTGGAATGGAGAGATGAAAGTTGTTGAAGAAAATGTTGAAAAGAAGGGGGCCTAGCACAGATCCCTGTGGTACACCAGTGGGGGTATGTAGGAAGGAGGATATAGAGGATTTCCATTTTACAGTTTGGAGTTTTTCAGAATGGTATCTAGAGAACCAAGATAGTGTAGAGAGAAAAAGGTTGAGAGTAGAAAGTTGTGATAAGAGTATGGGATGGGAGACAGTGTTGAAGGCTTTAGATATGTCTAGGAATAAGGAAGATAAACCATGTTGGGTGGGGATGAGGAGGTTATTGTGGGTGAGATGTGACATTAGTTGGGTATGAATACATTTTTCTAGTATTTTTGAGAGTGGGGAGAGAATATTATTGGCCTAAAATTGGTGGTATCATAGTTTTTACCACCCTTGTGGAGTGGAATGATGAATGCGTGTTTCCAGATAGATGGGACGTGGAATTCTTGGATGGACCTGTTTATTAAAATGGAGATAGGTAGGGCTATGCTGTTGGCTGCAAGTTTGAGGATGAAAGGGGGTATGTTGTCTGGTGCGGAGGAGCAAGGTTTTAGTTGGGATATGAGTTTTTTTTATGATGCTTGTGAGAAGAGGGTTGAGTTTGAAGGAGGGTGGATGTCGTATGCTGTCAGACGGATGTGATGAGGCTGGGGAGAGAAAGCTAGGAGGAAGGTTAGGGAAGGACGTGGTTAGTTTAGCTATACAGTCCACAAAGAAGGAGTTGAATAATGTGGTGGTATCGAGTTCAGAGAGATTTGTGTTGGGGCAGGGGTTGTCTTTGTTTCCGGGATGGAGGAGAGATGAGATAGTAATCCAGAATTGTTTAAGGTTGGAGGGGTGTGCTGATTGGAGTTTGGTGTAGTAGGATTTCCGGTCTCTAGTTATTAGATTTTTTTATGGAATTTTGGAGCTGTTTGTATTCTACAAGGGTAGTGGGTAGTTTGCTGATGTGGAACTGCTTACACATTTTATCCCTTAGTATCATGGTTTGTTTAGTTTCTTTGGATAGCCAAGGAGATATTTTAGATTTGACTCATTTGGTTCTAAGAGGTGCATGGTAAAGTAGATTTAGAAAAGCTTCATTGAAGTAGGTGATAGCATTGTTGAGGGGCAGGGTTTTGTAGGGGTTCCAGTTGATTTGGCTTAAATAATCATTAAATATTTGAGGGTTGAACTTAGAAAGGTTATGGGTTTGGATATAGTGGTGTTGCTTGAGGAGTAGAGATGGTTGCTGATTTGCGAAGGCAGGTAGGTGGTCACGGATAGGGTCAGGGTGGGTGCCAGAGGATGATATTAGGTTGGGGTGGGATACTAATATCTAGTCAAAGGTGATGCCTGAATTTCCATTGTTGTTAGGTCTACTAGGGGCATTAATTATCTGGGTAAAATTAAAGAGATTGATTGCATGAGAAGGAGGCTGAGAGTTGATGTTAGCCCAGTTAATGTTTACGTCATCTAGGATATAAGTTCCATTTTTGAAGGTGGAAGAGAATCAGGAGAGGATATCTTCAAGTATTGGAATGCTATTTTGGCCTGGGGGAATGTAGATGGTGTCTATGCATATATTTTTGTGATTATCTGGCGATTATCTGGCTTAAACATTCCGTATAAACCCAGAGATACTAAGGCAAAAAAGTCTGTAATAACTTAGTTCTGCAACTTCTTGCATGGTTGCACACAAAAGGTAAAAATAGGAGAACTCTTATCGTCAAGTGAGGTACATCCTGAAAGGGATATTGTAATCTGTAATTGGCATAAGCAGTGCTGAATACAGGAACAATGACATATTTAGATGTCAATAATATGCCATTGATTATTAGTTGAGCTAAGAAGACAGATTTTACCAACAGCATTTGCCACATAATGATCAAATAAAAGGAAACTGTCAACCCACGTACCTAATAGCTCACTATATTTTCATATAGTAGTAGAGAATTGTCTGTTCTTTGTGTTGAGAGTAGAGGTCATTTGCTAAATGAAATAATAGTATACTTTTTCCTCCCTTTGTATACAATTTTGGTTCACCAAATGCATTCATTCTGAAGGGTGAAGAGTCACAGTGGTTCTTGACAAGTAAGTTGTAAACCTAGTTAATCAGAGATCATGGGTCTCAGTTTGGAGATCAGAGAAGAAAATGGCAAAACAAAAGGTTCCCAGTACAGAGACATGAGGGATTCTGATGTTTAAATTCATACCTTCTGAGAGGCACATGCCAAATGTACTATATGGAATCTGTCTCTTACCAAATTTGTTATCCATTTTACCAAATAAGACTCGACATTTAATGAATTTAGCTTGTTCACAATGCTCCCATAGGATATGGTCTCAAATGCTTTGGAACACAAAATGACCACTATCAACAGCATGTGGCTTGCTCAAAAAAGTTAACTAATTTTAACAAACATAAGTCTCTTTGACAAGCCAAACAGTTGACCATTTAGGCTAATGTTATTTTGGCACAATAATTAATGAGATCAGTCATGGCACAATCCACTTTTTTTCAGATAAGGATTAGAAGGCTGATGAGTCTTTAATTATCAAGATCTTTGGTGTTGCAACCCTTGTGGGGGACCATCACCACTGTGGTGTGCAATAATTAAGGAACAAATCCTGTGGCTAAGCTTATTATAAGCAGTTAGTGGACTGTACTCTCTGCTGTTTGCATGTAATTTCCTTATTTTGTTGTTTTCCTCAATTCTTTTTTTTTACGTTATGCAGAAGCAATACATACACATGCAGTCCTTAATATGTGCACCCTTCCTGCCAAAGTGTTCAGTCATGTATCAGTTCCTAGTCTCTCCTCTTCTGTAAGGTGCCGTTGTTTACTTGTCTCTTTCCTGCTTCAACTATTCCACTCTCCTGAGAAAGGGCTTTAACCTCTTCACTTCTCTCTTTTCCATGATTGCCTTATAGTATTTGACATTGTCGTTCCATTCTTTGGATATTTCCACATGGTCCCCCATTATCACATATTTAATTGTTGTCCTTGTGATTTGTATAGCATTTTCTCTGTTACCTTTGTATCTTTTTAATATTTCTTGCTGTATGACTTCTAATTTCTGACACAAGAACTCACTGAGCTCTGAGCTATTTTTTTTTCACTCCACATACCACTTTTCCAGAAGGTCTATTCTCAAATCTCCCAGGCCTTATTTCTAACTTATTTTGCCAAGCCACACCCTCAAAACATGTTTCACCCCAACATCTTTCTGTATTCACATTTTTAGTATACACTGTCTTAATTTCTCTCTCTCTCTCTCTTATTTTTACAAACGTTTTCTGTCAAGAATCACATGTGAAAGATCATGATGTGCTGATTCTATATCCAATATAAGAATATGCTAATGTCTATCACCTTACAAATCCTTTCCCATTTGTAGTTTATGCTTTCTCTTCCTTCCCCATTTTCCATTTTTTCCTAATATTTATAACTATAGGCATATCTCATACCTCTATATGATTTGTCTATATAAGTCTTCCTTGCTTTATTATTTCCATCCACTTTTCATGACACCTGTCTCTTCTTTTTCTTTTTCTTTCCTTTCCCTCTCATCTCTTCCTCATCCTCTTTGACCTCTTCTTCCTTCTGCTCCTCCATTTTTCTCTCAGTACTCTACAGTTCCACAACCGATGCAGTGGTATGTCTCTTTTGTTCTTACAAGTCCTCCCAAGATTTAAAAACTCATCCAGCTTCATTTCTGAGCCACAGGGATCTCTGTGTGCTCCTACTGTACAACTTTTCCACATTTCCTCATGGATATTGCTGGTTATTTCCTCATAATGTATTCTACCCTATGCCTGCAATACATTTCCTTCTACCCATTTAATTTTTCAGCTACTAGTCATAGTAAGTTTTTCCTCTTTCAGAACTCATGTCATCTCCCATGTTTTGTTCTTTTAAGCTTCAATTCTCTTCTACAATAAGACTGCATCCCTGCCTCCAATATTTATTTTGGGCTGGTCCGTTGATTTCTGTTAAAGATTAACACACAAACACACACACACACATATATATATATATATATATATATATATATATATATATATATATATATATATATATATATATATATATAGTATGGGAACTTCAAGCTTGAAGCTGCCTTGATATTTTTATTCTTTCCTTTTCAACCTACCCACCTTTTCTTTTCTCAGTTTATAGGTGCACCTTACATTGAAACCATCATTACTTCTTTCCAGGATCCAGCAGTAAGTTCCCTACTATATGAAATAACACTTGGTTTGTCATCATTCTAATTGCATGAAACCTTGGTAAGAGAAAATACTGCATGTTCCCACTGAGGATTTCCTCCACTATTTTCCCACTTTCTTCATACTCTCTCCTTTGTTTCTTGAAGTGTTCATATCCATTGCACAGCTGAAGAAGTAGACTTCTTCACGTACCATACACCACTTCTTTTCCCTATTGTATCTAAAACTGTTGCTTCTGGTAACTTTTTTCAATGTCTAGCAGGACCTACTCTTATGCAATCTCAGTCTTCATAGACATTAAAATGCAATCACCTGCATATAGCAGTAATCTTAACCCAGTCTTGTTATCCCTGTCCAATACCTCCACAGTTGCTTGCTCTTCTATTTCTAGTGTAAAAACTCTTGGGGATAGTGGCTACCCTTGCCTTATGCCAACTTGTACACCAACTCACTTCAGACATTTCTGACACTCCCTCTGTTATCATCACTTTTTTGACTCTTTCAACATAGCATTATTATCCCAATAAATTGTTCTCCCATCTGTTTTGTATATGAATCTCCGAAATGGTCTGCACATCTTAGAAAATGTTCAGCAGGAAAAATGTGCTGTTGGAAAAGATGTGTAAGTAATATAAGTGTACTCGTTTCAAAGGGAATTGTGGTGATGTTTAAACATTGTACTTGATTTGGAGTATTTGTCTGACTCCTACACATTATTTTGACTCTTTTCCTGATTCTTGAGTTAAGAAGTTAATTTATATGATTTCTGTCTTCCTGGAGCATAACCTTGCATTCATGACTGAGCTTGAAATAATTCCTGACTCTTGCATCTTCTTGTTCTCTTCATAAAGAATTACCCTAATCCTTGTTTCTTGTTTGTAAAATCTTAGTTGGTATCTATCTACTATTCTTAATTTTATGTCTTTTTACTAGAAACGGCCTTGGATGCATTTTTCTTCAATCTTTTCAAATAAAAAAATAGCCTTAATTTTCATGCATGCAATATCTTCTTTATTAGGCCACATCAGTGTTTCATATCGAATGGATCTCCTTTTCTTCTTCAGTAGCTAGTATGAGTCTCTAAAATTCCCTTCAGTACCTTCTATTTTCCTCCATTGCTCTTCCATCCTTGTCTTTAATCCTTGCTATTTGTGAAATACTGTTGCATTCCTTGAATCATCTTGCTTAAGTCCTTTCCACTACTTCAACTGTTACCACCTAATTGACCTCCTAGTGTCAGCACTTCACCTGTTTCACCTTTTTAACTTTACAAGCCATCTCTCATAGTTTTAGGTTTTCCTTTTCTGATGGGTTCTGAGATACCTCTCCATCCCGCAAATATCCTTATAAATCTGCTTTCTCTTCTGCACCCTTATAGCATTTTCACTCAAAATAGCCCTTACAGCTTCTTTACATGTTTCTACTCTGATATAACTTGGTTTAATCTCCTGACATGTATGTGGCTTCCCTTGTAAATGTGTACTCCTTCCTCACAATACATCTGCCTCCATTATGTCTATCCAGCCACTTTCTGCCATGTTTCTACTAAGGTTCACCTTCACTTTTAGTAATACTCCCTTTTTCTCAATAGGTAATTCTTTCTGAGTCACATCTTAATGTTTAAGTCCCCTCTTGTAAGCTCCTTTCCATACCTCTTGATCAATTCCCATTGCTCAAAAAATAGTTGAGTGCATCGTAGACACACACACACACACACACACACACACACACACACACACACACACACACATGGCGTGTGTGCACACACACGCTTATATATCCCCTTAACCACTGCTAATTACATATTCCACCTGTGAGACCACACTACTGTGGGGAAAGGTGTATTTTCTGATCCTCACCATACTGTAATCTGAAAAAGACGGCACTATTCGAACAGTTGCTTTTTGATCAGTGGCAATGGCTCCATCCCCTCAAAGAAAACACTCCTCTATGAAAATATGTGCACCCATATATGTGTGTGTTTAAGTGTGTGTGTGTGTGTGTGTGTGTGTGTGTGTGTGTGTGTGTGTGTGTGTGTGTGTGTGTATAAACATTTATTACTCTCTATCCCATGCTTCAATTTGACTTATCTCCTCTCTCTACTCTATATATCTTTTAACAGTTTTGAGTGATAAGTCAGTTTCTTTCTTTTAAAATTGTGTCAATTTCCATTTCACACCTCCTGTTGTATGGTCCGAATCTCATCTGGGTGATTCAGGCTGAGTAGTTTCTTTTTCACTTTCACATGTAGTTTTATCTCTTATAAAATTCTACATCTGCTCTACATCTATTTGTCCTCCCCTAAATATTCCTTTTTTAAACTTATGTGTGCATCCGCCTATGCTCCATATAAATATCACAATCTTCCCTTCAACACTTTGTGTAGCTCTTCTTGCAATAAAAAAACTAGTTGTTAACACCCTTAAAATTCTCAACAACAGCTATAGGGTTATTCACATTTCCTTATTTTATGCCTCGGGTTTGTTCCTGTAGCTTAGCTTTAAATTGTTTTCTTATTTCACGAACAGTTGAGAGCAAAGATAGCATCGATAAACTATGTACTGATGTTTAGTGTTTCCCTAGCCCTATGTCCTACTATAGCATGATGTTTAATGCTTAATGTGTTATCCTTGCTGTTACTTTTTCCCCTTAATCTAGCTTCTATTTTACCTACTTCACCTAAAAGTGTGATATCCAAAATATGAACCCTACTATTACAAATTTCATCTACAGATTGAATACCCTCACTATTCTTACATGCAAACACACACCTACACATCAACACTACCTGTCTGCTGAACACCCAGGCAGATACCTCTATCACAGTGGACGGACATAAGCTTTTTGCCATCCTCATTAATAGAAGCATCAGTGAGCATCCGCGTTAGTTTACACAACAGAGCAATTGCTGTTTGAATGTCCCACTGCATGCATTTCTTGGGGGAACCACATGGGTACTTAGCATATACTACTCCTGTCGAATGCCAAATTAATATTTAGCATGGACAGGGAGATAGCACAATATGGGGATGCAAGTTTTCTTGAAAAATCACCATGAGTGCTGGAACCATAGAACCAGGGGAAGGGGGAGCCCCCGACTTTTACAGCTGCAAGACCTGTCAAGAAAAATTAATGAAGTGGAGTTTTCACGCTAACATGGATTCGAGCTCGGAAGTTAAACTAACTAAACTAGCTGTTCTTGTTCTCTTATTGCTCTATGTTACAGGAGTTATGCTGTCACTGTTCTGTTTGTGCTGCCAGAGCCAGAGTAATGCCAGTAAGGAGAGTTTTGTTCTTTTGTCTGCAGCAGGAGTTACACTGTTCCCGTGTGTGTGTGTGTGTGTGTGTGTGTGTGTGTGTGTGTGTGTGTGTGTGTGTGTGTGTGTGTGTGTGTGTGTGTGTGTGTTTAAAATGCCCATTAGGTATACCTGGTGGTTAGGTTACTCAGGCCCAAACAAGAGCCTGAATTCTCCACCCATACCACCATTTGTGATTCAGGGAGTTGAGTCCATAGCTCTCAACTGTTCAGATTTTCACAGAATATTTGGCTGATACTTTTGGTCTGTTCCTCTTAAAATTTGTGGTTTTCTGCAAATCAGTGAGAACTAAATTCACTAAAGAATGACAGCCCTTTAAGTTATAGTCATCCTACCTTTCAGGAAACACATTGTAACACATAACACTTTATTTTAGCAACTTTCTAAGATTATATAAGCAATATTTAAAATGTGTCCCTGGTTTGGGGCATGTGCCCCCCCCCCCAAATAAATGTTGGCTTTTTCCAAATTTCTTGTGCTGTGAAGTTAAGAGATTTAATTGAGTGTCAAGTGGATTTTACAAGGAGCTGAAAGCTTCAGGGGAAGAGAAGTTTAGTGCTACTTATGCAATGTCATTTGCATTGTTAGCATCACAGCAGGTAGTATACTTGCTTTTGATGCAGAAGGCTGTAGGTTCTACTCCCACAGTATGCAGATGGATCGCTGATACTGTATTGCATTGTACTTTAAAAGGAGTGGATGTTGCAGTCCTATGAATGTCCTCATTTGGAGGTGTTACCTAGAAACTATGTTTCTGTTATCAGATTGCCATCAATTCCCCATTGAAAAATTACTAGCTTATCATTTTTTTAATGTAGCATAGGAGATTTATTTGTTAAGGGCAACAGGTACTTTATTTGTAGATGAAACAATGAAGCATAAAATTGTTTGCTAGCAGCAACCTCTTCATTAGTTATAGATCCTTTTTAATGTGGAATTATTTAGATGACCTACTTCTGCAGATATTTTGCATATTTACTGATATTGGTAGATTGTAATGACAGAAGTTTGAGTGGCGTTTTATGGTTGACATTTTCTGAAATGGATAATTTTGTTGTTATTCATTCATACATTTTGTTTCATTGCTCGCTAGAAGACTGTTTCAAACTACAACTTTAAAACACATTCTAACAAGTGGCGGTATATTATACAAGGAATATAATTTAATACAATCAGGTAGGTGAGTCAAAGAATGCATACATGTATGTTTGCTCAAAGGATGCAGGAGATCAAAATAGGGGAAGAGACCAGTCCCCAATGGAGTCCCTCAGGGTTTGGTGCTGAGACTTTTTCTGTTTGTCATATACATGTCAAAAGTAAAAGGAAATACCAAAGGCTTTGGACCGACTAAGTCTGAGATGACTGCAAGCTAGGAGCAGTTATTGAATCCCCAAATGACTTAACCATCATGCAGGGAGGCTTGTCCGAAACAATAACTGGTGTCAGAATCATGAATTGAAAGCAAACTCCAAGAAATACATTATAATATCCTTTGGGAAGTCATCTACTCCAGGGAACTGCCAAATTGACAAGGCCCCCTGAGAAATGACCCAGTTGTTTGGCATTTGGGAACTTGTGTGTACAGTGATCTAACTTTTGACCAATATGTGCCAGAGTCATAAGAAAGTCTTTCTATATTGCACAGCTTATAAACAAATTGACTGTGACTAGATCTAGTGATGTTATTGTCCCCCTTTACAAAACCCTCATTAGGTCAATCATTTTGTATAATGCCCAGTTTGGCATGTATCTGTCCACACTCATGCAACAATTGGAATACACACAGAGATACCTTACTAAAATGATACAAGTCCTAAACAATTGGCTTTGCATTGACCACCTAAAAGATTTATCACTATACTCAGTATCCTACAGAGTGCTTAAAGGTGACATGTCTGGCATACAAGACATCCTCTGACCTAATACAGATGGACATACTGAACATCAGCAAGTCAAATGGCATCAGAAATACTCAGTCCAGGTATCTAAACTGAATGTTATGGAGAGATGGATATATATCACAGAGGCTACCACTGTTCCAGAACAGACTATCCATTCAAGTAAAGCAAAGCTCATCCCTGTCCATATACAAATGCAACTTAGATCTAAGGATGGGTAATAGAAAATGTACTCCAGGTTTCCCCCTCATGCCACTAATGGATAGAGGCAGTTCCTAAATGCTGCATCCCTTACATGGGCCCCCTCCAATTATCTATAATATGATCACATTTATTCTCACTATGGCTAATATGCAATTAACAGCCATGGAATAGGTAGACCAATCAGGAAATGTTAATTTAAGCACCAAAAGGGAAACTGGCTAAGCTTAAAATATTCTCCAAGTAAATCTATGTTGTGGTAGTAAATAGTTTTAAAAAAATGCCTTTTTAGATCACTAAGTGCCCCTCTCACCCTCTGCAACCCCAGTATTCAACAGCTTCCAGTGCCTCTGAAAATCACCATGGTAAGGCTGTCTCTGAATACCAAAAATGTACTGTGAGTTGTACACCTTGTTTACACCTCTCGGTAATGTTTTGAATTGGCCATTTAAAGTGGATATTGGTGGAAAGTTACTCAAGATTTTTTCAAAATGAATGTAATTTTAATTCAGCAGAATGGGTTGAGGTAAAATCCCTCAGTAGACTTGCTTTCCTTTATTGCTAATAATTGCAATCTTTTTTGCTTTCATTTTTTTTACTAATAATCACAATCTTGATGTAACTTTACATCAGTGGAAGATTATATTGCAACTTAATTTTTGTTTGGAGGGGGTTTGCTGCTACTGCTAATATCTGTCTTCATCCTCTCTTAAAGACCCATTATTTCCCCTGTTATATAAGTGGTGGGATCCTGCCATGTCCATCTAGAAAGGAAAGCCCTTTCTGTCTTTAGGAAGAGATCAGCTTTAAGTCAATATCCCCACCTCCCAGGAAAGGTGAGAGTGTGGAGAAATATATACGACTGCTGTTGGTTTGGAGAATTTTGTGATAACGGAATGAAAGCTCTAACTGGGTGAAGCATGTGTCATGTCATGCTTGTCACCACACAAGGTGGGAGCTCCATTCCCCCCCACTGCTTTTTTTCACAACATCACCCTTAATCTCCACAGGAGAGTGCCCTGATCACAAGAAGTGACCAATTTCTCTATGCAAAGCTGACATTTGACTATAATTTCTATTCTTTCATCACCCACCCTTCCTGGCTCCTCCATTGTCTAGGCTCCTAAATGAACAAAAGTCATATGGTTTACTCTTGGAAATTATTCCTTTAACACAGGGGCTGACTCCGGCTTCAAGTTTTGATGAGAACAGTTTAATTTTGTCACTTGTTTATTTGCTTTCCCTCTGCTTATATATCTGTTTATCAAGCTTCAGAGAATTAAGATATATGTTCATGAATACTTCATAACCTAACATTTTCTTGTTTATACCTGGGCAAGCTATAGAAATTGTAGTGTATTCACATCAGTCTTACTGCAATTTTAGGTCCAGTGAACAACGTTAAAAATATGTCTTCTCTGGACAGAGGGTTATCAAGCAACAACCAACAATTGAGAGATATGGAATCTGCGGTGATCCTGCTAAGATGTTATGAGTGCCAGCTGGTCATCTGTAGTTTTTAAATATATGGTTCACAAAGCTGCAGTATTACATAGCCAACACTGCATTTTGCTAATATATGTCATAACATTTGAAGGATAATCGACAGTTATCATTTAAAGAAGTAAAATGAGTACAACATGCTTCAGAATAAGACATTAATCTGCAGCAATGTAAAATATGCAGCAAAAGACAGAACAATCATTTTGAATACAGGAAATCCAATAAACCATGATAAATGTATATGACTAGATATGAGACAACTAACAGAAACTCAAATTCAAAGTATCAAATATTTATTTGAGATTTTATAGAATAAAAATGCGTACATAATTCTCTGTCTCAGACTCTTTACAGGAATATTCCCGTCCATCCATCCATCCATCCATCCATCCATCCATCCATCCATCCATCCATCCATCCATCCATCTATCCATCCATTCATCCATCCATCCATCCATCCATCCATTTCATCCATTCCCCCCTTCTATTTTCTTTAGTAATCCAGTTTTGGGAGTGACGATGATCAAGAGACAGTGTCAGCAGGAGATGGGGATCAAAGTAGAACCCCCTCCCAAAACAGGCTGACAATCTATTGTATAGCATGCTCATGCACACATACATGTACCTACACACACACACACACACACACACACACACACACACACACACACACACACACACACACACACACACACACACAGATAGACATGTAGACATACACACACACGCACACACACAAATTCAGACAACTGCTCTCACACACACACTACTAGAATCATATCTATCTGAACATATCTGAAATGAGACTAGCAGAAATCGGTAGTCATATAATAAATAATATGGAAACACCAACAGAGAAGGCACTCAAACAAGAAAATAAATTATCCATGCACTGTAAGGTAGCACTGGTAACTGTAGTCTCACAATGTACCTTCTTAGAAGCAAATGTTTGAAATAAGAAATCAAATCAAGACTGGCTTCTGCTCTGCTGAGTAGCTATGTGCAGTGTTGCAACAAGAAAAACATTGCAAAGAATGTCAATTTCTTTTTCTTAATACATGGATTTGCCAAATTAAATACTTTTTTTCTAGAAGTCAGATCTATTTGACACAGTACAGAATACACAGCTGGTTTTCAGTATAATGCAAAAATAAATAGAAAAAAGGTCAAAACAAAACTATTAACTCAGACAACTTTTATAAAGAAAGTGTATATTTCGCACCATTAAATATTATTTTTCCCTTCACAAATGTCTATAGAAAATTCATAGCAAGACAGTCCATATTAGAAAATATCAGCATGGGAGCCTTGAACATCAGTTGTTATTTATTTATTTAGTTAGTTTTGTTGTGTTGGAGTGAACTAATGTATACAAGCTGCTTACATTTGATGTAACATATCTGCAAAGCCCGACATAAAAAGAAAAAAAAAATGTTACTGCATCTCTCCAGTTAACCATATTCATAAAATCATTATGCATTGCATTTCGGTTTTACACGGTATTATAAAAAGGGGCACAGCAGAACTGTTGTCATTAAAACGTATCATAACTATGCTTGATTTGAAAGGGTCATGTGGAAATTGTTTGACCAGTTTCACACAGTATACTACATAAGTGGATTTATTAGATGTGCATTTGCTTTGCTACATGCCAACATGAAAGATGTGCTCTACTTTGAACAACTCAGTTTTGAAATCAGGGCATAACAAGGTAGTGGTTAATGTTGTTCTTTGGGGAATTTATAGTAAAGTATATTCCAAATATATATTTCATGTCCCTTAGCTACATATTCCACAGCAGTGTCCTATTTTTCTGCATCTAAAACAAAATTGTCTTCCAGGCTAAATTAAAATGTATGTGTCATAAAATGTTAATATTTTCCTCTGTTATGCCAGCCTTCATAAAAACTCTGATCTGCACTGATAATTTAAATTTTGCTACAATTTTACTAAATATTATATTTAACGTTGAGCCTTTAAGGAAGTGCACACTGATGAAAGTAATCCATTTTGGTATTGAAGTGTTACTTTGTGTTTATAAAATCTTATTTTGTGTTTGATATTAGTTAATCAGCTTTGTATAGCACATTTGCTAGAATCATTTATTTTCCATGTTGTATCTTGGATTGCATTACAGAATAGATCACTATAGTCATTTGTGATTCATTTTTCTCACTCACAATTAACACACAGATTATGTCTGAATTATACTAACTGTGCACGAGGTGTTGTTCAGTTGTTAGGATGTTTATTAAAAATGTTAAAAGGCTGAAATCTTGCCCTAATCTCTCTGTATTTGCCTCTACTAATGGCAATAGAGATGTTTGTGTTTGGTATAGTAATAATATAAATTAAAATAAATCTGTGGCATTAACATTAATAATATGTGCTGAAATAACTAGCATGCAGAGCTATCAGATATTGTTAGCCTTGCTTATTAATATCAGATGGTTAAGTCACCAAGGTTTCAACTTGCCAATTTAAACTTCACATATTTTGCTATATATCAAATACCTAAGCAGCATTGCATAATTTATTCAATTCCTGCCCCTTTTTTCACAACGTCTTTATTAAACCATCACTTATGACATAAACATCATTGGTATTGTCATTTATATTAAGGAAAGGCATTTTCTGTAGATAAAACATCACTACTCTTCAACTGCTCTCACCCTTCCATTCTATATTCAAAAAAATATATATCTGTCTCTACCAGGTGGTGATGGAGCACCATCTCTTCATAAATCCATTTTGCCTCATTTGAATTTTTCATGGTATATCTGTATCCATTTCATCCACTAATACTGTAGCCAGTATTTTGATACCTTCATTTATCAATTACATTGATCTGTAATTGTCCACTTTTTCTAGATCTCCTGCATACCTCTGAACTATCTCTAGTTTTGCAATAATGACTCGGACTTTGCCTCATGGTTTTGTCCATCTCTTGTAAAAAAAATATTTTCTGGTAAATCTCTAATAATTGCAGGCTGAAAATAATGCCAGACATTAGAGATGAGTACTTTTTATTCCTCGAAAATGTACACTGATGCAAAACCTGTTATTTTGTTTACTTTCTAAGAGTTTTGAATGTCACATGGGCTCATTTCTCAAACTCCCAATGCAAGAATTATGGACAAATAAATATAGAAATGAGTGGACAAATGCAAAAAGAACACTTGTACATATAGTTCTTACAAGTAGTGAAAGTAGATAAAAGAATAGTTGTGAAAGTAGCATGCATGTTATGAAGGGTCACAGAACACACAACACAGAACACAACACTGTGAGACACAGAACAGATCAAAATCATTACAGACTGCAGCCCTCCAGGATAGGAACACACAAATGCAAATGTTATGCATATCAGAAAATAACTTATTTTGATGCACAAATTGTTACAGATGTAGAAATCATAACAGGTGAGATGTATGCAGATGGGAGATGTGGGGCTTGTCATTAAACCCCTGTGCTGTGAGGGAATTCTTGTTAGAAAACATTCATATGGAGGCAACAATGCTCATGTTTGTGAATTAATATAGGCATGATTAAATGTGAGAACAAGCACAGCTATGAAAGTGTTACAGGGAGGTAGAAGTAATTGCAATACACATGTGGATTAATTCATTATTGTGTAACAACCATTACTTTATACACTGCTTAGATGTTTATCAGATGGCACTGGAAAGCCTGTCTATCATTGTAACAATCTCAATAAATGTATAATAGCTCATGAAGCCACACAAAAATAATTAACACACCATAAGGATATACACATCTGAAGGGTATGTGACAACATTTTTGTAATATGACTACTGAACTGAGAATTCTGTGACAAGCAGTAATAGCTGGATCACAGAACTCAACATACTTCACATTCAGTTGAAACATCACATCAGGCTGACTGTGGACACTTCTAGAGTTAACATAAATATCTTTTAGATAGACCTGTAACACTGTTGTTGTCCTCTGCATATCATGCACAACCTCGATCATACAACACCTAGCACTGTTATGCAGCCAATGCAAATTCTCAGCAGTTTTTGCAACATAGTGACAGCTACTACTTCTCAATGTTGATTACTTTGGGTGATCTGTGCAAACAGCTACATAATGGAAAATGCAAACCATGGATCATAACATAGGGCATGCTAAAAAAGAAGCCTAGCAATTAGAGTCTGAAGATCACTAACTCAGAAATCATAAAATATCACACATCACATCTTTTGATTACGCCATTACATTGTGTCATGAATGTCCTTGTTCTTACTGTTTTCTGCACTCATACAAAGTAGACAATGTACAATGTGAACTTGTGTCTATATAAATCACAATCTGTAGACTTGTAAATTATCTTCTGATGCCACAGAAGATGCCATAATATAGTTGTCAAATGGAACGCAGTAGAAGGGATAACATGAGCAGTGTGTCTGAATGGATACACTAGACAATCTCAATGTACTGAAATGTCGAAATTCAGTGCATTGAGACTGAACAGTGGAAAGTGCAGTTAGCCGAAACGACACTATGCCGAATCCACAAATGTCGAATCTGCCGCTATCGTGGTGTCACATTTGTGACGTGTGGTGCGGTTTGTGGATCTATCTGGGGTTTCAAGTAAGTGCTGTGTGTTTGAGGATAATGGGTAGGGATTTTTATTGTGTGTGAGTGTGTGCGTTGGTGTTTTTTATGTGTTTGTGTGTTTAGTGCGACCACAGAGTTAGAATATATAAGAAGGGGGGTGTGGTGGGCGCAGCCCCCCATGTGGGGGTGTAAGGGGGCTTGCCCCTCTGCTTATAGGTAGGTTAAGTGTGTTTGTGTGTGTTGTTATGTTTATTTAGTTAGGTAGGTGTATGTGTGTGTGTGTGTGTGTGATTATGTCCTGGTGTGTGTGTGTGTGTGTGTGTGTGTGTGTGTGTGTGTGTGTGTGTGTGTGTGTAAATGGATGCAATTGTAGTGTTCGGGATTGTGTGTTTTCGTGTATGTGGTTTTTCGACTATTCAGTCTCGAAATACTGAAATTCAACATTTCAGTATTTGCATATGGGCTGCCTTAAAAGGCAGGCTATCAGCTGGGGGATCAAAGCACTGTGCCTGTAAAAGCATTACCACTAAGTAGCATTTTACACATCAGCATCTGTTGAGTAAATCATAACTGTCTGTTTCTACTTGATTTTGAACATAGTAACACACGTTACACAATACTTGATTTGCGCATCTGCCTATTTAAGCAACATCCTCTGCAGCTGTGCACTAACAGATGATGCCACACAGATGTCATGTGACATTTGTCAGAAAGCACACCGCTGAAGGGATAACATGAGCAATGTTTTGGGATGTCAAAAAGTAGTATAATACTTGATGGATCAAATCCCTCTCTCTATGCAAATGGCACAACTAATTAAGATGATACACAATAATATCTGTTAAGTTATCTAGTCCTGCCTGTTACTAGTTGGTTTTGTGCACAGTCATACGACAGACACACTGCTGGATTCAAACACCTGTCTGTGCAGCTTACACAGTCCCTACATCTGTACACTAACAGATGATACCACAAAATAAGCCATACATCAGCTGGGCATCACAAATTTCTCCAGGCATAAATATTAGCACTAAGTGAATTGTATATATAACATCTGCGGATTAAGGTAGCCCTGCCTGTTATCATTTGGTAATATATGTCATACTTGTCACACTCTGTAGAATTCTAACCCATGCCTACCCAACTCTACAGTCTCTTACCTATGCTTAACTGCTGATACCACTGAATAATTCCTATCCCATTGGTTAGAATGCAAACAATAGAATGGATATCTTCAGCAGAGTGTTTGAATGTATATGGGACCATTTAAAAGAAAAAAAAATACACTTGGAGGATTAAAACCCTTCTCCTGTGGTAATATTACATTTACACTGAATGCTATGCATCACATCTCTTGAGTAGCATATTCATATCTGTTAGTATTACATTATACATTCTCTGATTCAACCCCTGGCTATCTAAGCCCATATGCTCTGAAGGGTGCCTTGACTTGTGATTCGACAGAAAAACACATATAATAGGTGTCAGAAAAAAAGCACACTTCACGGGTTAACTTGAACACTGTGTTGGAATGCATATGGCTTCCTTAAAAGGAACTGCAAATCTTGAGTTTCCTGCCTCTCATTTGTAAAGGTCTTCACTAAGTTGATTTATACACATCAAATATCTTGGCTAAGACAATCCTGCCTGTTACTATTCTTTTACATACCCACAGTGGTTATACATTATCAGATTCAAACACCTCACTTAAGTCCATATTTTACTGAATTGTGTATCAACCACTGACACCTTAGTAGAAATTATATTATGGCTGTCAGAAAGTACACTCAAGAAAGCATAACTCAAGCAATATATTTCAATTAAAATGTTTTCCCCAAAAAGGGATCTGTGGGATCAAACTTCTATCCCCTTGTAAATGTTCCTACTATGTTGAATTATCTACATCACATATGTTGAGTAGGCCAGTGATGTTTGTTACTGTTCTGTTTGATCTGTGCATCAAGTTCTGATGCTAAAGCATATCATAGTTTTCAAAAACACACACACACTTGGACAAATGGCTGAAAGGGTGGGAGTGAGTGATAAAAATCCTGCAGCCAGACAACTGTTAGCACTTGGATGAATCATCCCATTCCATGTGTTTGTTACGCCAGACCTGCCCATGAAAGTCCATATTTTCAACAGCTGTGTATTAATAACAGAAGAAGTCTTATCACAGTTGTCAAACAGCACACATTTGAAGTGTTAGCCTGAGCAGCATATCGCAGTGCATATATCTTCCCTAAAAGGGAGTACTATAGCTGGGTATCTGTCTCCCTGTGTAGATGGCACCACTAAGTGGAATTATACATATCATATCTGTTGGATAAGCCAGTAGTGCCTTTTGGTACACTCATGCTAGGCACACATTGCTGGATTCAATCACCTGTCTAACTAAATCCACATCCTCAAGAGTTGTGTATTAACTGCTGATGCCACAGAAAAAAAGTTTTATTACAACCGTCAGGCAGCACATAATTGTAGTGCTCAACATTTGTGTAGGGGAATGTGCAAACTGGTCAGTCAAACAAAAAACATCAGTGTGTTTATCATAGCTCACAATATGTCAAACATTGCATGTTTCACATTAATTGTGGTAGGGAATGATAGCTATATATGTGTAGCAGTAACAGATATTAGTAACAGATATTGAACAGATAGGTGTTGGGCAATAGTGACAGAAGTTAAACAGGGACTGCCCCCAGGAAGTCTTTATTGTTAATCCTCATATCATCAGAGATAAGTCTTGTGATTATGTGGGCATCAGTGACATATATATTTAGATGTGTATACAGCATTCAAGGTAATTACAAAGTATACATGCAAAACATAAACACCTCACTCATATTTACCATTCTGAAATTATGTTTGCTATTGTACCAATTCAATGGAACACATTTAGAAGGAAATGTGAAAGACTCCCACACTCATATACATACAGACATGCACCGAGTGCGTTGGACTGTACTCCAGATATCATCTATAGTTTGACCCATAAAGTATACAGAAGTAGTACAGCCCACTAGCGTTGCTTTCTCTCTGTCAGAATCACTTATTGAAGTGCATTCCTGCTGAGCTTATTTGCATGGGTGATTGGAAAATATTAAATCATGCATGATTATTTTTTGAGTGTTTGCAGTTAGATGAGAGATAGCAGTAGCTGTTGGTGCTCATTCTCAAGTGCACAAATGCTGAGTGCAGACATGAAGATTTTTGTTTATAGTCCATTTTAGGAGATGTGTATGGACTGTGAATCTATTATTTGAGATGATGAAAAGAATGAAATGGAGTTTTTAGGAAAGTGTTAAAAATGGGAGCAACCAGAGGGTAGGACACTGGTAGAGTAATTAAGGAATAAGCAGACTGGTGGTGGGACAGTAGCCTGTCTTTGCACTTCTTCATGATGTAATATTGCACATTTATTTATTTATTTATTTATTTATTTATTTATTTTTAACTTTGAACACAATCCTGGATTTGAACACCTGCCAATCTCACACAATGTTCTGTAAATCTCTGCAATGGCTGACCACACCAGAGAAGTCATGCCCCAGTTATCAGATATCACACAGTTGAGAGAAAGGGAACATGACCAATGTATGAAGGAAGGGAACATGTGCTTTGTACATCAAATAACAAACATATGTGGTTGCACTGCACAACATATTGTATGAATAATTGAAACATCTCATCCATCCACGCCCCTTTTTTTCCCATTTTGCACATGGGGTCAGGGTGTCAATTCAACTGCAACAATCATCTACAGCCAAGGTTCAGACTGACGGTTGGGTAGCCCTGCTGCATTTGTTCTTCCATACAATGCACTTGCATGCACACTCACACCTATGGCCAATCCACTTAGTGCATGTCTTTGCAATGTGGGAGGAAACTGGAGCACACAGAGGAAACCAGCATGAACTCAGGGAGGACATGTAGTCTCCACACTGAAGGCATCCCAGCCAAGAATTGAACCTGGGAGCCTCTTGCTGTGAGGTGACCATGCTATCTGCTGTGTCAATTGAAATACCTCATCAAGAGTACATTGAACACTTCATCCAGTTATATTTATAATACTGAATGTCTCCTCATAGTGATATCATTATTGCTTTCTGCCACTCAGCAGGGCTAAACATAGTAGTGCAAAGAGCACCATATGACTGCACTTAAAGGTAAAATTGCCATAGGATGGGAAGAGGCAATTACTGTTACATAGGTATGTGCAGCAGTGCTGATCAGTGCCATGCATCATGTAAATGCTATAGACAGAAATAGAAATGTATTTTTCTAAGTAATTTCTGTCCATCTGCATGGTGCATGAATTTATATTTTTACTGGATTAAAGGTATGAAATATGGCTGATAGGATAGCGGTAAAAAAATGAGGATCAAGTAGAGGGTAGGGCACTGGGTGAATAATTAATGTGCATGATGGCAATGGGAGAGAACCATAGTTATCCACTTCTTCACAAGGTAACACTGTAATTATACAAATTATTTGAGAATTATTTGAAAATTTCAGATATTTACATCATAAAGTTTGTTTGATGACAACTTAATAATATTTGACTGACTGGGCCAAATTAAATGTGTCATACACAAATATATATGCAAAGTGGATTGTTATGTATGTGGCGTATTTTTTGTGGGGCAGGTACCCTTTTCTTTTTGTTTTTAAAGAAAGAACTGTTTGGGAAGTGCTCATGAATAAGACAGGTAGACTTGTAGGGTAGGTTAGGTAGCAGTTGCACACATACAGAACATACAAGACAGTAAGGGATGCTAATGGACACTAGTGGGTGGGTGACACCATGACTGGGGTTAGGTATGAGAATCTGGAGGCACAGACCTATCCACCATGAATGCAGTTGGAATCTAGTCCTTAATCTCAGAACAGTCACCACTATCTCCTATCACAGAGACTTGGGTTAGTACCTGATGAGACAGTTATTTGACACAGAGGCCCCTCTCCATAACTGTCCACCACAAGTCCAGTCAGCACTTATTGAATGAAATAAATGCCACCTCCACTGGGTGCCACAGCACTGGCCCTTGGAGTAGAGCTACCTGACACACTTGATCTGCACAAGAAATGCTGACAGGTTGTGACCCAGAAGAGATGGGCACCTTTATTACCTTTGGTGATGCTACCACAGCTATGTGTGAAAGATAAAATTACAGTCCAGATCCCTGTGCTGGTGGTCATGATGTAACAGGAATGACTGATCAAATGTAATAAAATAAAAAGTTAAATTGATGAGAGAAAAATGTCAAAAATCTCATATAACTTTAATATGTGTCAGTCCCTACATATTCCACATACATTTTTAATATTCTTTATATCCAGATATGATTCTTTGAGGCCACAGATTGCTGTTACAAAAAGGTATTATTTTCCTGGCTCTCAAAACAATGTACAGTCTACAAACAGTGTGACTATTTGAATGATGGGTTTTGATTAACATTTCATTAAATGTATATCTGAAATGAGTACATGCTATTCTACATTATGATTACAGCTACTAAGTGTTCAATTGTAAAATGAGTATTACAGAGTAATTTCTCTTGTCAGGAATTGAACTCACAGACATCTCTTTTTACCTAAACATTGACTACTGAAAGTCATATGAATTAATCATACAGATCAGTGCATTTTCAATGAAAAAGTATGCATATTTATGTAGTTGTCTGACAGACAGTTATGGACTGATGCCCATAGAGGTCTTAAACTATTTGTAAAATCAGTGCTATTTTGAAATGGGAATCAGTCATACCTGAACTCATACTTTCCCCGTGTCTTTCTGCGGCATTGCAGTCACTCCAGTTACATCCAATCTTTTCAGAAACTACACATTACAAAAAAAAAAAAAAAAATCTGATAATGTTTGGGTATTGCATGCTTATTGGTCAGTCTTCTTAAACATACTTGCGGTATATTGTAGGCTGTATAACATTTCTCCCATCAGTTTAAGAGGTCCTGTTTTCACATCTTTTGTATATATTCATAGGAGGTTACTAAGCTAATGGCCCTGGGGCCCTTCCAAGCCTAGCCAGGAGTTTATCCTCAAAAAGGATCTTCAGTCAGCGCCTGTCACCCCTGTCAATGAGGGACAACAAGAGTAGCACAATTCTAACTGCACAATCAGATTTTATCCCCCCTTCAAAACAATTGCAGTGCTTTTCTGAGTTAAAATGTAAATTTTAAAAGCTCCATCAGAATGTTAAATATTTCTGAGTAATTTATCAAGCTTGCATTTTCCCAGTTAACTGCCTGGCATAATAATACAATATTACATCATAAAAGCAATTCCAGATAATCGACAACACAAGACAATGATGACAGCTCAGCACATGTAGACATTCTATGCAATTAACACATAATTGTTAATGTCCCATTAGTCATCAAAAATCTTTGTGCCTGCAGATTAATTGCAGAGAAGGAATGTTGTCGAGTATCCCGTAAATACAGGAATGTTTCACAGAAACAGAATAACCAACCTCAAGATCATAGCCATGCTGAGAAAAGCCAGTGCTCCTGCAGGCGTGACTTTTTTTGATCATTTGAACCTCATTCCCATTACTAATGCCAGAATGAATGCGCAAGAAAGTAATACTTTCACATTCTTTGGGTTACTTGTCACACACTATGCTCCATAAGCTGACACACAACCAAAACCTAATCCAGCCAAAAGGGACACCAAACTGCCTTTGCAAGTATATCCCATGATACCGCCAATCATAAGCAAGGCAACATAAACAAATCCAACCCAATCGATAGCCATGCTTGTTCTTATGTTTTCTTAGGACTGCCCTTTAGCACCAGAATACTTAAGGGGGCGTAAACCACTGACAGAAGGAGAACCAAACATCTATTCCAAGCATGCAATATGTAAATTACACATCAATTAGATTTTGCTTCCATCTCCACCATGGCAATCCACAACGGAGATAGGAAATTATGAACTGCTACTATTAGAAACTCTGTGATACGGTCTTTTTAAAAGAAATGTGAAGTTGCTTGTGCAGTCGTATGGCAAAGGTTATTTCCTCCAATGACTTTCATGGTGGTAGCACTCTTCATCCTTGCATGGGATGCCATTTGCATGGTTCACAGCCTTGGCTAAGCTATGCTAAACCTCAACCTTGCACTGTGACCCAATATAGTCTCACTGCAGAAGCTATCAGTTGTAATGTTTTGCAAGGAGGGCTATACAAATTTTAGGTGCCTCCTAACATCACTTTTGTGCTCTAAATGGAGCATTATCCTCTCATCCTCTGCCCTGTCTTCTCTTTATCCATCTCAGGAAAAATGACAAGGAACCAATGCCCAAATCTGAGCTCTCATTCACAGCCTAAGCATAATGATGGACAACAGAGAGAACTGCATTTGAGCAACAGAAAGCACAGAAATGGTCTAGAATTAAATGTATGTATTATTTCTTTAATGTTATTAAGCTGAGGTGGTGCAGCGGTAGAGTTGTTGCCTCACAGCAAGAGGTTCTCCCATTCGATTCTCGGCTGATGCGCCTTCTGTGTTGAGTCTGTATGTCCTCCCCACAGTCAAGTAGCGTTCAAAAGACATGCGTGAATGGGCGTGCCTTTGTTGAAGGTTGGGCGTCGAGCTGGCACCTCAGCACTGTAAAAATCTACTGCCAATCATTAGCAGACCGGAGTTCTGCTGTGGTGACCCCTAACTGGGAAAAGCCAAAAGAAAAACAACATTATTTCTTTAATCTTCCATTTAGGTGAGAAACATGTCAGTAAGAATTAGCCATGAGTGTTGATCACTATATATACATGGACCACAGAGATTCCATCTCATGCCGGTTAATGTTGATGTCTCTGTTTCATGTAAGTTATAAATTTCCACCTCTAGCTATGCACTCAGGGATATTGTTTAGAATTCAGAACTTTAACAGTGTGGCATACAAATATGGAGTCACTTGCATTATATTGTTCTTCTACGTTGTCTTTAGTGCATTTGGCTTCTGTAGTACAGAATGCCTTGATGTCACGCAAAAAATGAATAAAGTGTTGGGATACCGCATTGGAAGTGAACTCATGAAAAATGGAACATGAAGCTCTTAAATTTGTGTTGCAGCTATGAACACCAAAGAGAAACTAACACTCCAAGTGTATAATGTGAGGACTACAAAAGTGCGCTTGGCTGGAAATGCACCTTTTTCTGACAGCACTGTAACTTTTGCTGTATAAGCTCTTCCTTCAGGGGAGTAATAATTTCAGGCATAAATGGTTTTAAGTGCAATAGCTTCTAATTGAATTCATTGTTTTAATATCTTTAATGCAAACTGATATGTGAAAAAGGCAGCCTTATATGCGCAGTGGATGGCAAACTCTTATCTCATACATACTTTTTTATTTTTTATTTTTGCCATAGGACTTAAGTGCCATTTTTATACAGTCATTCCTGAACACTGCTAATACCGCTTGCCAGGTGTCACGCAAAGAATAAATAAGAATACAATTGTTGTCCATATATATCTTGTACTGTTGTTTTAAATGCTAACATTATTGTTTTGTGGTAAAGCAAACATTGAGGAAAGGCCATACTGAGTGTGCAGGACAGAATGTTCTACTCAGCATATTCCAAAATGATTTATCCTTGATCCTTATACAGACATACCGATCAATCACTGTTCACGCTGATTTTGAAAGATCTGTAGGTGTGCTCTTCATATTGTACTAAATTATTACCATGCTGTTTTTGTTTTCTCATGGCATTTCACAGCTCCTACTTTTTCCACAGCAAGACACAGAACTGTCTTAGTACTACAAAGTATGTTGTGAGAAATGCAGGTGTAACATAGGTCAAATTATCTTATTTGGTGGCCACAGTACACAATTAACCTGCAACACTAACATTACACATTGTATGTGTAACTTACATTAAAATCAACAAAAAGTTATCACACTTGTTATGCCACATAAAAGTAAACTATCCATTATCTGGATTCAAACCCTGCACATCTTGTGCTGTTATTCAGGACATGCTTCCTTAAAATATGAAGTCATTCAGGCTCTTATTACAAAATTGTAATTTTCTCATTCAATAATGTCCAAACTGCCAAGTAAGGTGGAATATCACCACTCTCATCTGTGTGACTGATGGCTAAGTCTTTGCACATACAAAATTACATTTTGAGTTTTTGCCATAGGACGTGAACTGAAACTCATCGAAGAGCATTGCTGATTAGCCTCAATGTGAAATGATAACTTTTGCACAAAGGATGAAGCCAAAAAAGGAGGCTATTTATAAATCAGTGTAATGATTTCTGAAACTTTGTGGGTTTATTCAAGTAAAATTATTGTATTGATCCCTCCCTTCATTTAGATGTCACCTTCACTAGATCGGAATGCTGCACCTATGCTATTACAATAATACATTGACATGAGGAGCCTATTATATCACATGAACATCTAAATAAGAATAAAGGAAAAAGTTAAGGACTTGTGCTTATCATTGTCTTCTGAAATGCACATTTATTCTACAATGTACCCATGCTATCAGACTGTTTTTATTTTATTTTATTTTTTAGTCACAGTACAATTGTGTGACTGTGATCACTGGAACATGGTGGATAGTAAAGCATGTGAGGATGGAAAAGTATCAACATAACAAAACAAACTAAAAGCAACCTTAAGGCATTACTGTTTAATGTTAGGAGCCTAAACAAGAAACTCCACACCCTACAAGCTCTCCTCATTCTAGAGAATGTGGACATCTGTGCTGTTACAATATCCCATATTGCCTCCTAAATAGCCTAAAACTAGCAGGACTACTTCAGAAGTTCTCTAACTACAGCCTCAAAATGGGTTACATGGTATGTGAACAGAGGACTACAATAGTCATCCCTCTTCATAAGGATGGACCATCAGCTGATTCAGGGAAATACAGACCCATAAGTCTGACAAGTTGAATATGCAAAGCCATGGAAGTAAATTCCAGGAAACTACTTCTGCTTATGAAATATACTGTTTTTACAGGTTTATCCATCATCTTTGTTACTGCTGCTAAGAATGCCCTAGCTTTGAGTTGCGTATGTCTGATGCTCACAGTAGCCAGTCATTGCATTGATAAGCAAAGTCTGGTTTGTTTGTATGCAACACTGTTACTGTTTGTATCTGCTTACCTCTTAGATTAATTAAGTGGTGAGTGCATGTACAATTTACTGCCACTCATCTTATGCCTTGCATATTGTTCACAACTCCATCTGCCATGATCATCCCAGCTGCTGGCTCCTGATCTGACTCCTCAGCTCTTATGTCCTGCCATGCCTGTGGTGTTTGGGACAGATGTCTCTGTCATAGGCACCCTGCTGTAACTGTTTGCTAAGTATAATGTTATGTAAGAAGGCACAACCAGCCAGTACTTCAGCAGAGGTGGTGATCCATATTGTAGGGCACCTGCAGATGTATCCAGACAGCAGAACCATAATCTGAGCAGGCCAAATACATGAGCTATGATAGCTCTAGTCTGTGCATGTCTAGTGTTGTAAATTTGCTCGGGGGTGGGGGGGTTGTATGGATTTTTTATAGTGGTTATGAGCCAAGATTGTAGTACATATCCTGTATCCCCCACTAGGAAGTTGCCCTGAAAAACCTTAGGTACAGGTCACAGATGTGAGATATGTGGGAGGTATGGAAATGGTAGCGTGACCAGCATGTACATTATGGATAACACCTTGTGCATTACAGATATCCTGGCAGTTGATGGAGAGGTATTCTTTTCTGCTAATATTAATCCTTTCCAGTTCACTAGATGGGGCTTTTATTTAAATGTGGGTGCAGTCTATGGCCCCACATTACCTCAGAACAATGAGCTGTGACATAAAAATTTTGTATGGTGGTAGCTGTCTCCTCCAGAATACATGGAAACTAGATATGCTCCCACATATTTTGCAGCTTTGCATTGAAGAACTGTTAGAGTATCCTTGAGGCAGAGGCCTGTGAAACCCGCAGTTTGTCTCCTGTAGGTCACTGAAAAGACTCTGTAGTTAGTATACATAAAGCTACACATACATTATTTTCCACTGGGATGGGTTTTCCATAATTTCCATGGGGTCTTATGTGAGTACGGCAGCTGTCCTCAGTTTCCTGTACTGTTTCCCTGTCTACACTGTAGCACTCTAGTATTTCAGTTTCTTGTAATCCATAGGTCAAACATGGTCTAAACACTATATGCCTTCTATGGCGAGATCTTGTAGCAGCACCACCTTATATGAGAGCATGTTACGGGTATAGGATTATAATAACTGCAGAAACCACTAACATTTTTTTAAGTTTTCCTTGAGCTGTATTCCAGCATGTATTGTAATTTAGAGGTAAAGTAAGCACAACATGTTAGTATTTGTTTTATACTTTTCTGCATCCCTCTGCTAGATTTTTTTGCTTCATTAGCATAAAGCACAGCTGATTTCATGGTCAGCATATTCTGCTGCTAACCCTTGTTCTGCAGCTGTCCACTATATGTACTAACAGCTGCAGGGCATCATACAAGAGGGTCTAATACAAACAAAGGACTGGTGCATGAGTTCAGCATGATGAACTTTCATTCATGACTCCAGGCCATTTTCAGGAGCCATGCTAGTATTTCTATTTACTATCTGTAAACCACCCTGGCTTATATCACTGCTGATGTCAGAAAACTAGTATCTTTGGTACTAAAACTCACATTGTGAGATATGAAAGTGAGTTTTAGAGCACTTTGGGATAATGAGTAAATCTTAATTGTTGATGTTATTTGTGAAAATGGTACAATATATTTGCCATCAAATAAAACAGGACTCTTTTTATTGCAAGCTTTGGAAACATAATTACATTTTTTTGAAGAAACTTGTTTTCTTTTCCTTCCTGTTAGATAGTCTTTCTTTGCATAAATAATAGGCCATTATAAAATTCTACTGGCACAGTTCAAGTTTCTTTTACTGTCTGTAGTTTCATTAATATCCATATATTTTAAAATAAAATGTTTATGCCTTTTTAGGTTGTAAAATGTATCGTGTGATTATTTCTCCAGGTGTGCTTAATATCACAGCTTTCCCTTTGTATTTAGCAGAGCTTATTTTTTTTCTGTTAGGAAGCCAATAATGGACAATAACTCTTTCAAGCTACTAAGAGAGAAATGTTGAAAGGTAACAAACCAATCAGTCTTCTCAGCAGCTTTTATAAATGTGAAAGTATTCCAGAACTTGTGTGGATGGAACACTTGTATGGGTATTACAAACTGCACCTGTTTGTGATCAGTATTTCGCAAGGCATAGACTGGATGTTTTCCAGTAACTAAATTTAGTAGGTTTGATAATACAACACCAAGTACATTATCACCACGGTCAAAAAAGTTTTTAGTTCAGAATATTACTTTAGACCTCAACACAGTAGTGATTACCTTAAGTTATTGTATTCCAGTTAATTCTGGAGTAGTTTAAAACCACCTACATTTGCAGATTTGATAGTTTAACTGGTGGTCATGCATCCCCACATTCACAACAGGATGACAGCAGCAATCAATAAATCTTAACACTGGAATCTTTCTGAGCTTTACAATGAAACCACAAGGAGTATGTGCTGCTGGGCTAGTATCACAACTGATGCCATGGCTGTATTATGCATGAAATTAATTATAATGCCATCCCAAGCATCCGTACTTAGACATTCAAATTTGACAAAATCAGAAAAAACAAATGTCCAGAGAGGTTCAGTCTTCAGTAAGTATGCAAATGTTAAAGCTGTGCAAATAGGGACTGGATTTTAGTTTGTCAAACTTTTAATTTAGGTTACTTACATTGGTATAGAACACATTTATAAACACATCAAATCTAATTGGTTAAGTTGCTTGCTTTCTTTGAGAAAGTTCATTTCTAAAAAATGTTATACCTAGGGCAAGTTTGTTAGCAAAACAGGACACTCTTCTAGAGCTTAAATGGACGTTCTAGTAAAACAATATGACTGGGTCTAGGTTAGTTTCTTCTTGATGTTATATAACCTATACAGTACAATGGCACTCCAGTACACAAAGGCAGAAATTCCTTAGCCAGTCATTAAAATATCTAGCCATGGTGAATTAGTAGTCTGACAACCTAGGTCATGAGAAAGACTGACAGACTGAATGTAGCCATAACTTTATGTTCAAGACACAGTTTGAATATATAATTTACTATGTTCTTTACATGTGAAAATGGTAATTTATATGAATCATTAACTCCAACATGGCATAAAATTGGTCTATAATTGTTTGCCCCATTGAAACATCTTGATAGCAAACTTCTAACATTGATGCCATCAAGACAGTATTATGTCCCTCAGTGAAATGTGTTGAGGGTGTTCCTATTTTACCAAGCATTTTGCCTGCTATCTAATGCATATTATCTAATATGGGGGCACTTCATAAACTAAAATAATGGTGGTAGGGTTTTCAGTTAATGGAAGAAGTGCACCAAGTTTGCCCAATACTATTCTTTTCATGTGATTTACCAGCTTGTTAAAATCAATGCTCATAGGTTCTTATTAAGCTTATGGCCAAAAACAGACCATCAAGATCATCTCCATCACCCAACACTGGTGGGAAATTACCCTTCACTAAGTAGATTTTTTCCACTTAGGCTTTTACTAAGCTTAAGTGCAAATGAAACCATCAAGAACCTCAGCCACATCACCCAGTTGTTTTTAGATTATATATGTGTTACATGAATAAAATCCTCAATCTGTGCCTCATCTAGTGGAGTGCAGCCAGAGTGGCTAATATCAAGCAAGCACTGAGCAACGGTACTCTTACTATAAGCAGAAATACTTTCTAAAGGGACATACATCATCCTTAATGTGTACTGAAGAGCATTGCCTTTTTGAAAGCCATCTCACATTTTTTTCCTCTAGTAGGTGTATTTGCTCCATCTTTATCCAAGTATACTAAAGGATAATAACCAAGAGATTTGCTGAATGAAGTTGATTGCTGCCCTTGAAGTAAGATATTAACACAAAAAAATCACTTGGGCTGATTATAAGCACATTGCTATAATTACATTTCTAGAAGTCAGGTACAAGTCAGTCTGACCGTCAATTGTTGGATTTGAAGTAGAGGCTATTTTAAACTGTCCAGCCTTGGATACCTGAATAGTATTCTCTGCACATCTACCCACTTCATTTTTCAAATGCTGTATCTAATTTTCCATATCTTATTGAATACTTGCATTTGTTAGAGGGATGCATTTCTCTGCTAGTGAACAAATTTTGGCTGTTACTGAACACTGAACGTTTTACATGCATAAATATCACTCCTTCCTCCAAAAGTGAGGATATACACATCTGTTCAGAGCTTCCCATATGTACCTTTAATTTCAATCTACACTACAAACAGTGCGGTCAGTTAACACTCAGACTGATTTAACAGTAATTGCTTAGTCAAACACTTGAATTAAGAGTAGCCGCTGAAACAAATTATTTCAAATATAGCTGGGACAGTGTTTGTCCCAACATACAGTCAAAGCAGCACTCTGCTCAGCTGCTTATGGGGGCTTTAGAAGTGGCCAAGAACAGAAGGACAGCAAAGGGCAATGGAGATAGAAAAAAATGTGTTAAAAGGAAATGGATAGTGAAGAAAGCAAGGGGTATCATAAAAATATCTACTTCTACTTTACTGACTATTCTAAAGCCTTTGAATGTGTGGAGTGTAACAAACTGTGGAAAGTTCTAAGAGATATGTGGGTACTATGTCAACTTAATTTACTACAGAGACATCCATAAGCACACACCTGAAGTACCATTTAAAACCAAATATGGATTATCTTAGTGGTTTATGATTGAGCAGAGTATGTGCCTAGACTGTCACACGTTTTATTTTATATATAGAGTATGTCTGCACAATACTGGTTTAGATGACTTGGATGCTGCAATCAAAACTGTCAGGAGAAATACTAACTAACTCAGAAATGAAGATATTACTACTCTAGATGCTGAAAACAAGGAATTGCAAAACACGTTGTTTATGAAAAGGGAGGACGAAAGTGTAAAACTGGGTTTGATGATCAGCATTAAAAAATAAGATTCATCTAGTTCTATCGATTCCTTGCAAATTGTTGAGCAAAGGTTGAAAGCTGAAATAGCTTATATTGTCCTGGGCTCAGAGATCTCTGCAGATGGTGATGCCAACCGTGAAATGAAAGATGTTTGATTTTTTGGAGGAACTCTAGGGTAAATATGAACAGGATGTTGAAAAGCAATACTTTGTTGTCTACTAAGGATTGTACAATCAAAGCTATCATTTTGCTGGTACTAACATATGGATTTCAGAATTGGATAGTAAGGCTGTACACTTGAAAATCTATGCTTTTGACCTCTGTAGTTAGATAAAACTTTTAACAATTCTGTGGACTGCAAGAAGATGACATCAGTCAATTCATAAGAAAAAAAAATCAAATTGTTCACTAGAAGGTTTGATAGTAAAAGTGAATCTCAGATATTTTGGCCAAATAAACTAAAGATTGGATTTATTAAGGAAGAC